>NC_080069.1:91565441-91869346 GCF_949987535.1 Balaenoptera acutorostrata
AGTTTGGTCATATGTCAGGGTAGCCCTAGGAAACTAATACACAGACCCACCTTGTAGTCATAGCCGGAGCTGAAGAGGATACTGGCAGCTGTGGGGTGCCACTCCACCAGGCCCACTCTGCGGGCATGGCCCACCAGCTCCTTCTTGAAGGCTGTGAGGTTCTTTGCCAGCAGCTGCTTGGGAATGTCCCAGATTTTAATCTGTCAGGGAAGACATGGCCCAAGGGAAGGGTTAGCTGGGGTCACCTTGGCCGCCCACGACCCTGAGCCACAGAACTGGCAGTGCTCCGCAGACAGTCCGGGGGAGCTCTCTCTGTATCTACCTCTCACTCAATGGAGAGGCAGCTGGGGCCCCTCAGAGAGACAGGCGCTTTGCCAAGGTCCTCCAGCCCAAGCAGGGGCTGGAGATGAGCCTAGGCCTCTGGTAATCTTTGCCATTCTTAGCGACCTGAGGCAGTGGGTGAGTGGATGGGCCACAGGCCTGATTCCCAGGCTGGATGTCAGAGCAAACCTGCCTCTCAGCCTAGAATACCCCTCAAAGTACAGTGCTCTACCCCCTCCTGGTCCCAAAGGCTCAGGGTAGAGCTTCAAATGCCAGGAGAAAGGGTTTATACTATCTCCTCAGGGAGCTAGGGAGCCAGCGCAGTCTCTGGAGCAGGACAGGGCAGGGACAACCCCCAACCCCTTCCGTTATAGGGGTCCCCTTGGATGGCCCGGAAGACTAAAGGCCAGAAGGCAGGGTTGGATGGGGTCACAGGCCTGTATTCCACAGTGAGGGCCTGGGAGGAGGGGCTGGGGATTCCTTCCCGAGCAGTGTTGTTGAGGATGGAAAGGGCTTACATGGTAGGAAGTCATCTCCCCATCACAGAGGCATACACATGGAGGAACACAGGATGACAGAGGGCGACAGAGCCCAGGCTGGTGTTGACTTAACGTCCCTTATTGTCCTGCAGGGCTCTCAGGCCCCTATGTGGTTGTATGTCCTCTTTCTCTTAGGATATATGGGCTTTCAGGTAGACTTTGCTTTTAATTCAGCATTTATTTCCTGGTCATCTTGGATTTCAGACCAGAAAGCCAGCCTCACAGTAGTGCCAGGCTCCAGAAAGATGGAGTCTGGTCTGGGCTGTTACCAAACAGAACTGGACCTGGCTGGAGGACAGACTCTGGGCAGGCCTGTTTGGTAGAAAAAGACACCATCCCTCAGAGCTAGAGGGTCAGCCCTGCCACTCCCAATAGTTGTGTCCACTCCTTCTGCCCCCGAGGCAACTGGGAAGGGACGGGTGATGAGGCTAGCTAGGAATTTAATAAAGACCTTGAAGGGAGCCTTCAAAGCAGGCCTGAAAGGGCAGGTATTCCAGGAGTGAACACAGAGTCAGATACTTGATATCCTGTCAGAAGCCTTACACTCATTTGAGACAAGGTCAGTTCTCACAGGGCCCGGCTGTCCCTTTGGTGAAGCCACGTCGGCAGACACTGTCCTTTATGCTCCTCAGCAACCCTTATATGGAAAATGACACAAGTCCTCTTATAATTTTCTACCTGCTTCTCTCTATGAACGGGTCTGTTTCCTTTGATCAGACAGTGAGGCTATTTCCTTTTTTTTTTGCCTTGGCTGCCAGGCAGCTCCAAGCTAAGCCTGGAATTCAACAGCTGCAACCCTCCAGAGTTAAATTCCTCCATCTGTGGCTGCTGCTCTTTAGGGAAGTGGAACAGCTCAGTGGAAAAAGATCGGGCTCTGGAATCAGGCCTTAGTCGGAACTCTGCCTCTGCCTCCACAAACTGTGTGACCTTGGGCAAATTGCTACACTTCTCAGATCCTCAGCTTTTGCATCAGAAAACCATCCTACCTTGTGGGGTTGCTGGGAAGACTGAGTGAAATGATATGTGTAATGAGAGTCAGGGACACAGTGGGCTCACAATAAAGGGTAACTATGACTCTCATCCTTATTTCAATCATCTGATCATATCTGTGTCTTTTGTTTTAAGCCATACGCGCTGAGTTTTAGAAGTAGGCAGAGAATACGTTATAAATAACACCAAACATTGTGGAGTCAGGGACTATGATCCTGGTACAGAACAGGGGCTCAAAAAGTTGGTAGGACTGAAGCTTTTGGGATGGTTTCGGTGTTCACATTCATTTAATGCTCCCACTCTTATCCTTTTAAATCTTCCCTCCCCACTGTCTATGAGATTATGTGGCACAATATTTTCGGGCCACAGTAAAAATGCCCTTCACAGCATTTTATAGTTCCCCCAAAAGATGGGCTTTCCCACTGTGAAATGAATCTCACTGGATTTTCATTAGACGGTTGGGAGCTATTATGCTCATTTTATAGATGGGGGAACTGAGGCCCATAGAGAGGAGGGGTGGTACCCCAAGTCCCACGGAGCCCAGAGCTTCTCCTCCTCAATCTAACTTACCCCCTCCGCACACAGTGACCTCACCTCGTGAAGGATGAAGGAGTCAGGAAGGTCAGAGCTGAGTCCAGACACCGTTCTGTCTCCCTCTGCCCCAGTCCCACTCCTCTCGGGAAAGAGAACCGCCTCACGCACTGACACTCACCGTGGCATCTTCAGAACAGGAGGCGATCTCAAAATCATTGAAAGGGTTCCATTTGACGTCTAAGACGTTCCCTCTGTGCCCGCAGACCTTCGGGTAGTGGGGGTCCAACTTTCCCGTCTGTAAAACAGTACCCAGGAAGGTTGGGGAGGGAGGGGGCTAATGCCACTTTAGCACCTGGAGGGTCCCTCGGGCAGCCAGCAATCACCGAGTAGACAAGAAAACGTACGGGACAGAACTGGGAGTGAATCTAGGACTTACCACTAACCCCTGTGTGATCCTGGGGGAGTCACGGAACTTCCCTGAGCCTCAGTGTCTTCCTCAGTAAAATAGAGGCGATGGTAGGTATTTCAGATCATTCGTGTGAGGATCATAGGAGATGAGGTGTGGGAAGGGTCTAGCACAGTGCCTAGCACATGGTAGGTGTTCAGTAAAAGGATGTTTCCCTTCGTATACTGCTGGCGGGAATGCAGAAATGGTGCAGCCACTGTGGAAAATAGTCTGGCAGCTCCTCAAAAGGTTACACAGAGTTAGTGTATGACCCCGTAATTCTACTTCTAGGGACAGCCCCAAGAGAAATAAAAACATAGGTCTACAAAAAGACTTGTACACCAATGTTCACGGCAGCATTATTCATAATAGCCAAAAGGTGGAAACAATCCAGATGTCCATCAATGGATAAATGGATATCTGAAATGTAGTATATTCACACGATGAAATATTATTCAGCCAAAAAAGGGAATGAAGTACTGACACATGCTTTGACGTGGGTGAACCTTGAAAACATCATGCTAAGTGGAAGAAGCCAGACATAAAAAGCCACATACTGCATGATTCCACTAGATGATGTACCAGATGTGGTTTTACTGCTTGAGCAAATGAACACATCCCCTGGTACCTGGAATTCAGAACCCTGAATAATGATATGAAAAAAAAAAATCCAGAATAGGGGGAATTCCCTGGCGGTCCAGTGGTTAGGACTCAGCACTTTCACTGCCGAGGGCCTGGGTTCAATCCCTGGCTAGGGAACTAAGATCCTGCATGCCATGCAGTGGGGGGACGGGGGTGGGCGGTGGGATCCAGAATAGGTAAATCCATAAAGACTGAAAGCAGATTAGTGGTTGCCTAGGGCTGGGGGGAGGGGGCAATGCGGAGTGACTGCTAATGGGTGTGGGGTTTCTGGGGGTGATAAAATTATTTTCAAATTAGTGGTGATGGTTACACAACCACGTGAATATCTAAAACTCATTGAATTGTACACTTAAGTGGTGAATTTTATGGTATGTGAGTCACACTTCAATTAAAAAGAAAGAGCATTTCCTTCCCTTCCCCTCCTTCCTGCTGAGAATTCCCATCTAGGTGCTAGGAGGACACAGTTTTCACAGCCCAGGCTACATAGTGCTGAAGCTGAGATTTCCTGGGCCATGGGACAACTACACCAGTTCATCCATAGAAACGAGCAGCTGGCAGGGACCAACACACTCATTTTACACACCACACTGCATGGCCCTGGCAGTACAGGGACCAGGACCAGGCCCTCTGCCTGCCAATGCAAGGATCCACTAGCCAGCCTCAGGTTCTAGAGCCCACCCACCGGAAGGCTCCACTTTTATATCTAAGTGAGGGAGAAACTGGAGAAGAAAACTGGCCAACACCCACCCATTCACCCCATCTTTACGAGGAACCTAGGGCACGGGCCCTGTGCGAGGTGCTGGGTGAACATAAGACGTAGTACTTGACTTCACAGAACTAACTGTCTCAGGATATTTAAAAATTAATTTTGAAGAACAGAGTGAGCTCAGGGAATACCCACGGTCTCTCCTTCCCTCACCTCCCCAACTCTGCAGAGACCACTGCACTCTTGTGGGACGTCCTGAGACCGTGCCCAAGGGAGACGAAGCAAAGACCAGTGATGGTCCCTGGCCTTGCTTATTAGGGCAGCAAAGCAGGGAGCTGCTGTGAGAACAGACACAGGACGCCCCTGTTCACCCCTGGCAAACTAGGGGACAGACAACCGAGACTGGTTCACGGCGGTTTTATGCATGCATCTTAGTAGCTCTGCAAACAGGCCGTGGTCCCGGGCTCCCCTTCAGAAGTACTCTGCCCAATTCCGATCTTGCCCCGCAGGGAAGGGTCTCAGAAACCTCACCCTAGACTGGATCCCTTCCTGGAGGGGGAACGCTATAAAGCACATTATTTGACAAACTGGAATGTGAATGGTAGATTAAAGTATTGTTGCAACGTTAAACTGAGTGAATTTGGCAATGTACTGCAGTTATGTAAGAGAATATTCCTATTTTTAGGAAACACACAAGTATTTAGGGATAAAGAGCAAAGATGTACGTAACTTACCCTCAAAGGGTTCAGGAAAAAAAGTACTTTCACATACACATTCAGAGAGAGAGAGAGAGAAAATAAAGGAAAGACTTTGGACTTGTGTCATTTGATAATGATGTGTGAGGAGGTGAGCGAAAGTTCCATTTCTTTCAGATGGGTCTGGCTCCTCCAAGGATAGAGAAAATGAGCCCCTGGGCAGGGAAGAGAGCCTCAGTACATTGTCTGCCTCAGGCCTGGAGGTGCCTGAGAGCCATGCCTGGCTCTGATGGGTGCTCCTCCCAGGCCTCTAAGAGCAGAGGCCCCAGCCCCACACAGCTTCTCTTCCTTCTCAGCAAGCAAGGGATGGCTGGTGCTCCCCAGAGGCTGGCAGGCTCTGTGTCTAAAAGGGTTTGTGTGGAGGACTGACATTACCAGACATTAGCCAGTCTGATGGGCTATTGACCGGGCTGCTAAAAGCCCTGTCAGGGCAGGGACATTTATAATTAGGAGGCCACTGCTGCCTTTCAGCCCATTAGGCCAGCAGTCAGCCAGGGACAGGCCTCTGATTTACGGGGGTGCAGGCTCTAAATCAGAGGAGATACACCTGCCCTCCTTGTAGACCCCAGGCAGCTGCTCAGCCTGGAGAGACGCCACCTCCGAGTCTCTGAGGGGCCGCCCTGGGGCAGACGGAGTGGATGGGACTGTAGGACCCATAAGGCAGAGCCAGGTGGGTGGGGGACCTCAGTTGCCAGGATGGGAGAGGATGTAGGACTATTGTTGTGACCTCTAGGGCTCACAGGGAGCCGGCTGTCCCCAGAACAGCATCAGAGTCATGGCCTCGGGAGACCCTCCCCACAGCCCAGGTGGACATGGGAGGCAGAAGTAGGCTGCACAGTGTAGAAGAGGTTAGGCAGGCAGGCTGACCTGGCTTCCTGGGTTTGAATCCCTGCTACAGCACTTACTGCTGTGTGACCTGGGGCAAGTGACCTCAGCTCTCTGTGCCTCAGTTTCTTCATCTACAAAATGGCAACAGTAGTAGAATCTCATAGGGTGGGTATGAGGATTAAATGAGTTCATACACATAAAGTGCTTAAGACTCTGCCTCGGGAATCCCTGGTGGTCCAGTGGTTAGGACTCAGCGCTTTCACTGCTGGGGCCTGGGTTCGATCCCTGGTTGGGGAACTAAGATGCGCAAGCCGCGCAGCACGGCCAAATGAAAAAAAGAAAGAAAGAAAAAAAAAAAAGAAAAAGACTCTGCCTGTACATGGTAAGCTCTCAGGAAATTCACCAGTTTAAGTTCATCAGAACTCACCCATTTATTAATTGTGATAATAATTAATCACAATTACCCAGTTTTATTGTTGCTCAGTATGTTTCAGAGGGGCCCAGGGGTGTACTTAGCGTGAGGCCAAGCTTCCATCGGGGGCTCCTACCACTTCCTACACAACTGATGGGCAATGGCTCCAAGGGGGCCCTCAGTGAATAAATTTATGTCTTGATGGTATTCCCACTGATGGACTCAAGCGCATTATCACATCTATAAGGAAGAGGTTTGCAAGTATTTTCTTCAGGAATCATAATTTAGGGAGTCATTTATGTGCCAGGCCCTGTGCTAGGGGCTCTGCTAATATTATTTACCTCCAACCACCCCAGGAAGTAGTGCAAAAATCCCCATTGATAATGCAGAAGCTGGGGATCAGAAGGGTTGACAATCAGAGCCACTCCATCCACGGCAGAACCATGAGAACTGGGAAAGCTTCCTCTCACTCTTGGTCTGCCTCTTGCTATCCTCACACCATAGTTATCATCAGCATCATGCAGGCCTTTCACTGAGGACCTACTATGTGCCAGGTCCTATGCTGCGTGCAAGTGGTGGCAAAAGATGAATTACTCATGGTCCACGCCCTGCAGGAGCCTCCAATCTGTGGAGGTGACAGGATGTAGTGTACTCAGGGCTCACAGAGAGAAGCAGAGGCAGAAGAAAGGCCCGGGCGGGGGGGGATTAATCAAAGAAGCCTTCCTGGAGGAGGAGGCCTTTCAATTGGGCCTTAAAGAAAGGGAGACTTTGACCAGGCTAGGGTGAAGGGGAGGCATTTCAAGTCAGAAAGGCTGGGCCTTAGGTAGGTTTTAAGCAGAGAGGATCCTAAAGCAGACAGCAGGGAAGGTAGACTGATGGGTAGGACAGTAGAGGAGGTCAGAGAAGAGGGGAGAGGCTGTGGGCATGGAGACAGTCACCCTGCACAGAGAGAGATGCCCATGGAGAGATGGACAAGTGGACAGATGAGTCATGTCCTAACTAGAGGGGGTGAGACTTAGCCAGAGGGCTCCCCCGAAGAGAGAGTTGAGCAGGGGAAAGATGACAGGAGCATTCCCTAATCCTGAGAACACACGAGCTGCTAAAATGCAAATCATGTTCCCAGGAACGTTTAGGGCAGAGCATCATTCATCAGCCCTCCCCACACATACACAGATGAGCATGGGGAATGTTCACCACAGAACCCCACACCCAGGGCTGGAAGTGGTGAACTGCAGAGGCTATCTGGTAACCCTGCTTGGTTACCTCCAGAGATGGGGAGCTCACTTCCTCCCTAGCTGGTTTATTCCACTTTTAGACCTTGCTGAACTGTGAGAAAGCGTTTCTTACTCGGAGCCTGGTGTAGCCTCCCTGTGGCCCTCCCTGCTCCCCTCACTCTCCATTTCTGGTTCTAGCTCTGTCTTTTGGGACCACATAGATACCTCCACTCCCATCCCACTCCCCCGGTCCCAGGCCAGCTCCTTGATATTTGAAGGCAGAGGACCCATTCCTTGAACATGTTCTTTTCCAGGCTTAAGAGACCCCTAGAACTGGAAGAGACTTCCCCCTCAAATAAAAAAGTAAAATAGACTAGCCCACACCCTGCATTTCTAGAAGGGGAACCTGAGTGTGGAGGGCACATGTATATGCTGTGGAAGGCTCTAAGGTTCAAAACGTCAGCTGGGATGGGGATGAAGGATTTTGATGAGAAAGGCAGGAATTTGTGTGCAGGCAATGGGGGGTCCTGGGAGGTGTTTAGGCAAGGGAGTGACATGGTCTGACACAGGCTTAAGAAGGGTCCAGCTGGCCTCTAAGAGCGCAGCAGTGAAGTGCTCCCCTCCCCCCTGCTCCCAGGCACCTGTTCGCCATGTGTCCGTTTGGCCCCTCAGGCCCATGCCCGACTCTGGTCTGGTCCACTCCCAGTGATGCTGCAGGGCCCACCCCCAGGGCTCTGCCTGCTTTTGCTGGCATTCCTCCCGACCTCCACACCTCACAGCAAAGTCCACCTCCCACTCTGATGGGGTGGGTCTGCTGTAGGCCGGGCGCCAGGGTCCAGAGCCCAACCTGGCATGTCCCCAGGCTCAGGGCGGGCCTGTCCCCAGACCTTCCCACTGTGCCTTTGTTCCCAGAGCACAGCCCTTGGTTGCCTAGGCTGCAAGAGCCACGCTGCAACGGGCTCACCCTGGGTCACAGAGTGCAAGAGGAAGGGACTGCGGAGTCACTCCCCTCGGGACACCTGACACCACCTGGGACAGCCTGGCCCTTCTGAGAATAACTTCTGGGACATGGTGGTGAGGCCAGGCACCTTCCAATCCTACGCTCCAATAAAGAATTAGCTAGCTTGTCTCTTCCTTCCTTCCTTTACTAACACTCTCTGTGCCCGGATGGGACTTAATCCCTGGTAACTGACAAGGAGCCAATGTAAACCAGAGGTAAACCTCAGGAGTGCAGGTCAGCTGAATGAGAGTGGGGCCCAAGACCATGCCCAGGTCTGGGTCCTCACCCTTCCTGCTCAGGGTCTTTCAGGCAGTCAGCTCCCTGAGCCTCAGCATTCTCATCTGTATGATGAGGCAATACTTCCTAGAAAATGGGCTAATAAAGGCACAGCATAAGCCCTGTCCCCGCTGACTACATGAAAAAGGGCCGGCAGGCCTATCTGCCCAGGTAGGCACTGCACGATGGGACCAGCATGTGTGTCCTTTCCCTCTCTCAGCCTCTCCCCTCTGTTCCGTCACACTGGATGTGGTTACTTAAGAAAATGCCAACCAAATGCAATGCGTGGACCTTTCTTGATCCTGATTCAAACAAACCAGGTGCAAAGAGGCATTTATGAGGCAATCAAAGGCATTTTTACATAACAGGCAATCGGTTGGCACAGGAGATATTGTTGATGCTGTGATCCTAGCATTGTGGATATGTCAGAAAATGTTACTATTTTTTAGAATTGCAAACTGAACTTTGTGGGGGTATAATGACAAACTGTCCAGGATTTGCTTTAAAAAAAAACTTCAGAGGGGACTTCCCTGACGGTCCAGTGGTTAAGACTTCGCCTTTCAATGCAGGGGGTGCGGGTCTGATCCCTGGTCGGGGAGCTGAGATCCCACATGCCTCGTGGCCAAAAAAGCCAAAACATAAAACAGAAGCACTATTGTAACAAATTCAATAAGGACTTTAAAAATGGTCCACATCAAAAAAAAAAAAAATCTTAAAAAACAAACAAACAAACAAAACTTCAGGGGAAAAAAGGGGATGGATGAAGCAAGAGTGGCAAAGTCTTCAAGATTCTAGAATCTGAGTATGAAGAGTTCATTATATTGTTTTTAACCTACCTTTGGGTTTGAAAGTTTTTCCTAATGATAAAAAAGAACTAGAATAGAGCCTAGCTGCTGAAAATGTAGTTTGTAAACCAGCAGCATTGGCATCACCTGGGAATAGAGATGCCAGATTTAGCAAATAAAAATAGAGGCTACCTAGTAAAATTTGAATTTCAGATAAACAGCAAAGAACTTTTTAGGAGAAATATGTTCCATGTAATATTTTGCTTATGCTATAAAATTATTTGTGAAAATATCTTGGCAGTTTCTTATAGAACTGAACGTGTAACTACTTTATGATCCAGGGATTGCACTCCTAGGCATTTATCCCAGAAAAATGAACTGACTTATGTTCACACAGAAACCTGTACACACAAATGAAACTTCAGTTCCACAATAGACCATTCTTGTATATGTATGTATGTTTTCTAATTAATATTTTTATATTGCTATGTTTATTCTACTTCTTGAATTGATTCCTTTTAGGTATAAATTCTCTTCCTTCTCCCCTCTGATGTTTTGTTAGTGATATTCATGATACAATAAATTCAAATAATATTAAAAAAAAAAAAAACAAACCTGTACACAAATGTTTATAGCAGCTTCATTCCTAACAGCTCCAAACTGGAAACAGTCCAGATGGCCTTCAACAGTGAATGGTTTGACAAACTGTGTGCAACCACACCACAGAATACTACTCAGCAATAAAAAAGAATGAGCAGTTGATACACACAACAACCTCGATGAATCTCTAGAGAATTATACTGAGTAAAAGCAGTCAAGTGCAAAAGGCTACATACTGTATGGTTCCATTTGTATGACATTCTTAAAATGGCAAAAGTATAGAAATGGAGAACAGATTTGTTCAATTGATGAAAATTTATAAGCGCCAACTGTGTGTGTCCAAAAGGTGATATATGGGTAAGCAAAGTACTGGTTCTTCCCCCCCCACCCCCCATTGCAAGTACATTAGGAGGTGCTACCAGAAAAACACAAGTGACTCTAATTCAAAGTACTCAGGGCATGACATCCTAAGAAAGGAATGTGTTGTAGAATATGTCATAAAAAGGAGAATGCTGTGGACATTTGGAGGAGGGATAAAAAGTGGCTCTTCATGAACATGGTACATATCTCCATTTACTTAGGGCATCTTCAATATTAGTCTTTCAATGATCCTCTGTAATTTTCTCCTAGTAAGTCTTTTTTTTTTTTAATTTATTTATTTTTGGCTGCGTTGGGTCTTCGTTGCTGCACGCGGGCTTTCTCTAGTTACGGCGAGCGGGGGCTACTCTTCGTTGCAGTGCATGGGCTTCTCATTGTGGTGGCTTCTCTTGGTGCAGAGCACAGGCTCTAGGCACGCGGGCTTCAGTAGTTGTGGCACACGGGCTCAGCAGTTGTGGCTCATGGGCTCTAGAGCACAGGCTCAGTAGTTGTGGCGCACGGGCTTAGTTGCTCCACAGCATGTGGGATCTTCCTGGACCAGGGCTCGAACCTGTGTCCCCTGCATTGGCAGGTGGATACTTAACCACTGTGCCACCAGGGAAGCCCTCTCCTAGTAAGTCTTGCTCATTTATTCTTAGGTATTCACTCTTCTCTTATTCTACTGAAAATATTTACATTTTCTAAGCACTCTTGGTATGTAAAAATGCAATTCATTTTTGTATTCTGATTTTTTATCCAGCCACCTTCCAAACACTCATTTTTCTTTTTTTTTTTCGCATACAGTTTATTTTGACAATCAAGATATGGCACAGTTCCATCACTCCCCAAAATACCTCCTGCTGCCCCTCTGTAGCCAACCCTTCCTCAACTTCAGCCACTGGCAACTAGTGGTCTGTTTTCCATCCCCATAGTTTTGCCTTTTCCAGAATGTCATATAAATAGATGCATACATATTTGTCCTTTTAAGTCTAGCTTCTTTCACTTAGCACGATGCATTTGAGATTCATCCTTGTTGTTGTAGGTGTCACTAGTTGTTCATTTTTTTTTGAATGTTTGAATTTTATTTATTTTTTTATACATCAGGTTCTTATTAGTTATCTATTTTATACATATTAGTTTATATATGTCAATCCCAATCTCCCAATTCATCCCACCACCACCCCGCCTGCCACTTTCCCCCCTTGGTGTCCATACGTTTGTTCTCTACACCTGTGTCTCTATTTCTGTCCTGCAAACCGGTTCATCTGTACCATTTTTCTAGGTTCCACATATATGCGTTAATATACGATATTTGTTTTTCTCTTTCTGACTTACTTCACTCTGTATGACAGTCTCTAGATCCATCCATGTCTCTACAAATGACCCAATTTCGTTCCTTTTTATGGCCGAGTAACATTCCATTGTATATATGTACCACATCTTCTTTATCCATTCGTCTGTCGATGGGCATTTAGGTTGCTTCCATGACCTGGCTATTGTAAATAGTGCTGCAATGAACATTGGGGTGCGTGTGTCTTTTTGAATTATGGTTTTCTCTGGGTATATGCCCAGTAGTGGGATTGCTGGGTCATAGGGTAATTCTATTTTTAGTTTTTTAAGGAACCTCCATACTGTTCTCCATAGTGGCTGTATCAATTTACATTCCCACCAACAGTGCAAGAGGGTTCCCTTTTCTCCACACCCTCTCCAGCATTTGTTGTTTGTAGATTTTCTGATGATGCCCATTCTAACTGATGTGAGGTGACACCTCATTGTAGTTTTGATTTGCATTTCTCTAATAATTAGTGATGTTGAGCATCTTTTCATGTGCTTCTTGGCCATCTGTTTGTCTTCTTTGGAGAAATGTCTATTTAGGTCTTCTGCCCATTTTTGGATTGGGTTATTTGTTTTTTTAATATTGAGCTGCATGAGCTGTTTATATATTTTGGAGATTAATCCTTTGTCTGTTGATTCATTTGCAAATATTTTCTCTCATTCTGAGGGTTGTCTTTTTGTCTTGTTTGTAGTTTCCTTTGCTTTGCAAAAGGTTTTAAGTTTCATTAGGTCCCATTTGTTTATTTTTGTTTTTATTTCCATTACTCTAGAAGGTGGATCAAAAAAGATCTTGCTGTGATTTATGTCAAAGAGTGTTCTTCCTATGTTTTCCTCTAAGAGTTTTATAGTGTCTGGTCTTACATTTAGGTCTCTAATCCATTTTGAGTTTATTTTTAAACTCAAAAATATGGTGTATGGTGTTAGGGAGTGTTCTAATTTCATTCTTTTACATGTAGCTGTCCAGTTTTCCCAGCACCACGTATTGAAGAGACTGTCTTTTCTCCATTGTATATCCCTGCCTCCTTTGTCATAGATTAGTTGACCATAGGTGCGTGGGTTTATCTCTGGGCTTTCTATCCTGTTCCACTGATCTATATTTCTGTTTTTTTTTTTTTAAAGTTATACAATTTTTATTTATTTATTTATTTATTTATGGCTGTGTTGGGTCTTCGTTTCTGTGCGAGGGCTTTCTCTAGTTGCGGCAAGTGGGGGCCACTCTTCATCGCGGTGCGCGGGCCTTTCATTATTGCGGCCTCTCTTGTTGCGGAGCACAGGCTCCAGACGCGCAGGCTCAGTAATTGTGGCTCACGGGCCCAGTTGCTCCGCGGCATGTGGGATCCTCCCAGACCAGGGCTCGAACCCGTGTCCCCTGCATTGGCAGGCAGACTCTCAACCACTGCGCCACCAGGGAAGCCCCCTATATTTCTGTTTTTGTGCCAGTACCATATTGTCTTGATTACTGTGGCTTTGTAGTATAGTCTGAAGTCAGGGAGTCTGATTCCTCCAGCTCCGTTTTTTTCCCTCAAGACTGCTTTGGGGGCTTCCCTGGTGGCGCAGTGGTTGAGAATCTGCCTGCCAATGCAGGGGACACGGGTTCGAGCCCTGGTCTGGGAAGATCCCACATGCCGCGGAGCAACTGGGCCCGTGTGCCACAGTTACTGAGCCTGCGCGTCTGAAGCCTGTGCTCCACAACAAGAGAGGCCGCGATAGTGAGAGGCCCGTGCACCGCGATGAAGAGTGGCCCCCACTTGCCGCAACTAGAGAAAGCCCTCGTACAGAAACGAAGACCCAACACAGCCATAAATAAATAAACAAATAAATAAAAATTTTAAAAAAAGAAAAAAAGAAAAAAAAATAGACCATTGAGTGTTTAAAAAAAAAAGACTGCTTTGGCTATTTGGGGTCTTTTGTGTCTCCATACAAATTTTAAGATGATTTGTTCTAGTTCTGTAAAAAAAAATGCCACTGGTAATTTGATAGGGATTGCACTGAATCTGTAGATTGCTTTGGGTAGTAGAGTCATTTTCACAATATTGACTCTTCCAATCCAAGAACATGGTATATCTCTCCATCTGTTGGTATCATCTTTAATTTCTTTCATCAGTGTCTTATAGTTTTCTGAGTACAGGTCTTTTATCTCCTTAGGTAGGTTTATTCCTAGGTATTTTATTCTTTTTGTTGCAGTGGTGAATGGGATTGTTTCCTTTATTTCTCCTTCTGATCTTTCGTTGTTAGTGTATAGGAATGCAAGAGATTTCTGTGCATTAACTTTGTATCCTGCAACTTTACCAAATTCATTGATTAGCTCTAATAGTTTTCTGGTGGCATCTTTAGGATTCTCTATGTATAGTATCATGTCATCTGCAGACAGTGACAGTTTTACTTCTTCTTTTCCAATTTGTATTCATTTTATTTCTTTTTCTTCTCTGATTGCTGTGGCTATGACTTCCAAAACTATGTTGAATAATAGTGGTGAGAGTGGACATCCTTGTCTTGTTCCTCATCTTAGAGGAAAGGCTTTCAGTTTTTCACCATTGAGAATGATGTTTGCTGTGGGTTTGTCATATATGGCCTTTATTATGTTGAGGTAGGTTGCTTCTATGCCCACTTTCTGGAGAGTTTTTATCATAAATGGGTGTTGAATTTTGCAAAAGCTTTTTCTGCATCTATTGAGATGATCATATGGTTTTTATTCTTCAATTTGTTAATATGGTGTATCACATTGATTGATTTGCGTATATTGAAGAATCCTTGCATTCCTGGGATAAATCCCAGTTCATCATGGTGTATGATCCTTTTAATGTGTTGTTCGATTCTGATTGCTAGTATTTTGTTGAGGATTTTTGCATCTATATTCATCAGTGATATTGGTCTGTAATTTTCTTTTTTTGTAGTATCTTTGTATGTCTGGTTTTGGTATCAGGGTGATGGTGGCCTCATAGAATAAGTTTGGGAGTGCCAAACACTCATTTTTCTAATAATTTGACTCCATGTTCTTTTGGTTTTCTAAGTAGACAATCACATTAGTAAACAATGCGGTTTTACCTCTTCCTTTTCAATACTTATACCTTTAAGTTATTTTTCTAATCTTACTGTGCAGGCCAGCACCTTTTTGCTAAGTTTTGTTTTTTGGTTTTTTTTGGTTTTTTTGGCCACGCCCTGGGATCTTAGCTCCCTGATCAGGGATTGGACCTGGGCCACGGCAATGAAGTACAGAGTCCTAACCACTGGACCACTAGGGAATTCCCTAAAGGGATGTTTCTCACATTCCTTCTTTATGATCATGTTTGCACGATATTAACAAAGATATCAAATATCACCAATATCACCAATACTGGGACAAACTGATATCATGTGTTACATGATGTAATGAACTGAGGATACATCACTTGTTTAATACTCTTGCCAAAAATGTATACCATGAATCTAATCACAAGGAAACAAGGGGACAAATCCAATTTTAGAAATGTCCTGCAGTATGGACACCAAGGGGGAAAGCAGGGGGTGGGGTGGGGTGTGGCGGTGGTGGTGGTGGTGGGATGAACTGGGAGATTGGGATTGACATATATACACCAATATGTATAAAACAGATAACTAATTAAGAACCTGCTGTATAAAAATAAATAAATAAAAAAATTTTAAAATTGAAAAACAGAAGACAAAAAACAAAACAAACAAAAAGAGAAATGTCCTACAAAACAGTGGGCCTTAACTGCTTTAAAATGTCAATATAATGAAATAAAGTAGACTAAGAGATATGACAACTCAATATAATGCATGATCCTGAGTTAGATTCTGTATACACACATATGGAGAGAAAGATATAAAAAAAGATAAAAAGTAAATTTGGCAGAATGTTAACTATTGGTGAATCTAGGTCAAGGATAATCATATATTCAAGTATTTTTGCAACTTTTCTGTAGGGTTGAGATTCTTTCAAAACAAAAAGTTTAAACAATTCTGTTTCCTATATGTTAGTGAAATTCCCTTTTCCTAGTTTGCAAAGAATTTTTATCATGAATGGGTATTGCACTCTATCAAATGCTTTTTCTGCCTTTATAGAGATGACTATATGGTTTTTCTCCCTTCATTTGCAACGTAATGATCTACATTTATAGGTTAACTAATATTAAACCACCCTTAGTTTCTGGAATAAATCCAACTTGCTCAGAATATATCTTTTTTTAATTCAATGCTAGATTTGATTAGCTAACAATTTTGCATTCATCTTCTTGAGTGATATTGGCTTGTAATTTTTCTTTCTTGATCTGTTCCTGTCTGGTCTTGGAATCAAGGTTACACTGGCCTCAGAACAAAAGGGGAGCAGTCCCTCTTTTCCTATTCTCTGGAAATGTTTGTAAAAGATTGGAATAATCAGTTCCTTGAAAGTTACATAGAAATTGTCTGTAAAACCACATGGACCTAGTGTCACCCTTACGTGTGTGTTTGTGTAAAATATAATATAAAAAAAGTGCATAAAATGTAAATGTTCAGCTTAATGAATTGTTGGAAAATAAATTTAAACATATAACTGCCATGAACTATTACTAGCACAAAGGAGACTCCCTGCTATGAAATACTTTCCAATCATAACTCCCTCCCTCCCCCAGGGGGTAACTATTATCCTGGCTATCCTCCCTTGCTTGCTTTTCTTTAAGATTTTTGTACCTACTTATGCATCCCTTAAAGTATAGTTTAATTTAGTCTGTTTTTAACTTTAGGTAATGACATTGTAATTTATTTGGTTTCTTCCCTTGACACTGTCTTTATGATTCATCCATGTGGTGGTATGTGTTTATATTTTGATCCTTTTCATAATTGTGTATATTCCACACTATGGATATACCGTAATTTATTTATTCAATTCTTGGACATTTGGGTTTTTGCAGTTTTTTTGATAACATGAACAATGCTCCCATGCATATTCTTGTGTTTGTGTTCTGGTGACATAAACACACAGTTCTGCATGGTAAATACCTAGGAGTGGAATCTCCAAGTCTGTGCATTTTCCTCTTTAATAGAAACTGTCACACTTTGTTCCAACACACGTGTGCCAGTTTACCTGCCACCAGAAGTGCCTGAGAGTTCACAGGGCTCCGTGTCCTCATCATCACTCACTATTATTAGATTTTATATTTTTGCCAATCTGGTGGGTTGCAGTGGTATCTCATTGTGGTTTATTAACGAGGTTGAGCACTTTTTCAAATGTTTAGTAACCGTTTGGATTTTCTCTGCTATGAGATACCTGTTCATTTTTTTTTTCCCCTAGTCCATTTTATACATTCAGGAAATGAGCTCTTTGTCATGATTACTGTGCAAATATCCTTTCTCACTCTATGGCTGCCTTTTCCTTCTTCTGTTTTCTTTAAGAGAGATTTTTATTATGCAATTTTTAAAATAGTTAAAGGACCATTCAGGCTTTCTATTTCTACTTGAATCAGTCCTGACAAGTTATATTTTTTTGTAGGAATTTGTCCATATTGCCAACGTTTTTAAATATATTGTCATAAAACTGCTCAGATTAGTGTCTTATATTTTGAAGCTCTACTGATATTGCATTTTGTATGTTTGTTTGTTCTTGGCGTTATTTGCACCTTCCCTCTTTTATTCTTGACCATCTCTCCAGAGGTTTGTCTATCAGTCTTTTCTAGGAACCAACTTTTGGCTCTTTTGATCCTCTTTAATTGATCTTTGATACTCTTTCACTGATTTCTGATCTTTATTACCCCCTTCCTCAAACTTTCTTTGGGTTTACTCTGTTGTTCTTTCTCTAACTTCTTAGGTTGAATATTTAGTTGTTAATTTTATGCCTAATATAAGCATTAGTGCTATAAATTTCCCTTGAAGCACCACTTTCCCTGCATCCCATAAGTTTTGTGATGTATTTCATTCTCATTCATTTCCAAGTATTTTTAAATTTCTAAATGAATAGGCATTTAAAATTTATCTTTTGTTATTGACTTCTAACTCAATTGCATTGGGATCAGAAAACCTGATCTATGAGATTCCAATTTATATTTGTGATTTTAACTTCTAAAAGGGGTTCTAAGCCTGTTGTTTGTTTTTTCAGCGGATGCTTACTCATGGGGGCTTACATGCTTGGTGTTCTCAGTTGATGAATTTCCCTGATCTTAATCTGTGGGAATCCTGTTCACATTGGAAATGCTTTCCTCTGGAGAAACCTTCTACCTGCTTCTGCTGCAAACCAGAGGCACTACCAAGCCTGGATCCCTCTAGCCCCTTCAGAGATTCTACCTCAAGGCAGAAACTCAGGATTCTGAAAAGATCTGCTATTAAGTTAGTCTATATGAAACCACCATTTTGGGGGTCAAAAACTGTTAAATATCAGCAATTGCATATGGCCCAACTTACACCGTCAACCTTTGCCGCAGGACAAGCCTGTTCTTCCTGTTCACTTGCTGCTTACCTCTCCTACTTAAATTTCGGCTCAAGGTTTTTTTCCTTTCTTGGAGAGAGGAGGAGGCTTTGGAGATTTCCCCGGCAATGCATTAAGAATTAAATGTTAGGCTTCCCTGGTGGCGCAGTGGTTGAGAATCTGCCTGCCAATGCAGGGGACACGGGTTCGAGCCCTGGTCTGGGAAGATCCCACATGCCGCGGAGCAACTAGGCCCGTGAGCCACAATTGCTGAGCCTGCGCGTCTGGAGCCTGTGCTCCGCAACAAGAGAGGCCGCGATAGTGAGAGGCCCGCGCATCGCGATGAAGAGTGGCCCCCATTCGCCGCAACTAGAGAAAGCCCTCGCACAGAAACGAAGACCCAGCACAGCCAAAAAAATAAATAATAAATAAATTAAAAAAAAAAAAAAAAAAAAAAAAAGAATTAAATGTTATTCATGAATGAATTACTTTGCAGTGGGGTGGAGGGGAGGTCCTACGAGTCCTAAACAACTGCTAGAAGCTGAAATCCCAGGAGAGGTATACTTTTTCAATGAGAAAACCAAGACTCAAAGGGGTGAAATGACTTATTCATGGTCACATGGCTGGTAACAGGCAGGGCTAGGACTTGAACCCACATATGGAACCAAAACTGAGGCTCTTTCTACTTTCCCTCTGTCCTGCGCTGCCTCCAGAGAGCTATTTGGGCCTGAGCTTAGCAGGCATCCTTACCTGGTGCAAGGGGATGACGAGGAAGGCCCCCCCACCAGCACACTCAGTCACGACTGCAATGAAGTGGGGGTTCACAGCACAGAAATGATTGTCGTGGACGCTGCGGGTGATGGGCACGGAGTCGTAGCAGTTCTCCTTGCTGGCTGGTTTGCCAAAGACATGGCGGAACTTGGAGCTCCGGTACTGGGGGTGCCATGACATCTGCAGGAGACAAATGGGACAGAAGGGCTGTGAGGCTCGCAACCTGACAGCAGGACACACGGAGTCCCACCTGGAGAGGACATAAGAGGGCAGGACCAGGACAGCCGTCAGTTCTATGAGGACAGTGACGTGCTATGAAGGGCACCCAGGTGAACAGGCTATAATTGTGGCTACTTCCAGGGATCTGGTGAGATGGCATATAACTACTGCTGACCTGTTTGCTTTTCATCCCTTCGTGTGCAAAAACAAACAGGTAGAAAAACCGTAGAGAGAACTCATCCCGTTCCCTCCCCTATCCAGCACCTCACCAGACAGACCAGCCTCCCCACCCAGCTCAGCCCAGCTAAGTGGGAAATATTGTGTCCTCTGGAGCCGGCCAGCCCAGGCTCCAATTCCAGCTCTGTGCTTGCCAGCTGGGTGGGCAAATGACTTAACTTCTGAAGTCTCAGTTTCCTCATCTGTAAAATGAGGATAAAGAAAGTATCTGTCTCATAGACTTGTCATGAGGATGAAATGAGATGATACACTAAGATCCTTTGCTCAACAGTAATAATTACTACCACTATTATCATCCAGGCATCTTGACCTTCCCTCGTTCCTCATCCGGCCTTGTATTTGTTCACTCAATATTTACTGAGTACCACCTGTGCCAGGCACTGGTGGTCTGGAGAGAGCAAGTCTGAGCCCAGCCTTACAGGAGTGAAGAGTCCTATGAGTGAGGACATTAGCAGAGTCTGGGCCACTGGGACCCAGTGTGCTATAGGCAATAATGGGCGTTTGTACATGGCAGTCAGGGAGGGCTTCCCAGAGGAAGTGACATGTGAACTGTGATTTGAAGGATGAGAAGGAGCTGGCCATGTAGGCTGGACAAGGGTGAGCTGGGGGAGAAGGTGTCCCAGGCAGATGGAACAGCCTGAGCAAGGGCCCTGAGACAGAAGCGAACGTGGAATGTTTGGGAAACTACATGTGGTTTGGTAAGATTAGTAAGGAGATGCTAAAAAAAATATATATATATATATTCACACACACACACATATACATGTAAACTGGAAGATGTGAATGAGGAGAACACGAGCTGGAGGGGTGAGCAGGGCTAGATCATGAATGGCTTGTAAGAGTGTCTAGGGCTCATTAGTGGCCAAATATATGATATCATGTGGCCTCCTCTTGGCCCTGCTGCTGATCAGTTCAAACCCCCTCCCCTCAGTCTCGTTGACCCACTGGGCCCTCCCATCTACGCTCCCCATGCAGCCAGAGGGATTGTTCTGGACAGCAAACCTGGCTGTATTCCTCCCTCCCTGGCCCCCACCTTAGATCACCCTTCGATGCTCCCCATTCACTGCTGCCCTACAGGATCAAGGCCAAACTCAGCTTGGGTCCCACCCCATATTCCAAGATTTCGCTTTTTCTTGCTCATCTTCTAAAGGACTCCTTCCAGACAAAGAACACCACACAGCTTCCCTGGTACCTGCTCCTGCATTTCCAGTCCTCTGGGCCTTCACCCTTGCCTTTCCCTCTGCTTGGCTTGCTCTTCCCAGCCCACTGTTGTCTGTACCCATCACTATGAGTCCAAACCCTTCCTTCCCCCAGCTCCCAGGTGCCCTCCCTTTACACAGCACCAGGTACCCATCAGCCTCGTGGCGGCAGGTCTGTCCTGTGAAGCTCAGACATTTCAACCTTCCTTTAGGGAGCTTTGCCCAAAACCCTGGCTGCATTTGCCAGAGCTACAGGAAGTAGCACAGAACGCAGGGACTGCCTAATAATGCCCATCCAATCCCAGAAAGGATGTAAGAAGCCTTACAGAAATAGAGAAAACACAGATAGAAGGAAATAAAAAAAGCCGTGGTGAGGAAATGGGGACAGAGGGAAAATGCAGGAACAAAAAGAGATCACCTGAAATGTAGGGGGAGTCAAGCTATGATTGTGTGCTGCCAGGACCAGCACACAGGGGAGGTTTTGCATCGGAGCTTCCTAGTGGTCAATTCGACAAGGGAAACAGAATCAGAAAGGGATTTACTCAGTGTCTGTAAGATAAATGCCTCCACTTGCTAAGGAGCAGCACAGCTTTTCTCTGCACTGAGCCCTGAGAGAAACAGGTCCTAAGGATCATCTAAGGAAAGAAGAGCAAGGATAATGATCTCCCTGGGGTCTTGGCAATTAGTGGCAGCTGAGGAGTTGCCTGGGGCCTGGGCTGCAGGTGGGAAAATAGGGGGCAAGTCAGCAGGCTCAGCTCCTGGGCCCCCACCCCTGCCTTGCCTTGAGCAGCAGTTGGGGGTCAGTGTGGGGGGCATCTGTCTGTGGCCCACAGTGATGCTCACCAGACACTCCATTGCTCCCCTCACATCCCAGCCTCCTTGCAGTTAGGCAGCCACTATTAGTCCTAGCTAGTGGATCATGGGTGGAAGTGATGTGTGCCACTTCCAGGCTGAAGCATGTAAGACCTGCCGGTGACCCTCCAGAACTCTCGTCCTTGGCTGGAGGGATGAGGAGGCCACATGTTCCAGATGGTGCAGCTTCCATCTTCCTGGGTCCCCAAGGGACTGTGTGAATAGGGCACCTTGCCCCAAATTGACTCATGTAGCATGACAGAGAATTAAACTTGTAGAGTGAACCACAGAGAAATAGTGGGGATACTTGTCACAGGGCATAAGCCTACCTGTCCTGACTAACACATTGCCCCAGGCAGTCCCAACCAATGGTAGACAGGCAACGGCTGCCTGTGCTTGGTGTGGCCAGGGCACAGGAGCCTGCAGTGAAGAGGTGGGCAAGCAGGCAGGACCCAGATCCTCTCAGGAGCCGTGTGAAAGGACTTGGACTCTGAGGGCAATGGGAGCTGCTGCAGGGGTTACAGCAGGGGAGGGGGAGGACCAGTTTTCGCTTTTAGGTGGATTCCTCTGATTGCTGAGGTAATCATGACAGTCGCCTGGGCTGAAGCAGGGCAGAGGGGATGGAGAGGATGGGATGTGTTAGTGAAAAACATGGGAGGGGGATAAAGCAGCCTTGGTGCTGTGCCCATGGTGGGCTGTGGGGTGAGGGGGACAGTCATGGCTGCTGAAATCAACATGACCTGGCCAGCATCAATAGTCCTGGCCCCTCTGGCCACTCCCAGCGCTCTCCCTTCACACCTGGGGGACGGCTCTGGTTCCAGGTTCAGGGTCAGGGGCCATAAGAGGCCTGGGCAATGCTCTCCTGGAGCTCACAGTCACCTCCATGGCAATAACAACTCTTAGTCTTGGGTGCTTGCTATGTGCCAGGCTCCATTCCAAGTGCTTCCCCTGTATGAACTTAGGTGCTACCTTGCTCCCTGTTACAGATGCAGGGGTTGAGGCAGAAAAGTGAAGCAACCTTCCTGACGTCACACAGCTAAGAGGTGGTGCAGCTCTGTCTCTGGAGCCCTCAGCTCCAGATAATGATGACGAAAGCTCTTTCACACTCATTACACCCTGGATCCTACCTCAGCCCCCAAGGGGAAGTGTCATGACCATTATTGCCCCTACTTCACAGAAAAGGAAAACGAGGCTCAGTAAACCAAGTGGACGTCCTCTGGCAAAGGGGGCTATTGGCCTCCACTGATGAGGCCGGCCAGCCTCCGAGCAGTGTTCGACCCCTGTGCCGAACTCCTCTCCCCCATCCCACCCCACCTGGCTCCAACACCTTACCTCCACTGCCAAGGTTCTTCCAGACTTGTAGCCATGAGGGAAACTTACAGAAGTGGGTGGGTGGCACCAAGCCAGGTGGGCCGTCTCTCCTTTTGCCCCAGGTATAGGACTGTGCATGCACATATGTGGGTGAAGTTTGTGCGAATGTGTGTGCACTGTGTGTGTAAGTCTGTGTGTGAACACTGCACTGATCAGGGTGTTCCTACGTGCTCGTGTACCCCTGTGGGTGGGTGTGTACCTGTGCATCTGTTTGGGTGTTTGTGTCTGTGCATGTACTGCACATGCGTGCCTGTGTTTATCAGTGCATGAATGAGTTTAAGGACTCAGCAATTCAGAGAGCAGGAGTTTTACTTTCCCCACAAGCAGGCACTTGCCTGAAAATGAGGACCATAGCGGGCCTTTAGCACTGTGAGGCCCTCGCCCATGGGCTGGGCCAGAACACCGATCCGGGCCAGGTTTACCCCATGCCACTTGTCCTATCCTGCCCGGTCCCATCCAGCTGGGCCCACGTCAAAGCCACAGGAGGTCTTCTTAGGCGTAGCGGGCCAGCCCACTAGGGCACAAAGCAGGGGGTGGCACCCATTCTGGCTGCTGCTATCCCAAAGGTGCTTAGCTGGCCTGATGCCATGGGATTAGGCTCTTTGTGCTGTGAATTCCCTGCCCTGCAAAAAGATTTAGTCATCGCTGGGTTTAACACCCCACTGAGTTTATTTTTTATCTATTTATTTTTATTTTTTGGCCGTGCCGTGCAGCATATGGGGAATCTTAGTTCCAGACTAGGGATTGGACCCATGCCCCCTTCTGTGGAAGCGAGGAGTTTTAACCACTGGACCACCAGGGAAGTCCCCACTGAGTTTATTTCTCAGTGCCTGACAGTGGAATGGCTTGCTGCCTGTCCTATCCCTTACAACTCTCCTGAGGCCTGTTGTCCCCATTTGGTGCAGAGGAAGTGACTTGACCAAGATCAAATTAGTAGGAGGAGTGGAGATGGCAAGCAGAAGCCAAGACGTGGTCCAGATGCCCCTCTTCCCACCTCGTGCTCCTCTCTGTTGTGTGTGAGAGAGATGGAGACAGAGACACAGAGATTTTCCTGCCTGGCCCCAGAAGCCTATCTTCCCAGCCCAGCCCTGAATCATTGCAGGACAAGGGTTAGCTGCAGGGTGGCTGAAACTGAACCCAAACTGGGTGTGGTACAAAGCAGCATAATAGATTATTCATTAATTGCGCTGTTCCTGGCCTCAGGGAGAATGAAATTACCTGATTTGGTCTTTGAACGTCAGAGGTGGGGAGGAGTCTGGCATTCCTGGCTACCATTGTCCCCTTAGAAGTTTCTGTTTCCACATTTAATATTTGGAATTGTATTTTATTTTTTCCCTTAAAACCTGACCTTGTGGTCATCGAGCTGCCCCCAAACACGCCTCCTGGGAGGGTCTGAACCACCACACTTACCTCAGCCGCAGTTAAAAGAGGGAGAGTACAATCACAAGTTTCCTAGCTTTACAAAGTGAAAAAAGATTACCATAAGGGTAAAGGACTCTGTATTTGAAGGTGATCTACAAAGCAAGAATTAACACGATACATGCCTAATTATGGGTGGGTCCCACGTCTTGACTCTAATCCTGGGTTGACAATTATCCATCATAGAGTTTATCTAGATCCTGGCCTTGACCCCAAACTTGACAGGAAAGCACCTTTTTAATTCACCCTAAGTCCTTACCAGGGCCTCTGATCCACCCACAGGAGGGGGTGAGGTATCTGGTTCAGGATGCCAAGGCCCAGTTGAGGTCAAGGTCCCCCTGCTGTCAATGCAGGTCTCTGCCTAACCATGGAAGCAAGAAGAGACCTTGTCGCTCTCCACAGAAGGAGGGTGACCAACTGTTCTGGTTTGTCCAGGATGCGTGTGGGGTGGGTATTCCTGGGATGCAGGACTTTCAGTGCTAAAATCAGGAAAGTCTCACGCAAAAAGGGGAAAGTTGGTCAAATTGGGACTTGAACCCGGACAAACCCAGATTGTGACTTGAACCCATGGCCTTTTTTTTTTTTTTAATTAATTAATTTATTTATTTATTTATGGCTGTGTTGGGTCTTCGTTGCTGTGCACAGGCTTTCTCTAGTTGCGGCGAGCCGGGGCTACTCTTCGTTGCGGTGCGCGGGCTTGTCACTGTGGTGGCTTCTCTTGTTGCAGAGCATGGGATCTAGGTGTGTGGGCTTCAGTAGTTGTGGCTCGTGGGCTCTAGAGCACAGGCTCAGTAGTTGTGGCGCATGAGCTTATAGTAGCTCTGCAGCATGTGGCATCTTCCCGGACCAGGGCTGGAACCCGTGTTCCCCTGCATTAGCAGGCAGATTCTTAACCACTGTGCCACCAGGGAAGTCCTTGAACCCATGGTCTTTTAATTGAGATCACACACCTGGTCTCAGGACTTAATGAAGCTCAGGTTCTTGATGTCTCGTCACAGAAAGAATTCAGTGAGAGGCAAAGTGACAGGTAAGAAGTAGGTTTATTTAGAGAGAAACACATTCCACAGACGGAATGTGGGCCATCTCAGAAGGTGAGAGGCCCTGAAATATGGGGTAGTTCGTTTTTAAGGGCTGGGTAATTTCATAGACTAATGAGCAGGAGGATTATTCCAACTATTTTGGGGAAGGGGCGGAGATTTCCAGGAATTGGGCCACCATCTGCTTTTTGAACTTTGATGGTTGCTTTTTGAACTTTGATGGTTGGCCTCAGAACTGTCATGGCGTTGGTGGGTGTGTCACTTAGCTAATGAATTACAATGAGCATATGAGGCTCAAGGTCTATGGGAAGTTGAATATTCTGCCATCTTGGACCTAGTTGGTTCTAACCAGTTTTTGTCATGTTCTATGGCTATGCCATTCTTTTAAAGGTTGTGCCCTGTCCCCTTCCCTCCTGCTTCACTGCCACCTATCATAGAGGCCTCCAGAAAACTGTCACCCTATTTATATGCAACGATTCTACAGTAAGTCACTAGTAGCCTTGACTCTGACAACTTGCCTGTGAGACTGAAGGCTCTAGAATGAACTTCTTAAAGAGCCCAACATCCTGAACCAAAGAACAGAACACCTCAAAGCAGAAAAATCCAAGGTCTGTAAAGTGCTTATTCTGTGCAGGGTAAAGGGGCAATTCAGTCACTGTTCTCCGCATGTGTACACTTCTCAGGGAAATGGCTGAGAGCGGGAAAGGATGAGATGACACGATCTTAACTGGTTGCTAAAGCACAGGGCAGTGGTTTGTAACTTTGAATGCACATTAGAATCACTTGAATCAGGTCACTGGGTATGGGACCCAGGCAGCAGCTCTGTCCAACACGGGAGTCTCTAGTCACACATGGCTTCTAAATTAAAGTTAAAATCAATTAAAATGAATTGAAATGTAAAATTTGGCTCCTCAGTTGCACTACCATTTCATGTGTTCAAGAGCCACACGTGGCTACCGGGTACCCAACTAAACAGTGTAATTATAGGACATGTCCACTGTGCCCATGTGACCTTGGGCCAGTTACTTAATGTGTCTATTTCCTCACCAGTAAAATCAGGCATAATAACAAATAATAGCTAACACATTGCTTACTATATGTGAAGTATGTTCCAGGTACTAACTGGACCCTGACAGCAATCTGGTTAACTACAGGTGTTAGAGAACCATTGACTGAAACCGCCCGTCCTGGCCAGGCACGATAATGACCGCTTGCAAGAGTTATCTCACAACAGGAGGTCCCAATAAGGAACGTGGAACTAACAAGCTACTGCCAGACAGAAGAATTCAGGAGGGGCCAAAAGGAGGGAGCAGACGCCAGCCTATAATATATCCTACCAACCTCCCAGAAACTTTCGCGCTGGAATCAATCTTGGCTGAGAGATGCGCGCCCCCAGGAAGGACCCTGAGTCAGACCAAATGCGGACACAAGCAAGATGATTGGCCAGAGACAACCTGGAAACTAACCTCATTATCATAAAACCTGAGACTGCGGGCTTCCCTGGTGGCGCAGTGGTTGAGAATCTGCCTGCGAATGCAGGGGACACGGGTTCGAGCCCTGGTCTGGGAAGATCCCACATGCCACGGAGCAACTGGGCCCGTGAGCCACAATTACTGAGCCTGCGCGTCTGGAGCCTGTGCTCCGCAACAAGAGAGGCCGCGATGGTGAGAGGCCCGCGCACCGCGATGAAGAGTAGTCCCCACTTGCCGCAACTAGAGAAAGCCCTCGCACAGAAACGAAGACTCAACACAGTCATAAATAAATAAATAAATAAATAAATAAAAGACCGTGAATTTCTTAAAAAAAAAAAACCTGAGACTGCGATCCACGTGGCAGAGCAATTCTCCTGGGTTCCCTTACCCCACTGCTCTCCACCCGGGCGCCTCTTTCCAATAAGGTCTTTTGCTTTGTCAGCCCATGTATCTTCTCGGACAATTCATTTCTGAGTGTTAGACAAGAGCCCACTCTTGGGCCCTGGAAGGGGTCCCCCTCTTCCTGCAACATTATTATCACCCCATTTTTACAAATGTGAAAACTGGGGCACAGATAGGTTAAGTAACGTGCCCAAAATCACACAGCAAGTAGGAGGCTGAGCTGGAATCCAGAACCGAGCTGTTTAGTCCTGGGTCCACACTCTCCCACAGGGCTGCCCTGAAAATTAGATGAGATAATCCGCCCAGTACATGGAGCAATGCCGGTGCATACTCAGTCCTCAACAGATGTTTGCTGTGAAGACCGCTATGGTCCCAATGTTTACAGGACATTAAGATTTGATTTAGTACATGACAGGTACGTGCTGAGAGCCCAACATTTTGGGGATCTGAGTAAAAATCCCAAACCAGAAAGTGCAAAGCAGCCCACTAGGTGCAGAATTCCGACCCTCGGTGCTCACCACATTGATGAGGCACGTGAGAAGCTAACTAACAATCCCTGTGGATTCAGAAGAACCCGGAGAGGAAAGGCATTTATTTGTGCGTGTCTCTGGCAGGGCTCTCCAGGGTACAAAAGCCCGCAGCCTCCTAGACCTTCCTTCCCTTAGTTCCAAAGGGCAGATTCAAACAGTTACTAACCAGGGAGATGAGGGAATGCAGAAACAAAGGAAAAGCAGTCAAACAAAAGTGCAGCGATAAAGCAGAGTTCTGCTTCGTCCTCAAGGGATATACGGGATATACATAACAATATATCTTTGAGTTCTTCTAAGGGAACTAAGGCCCTCACCTAAATGAAGGATGGTAACTTCAGGTTGAGCAGGAGATTCCTGGAACACCACCCTGTTACCTCACCACCAACCAATCAGAAGAAAGTCACACACCCTGAAGCCCTCACCCTGGATTTTGCCTATAAAAACTCTTCCCTGAACACCACGGGGGAGTTTGTGTCTTTTGAGCGCGAGCCCCCCATTCTCCTTGCTCAGCCCTGCAGTGAACCTTCCTCTGCTCCAAACTCCGACATTTCGGTTTGTTTGGCCTCACTGTGCACGGGGCACACGGACTTGGGTTTGGCAGCAGAGGCCAGCAGCCTCGCTCAGCCCTGTGCTGTGGGGCCTGAGGGTCTTGGTGGGAGTGGGGGGCGAAGGGCGGAAGGGCAGAGGAAGCCCTTTGGTTCTCTCCATGGGCACAGCTTTCCCAGGCAGGAAAGCAGAACCATGCTGCCTTGGGGACCCCACCACCCCCGCCAGGCCTCAACCGCCTGGGGCCCATCAGCAGTGGAGGCTGAGGCACCCTGCAGCCAGCATGGAATAACAGTCCTCTTTCCAGGTTCTCTCTGCCTCGAGCACCCTCCCACCTCTGCCTTTATCACCCCTCCTCCAGCTCTGCGGTCCTTCTGGTCCAGCACAGATGCCTCCCTGCAGGCCCACAGGAAATATAGGCTGAGTCAGAGAGAGAGCCAAGAAAATGCCTCTTTCCTCCTGATGAGATTAGGCCTGAGGGAGCACCTCCCCTCCTGACATCTGACACTGCCCAGAGCCAGGTGCCTGGGCCCGGAGGAGGAGCAGGGCATCTCCTGAGATGACCTGGCCTCCCCTGCCACCCCCGTGCCCTTGCTCTTGACCCTTTCCTCAGGCAGTGTGAGGCCCGGCCAGCCTCTTCTCTCCGTGACTCCGTTCCTCCTCCACCCCAGCCCAGGCCTCCTACCCTGCCCCCACCCTGACTCTGTCATTTCCCTTAAGACTCCCCCAGCCCCAGGTCCCCTCTGTCCTCAGGATAAAGCCTTCAGCTGGACTTGGGTTTTGAGGTCCTTGCACATTCCCTGACGGCCTTCCCCTCATCTCCACACACCTGCCCTTTGAGCCACACTGGCTTATCTGCTCTCCCCACAAAGCGTTGGCTTTCCCAGACACCCCATCTTTGCTCACACCCCTTCTCTCTGCCTAGAGCCAAGTCAGCCCAGACCAGTCTGAGCTGCTAAGTCAGCCCAGGTAAGTCGAAGGTTGGCACTTAGCTGGGTTCCTAGGATGCCCCCTCCTCTCACTCCACCTTCCTGGGCCCGGCTCAAATAGAACCGCCTCCAGGGGGCTTCCCAAGTTCCAAGGCCTGAGCCATCTCTCTAGCCTATGAGGTGCCCCATCCTGATACACAGGGAGGGGAAAGAGGAGGCAACTGGTTCAAATCCCGGACCCTCATTTGTCTCTGGGCCCCAGCATCCTCATCTGTAAAAGAGTACCCTCGGATCTACCTCATGGTGCCTTGTCCAAGATTAAATGAGGTAACAGATGTAAAATGCCTTGCACGTGTCTGGTACTGTTACTGAACACAAGTTCATGTGCCTGACACACAGCGAGGCCAAAGCAACCAAAACATCGGAGTTTGGAGCAGAGAAAGGTTTATTGCAGGGCCAAGCAGGGTGGCTTGCGCTCAAAAACCCCAAACTCCCCGATGGTTTTGGGGCAGAAGTTTTTATAGGCCAAATTTGGGACGAGGGCTGCAGGGTGTGTGACTTTCTTCTGATTGGCTGGTGGTGAGGTAACAGAGCGGTGTTCCTGAAATCTTGTGCTCAGCCGGAAGTTGCCACCCTCCACCTGGGTGGGGCTCTTAGTTCCTGCAGAAGAGCCCAAAGATATTGTTAGGTATATCCCTTGAGGAGGAACCAGGATCCTGCTTTAATCACTGCAGTATAGTTTCTTGACTGTTCCCCCTTTGTTTCAGCATTCCCTATTTCCCTGGTTAGTGGCTTTTTGAATCTGCCCTTTGGAACTCTGGGAAGGTCTAGGAGGATGAAGCCTTTACCCTGCAAGTAAGAAACGGGGGACCCGGAAAGGCTTTTGTGCCCAGGAGCCCCACAGGGTCCCGCTCGGTTTCAGTACTAAGTAGAAGGTCAGCTGATGGATGCTCCCTTCCTCTCCTCCTGTCCTGCTCCCTGTGTTTCTCCCATCTTTCCTCCATCTATCTATCCATCCATCCATCCATTGGACTGTCAATGCCAGTCCTCTCCCTTCAGCTTTGCCCACACACAGGCCAAACCACACAGGCAGGCACCCAGGGGGAGACTGACTTGGCTCCTGGATTGAGCTTTCACTCACTCCACCGGCCTTTCCTGAACACCCCTTCTGGGTACTAGGAGCCAGGGACTGGGCCTGTCTCTTCCATAGCAGGCTTGCTGGTCACGTTGGAGAGTCCTAATTCTGATGCCAATTTGCTACATGACCTTGGGCAAATCTTGTCCCCTTCTTAGGTTTTGTTTGCCTACCCATAAAATGGTAACACCTCTGCCCTACCCACCTGTTAGGACAATTCGCTGAGGGCTCTGCAGCCCGCATGTGCCAGACCCGGGGGGCCCGTGAGGGCAGTGGGACTGCCTGCCTGGCAGCTGCCCCAGTCCTCAGAGCTGTTCCTGCCTTGACCCTCTGGAGACACAGAGCAGGCCTTCTTCCTGCTTATTCCCCCTGATCAGGCCCTGACCAAAACTCCACGAAGATTTATTGCCCCACAATTTCCTTATCTGTGAGTTTCGAGAGACAAGGGTCACGGAGACTTTTTAAAGATGCCTCCCAGAGGTTGAAAATCTGGCAGCTCTACTTCCTGCTTACTGTCCATTCTCTGGCAGAACTTCTGGATCTGTCTTTGGACAGAGAGGGACACTGAGAAACAAAGAGGGAAGGTGCCTTGTTTAGAGCCCCACAGTGATCCTGGAGTAGGGCTGAAGCCCTGAAGCTCTGTTCTGGGATGGGCACCTGGCCAGGGGGCCTGAATTCTGTCGTCAGTGGACCTACAAATCAGCTCTCACCCTGCCCTGCTGCAGGGACCTGGGGCCCAGAGTGAGTCCAGGTAGCATCACTGGGACCTTCTCTGAGTCCAGCCTGTGCTGGGTACCGTGGGGCAGAGGCAGGAATGATCCTTACCCCCCAGGAGCCCAGACTGATGGGAAAGGCCAGCAAACTCGATTCGGGGTAGCAGGGAGATTGAAACCTGGCGAGTGGGTAAGGGCTGCCAGGAGTCTGTGTTTGAGCTAAGCCTTCAAGGCTGAGCAGAGCGAGCCCAGCACAGAGTAGGGACGGCACTGCAGGTGGAAGGCTCTGCACTGAGCCACGCGGTGAGGGGTGGGCAGGCAAAGGCATATCCAGGGAACCCAAGGGTCCAATTCAGCTGGGGCCTGAGCAAATGCAGAGGAGCAATGAGGGCCGTGACTGGAAAGGTGCCGGGGCAAGGCTCTGAACGCTAGCTGAGCTGGCACCTGAGACCACGGAGGGAGGTGTCAAAGTCTATAACCAGGGTGTGACCTGCCAGGGCTGAGGTGGATTTAGCCCCTGCCATTAGGGAGGGCAAGTATTTTCTTTCCTCAACTGTGGGCTGTGCCTAAGGAAGAAATAAGTGGGTTCATTTCATGCCCAGCTCCAATCTGCTGGAGGGGCTGTGGAATATGGTGAGAGGAGGAGGAGGAGGAGGATTCTGAGGCCTTCCTTGTCTGGACCCAGGAGGAGAGGAGCCTGACTGATCAGGGAAGAGCTGGCGGATGGCTGACCAGGAGTCAAGGCCTGATCTCCCTCCACAGATCTCAGCTCTTTGAGAGAAACATGGAGCTGGGAAGCCCGGCCTCGAGGCCCATTCCTGGGCCACTTCTCAGCAGCTGGGGTTTTAGATCAGAAAATAGCTTCCTTTCATCATTCAACCCATTTCCCTGTGGGAAGAGTCCCCAGGTATGACTGAGGGCTGCCTGCTCCTGCCCGAGCCTGGGCAGCCCAACCCTCCATTTCCTGGACCAGCCACACAGGAGGGTGATGGGAAATTCCCAACTGCTTCTCCCCAACCTGTGTATCAACCTGGAGATAAATGCCACTGTGCAGCCTTAATCAATTCCCCAGGCAGTGTCTGCCACAGATGCCAGGAGAGGATGGTGAGGACTTCTCCCCATTTCCAGCCTCTCTGGGCTCTGCCCACATCTGTTCAGGCTGGACCTGCAGGCCAGGGAGGGCAGGAGGGTGGGAGGTTCACTGGAGGACGAAGAGTACAGGAAAGATGTCAGCACCCTGGGCTGAAGAGGCACTTCTGCCCCGAGACTGACTCTGCCAGGACTGGTGACGGTATCTCATTTTACACTTTGCAAGAATCTCTCCCAACAGTGGGTCTCAAACTTGAGAGCACATCAGGGGCCCCTGGAAGGCTGATTAATACCCAGACTGCTGGGCCCATCCTAGAGTTTCTGATTCAGCAAGTCTGGGGTGGATCCTGAGAATTCTGCATTTCTAGCAAGTTGCCAGGTGGCACTGATGCAGCTGCTCCAGGGACCACTCTGAGAACCACTGCTCTACAGCCCTGCTGTATGATTTACAAAGCCCTTCCCGTTCACTATTCCATTCACTCCTCACAGCCGCCTTGGGGTAGGGAGAACTATCCCCACTTCCTGGATGCAGTGAGCTGCACTCAGCTCAGAGCGACGGAGGCACTTTCCCGAGGTTACACAACTAGTGGGAACCTGACCTCCAAAGGCTCTGTGAGCACACAGCCAGTTCCTAACTCGGGGCCACTTGGGGCTGTGATCCTGGGATTTCTCTGTCCAAGACTCTTAAATACACAAACGCGGGTTCAGGCCAGCACTCAAGAATCGCGCAGGTGTTCCCACGACAGCTTCACCACCTGAACAGCAGGCATGGAGGGCAGGTACTCAAGACACAGGCTTCAGAGTTAGAGACCCGGCTACCAACCCAACTCAGCTTCCCTAAGTCTCGGCACCACACGGCACCTACCTCTGGCCGGGCTGCTGTGAGATGAGGCAAGTAGTGGAACAGAGCCTCTAGCCTTGGCACACGGTGAGGTCTCAACAAGCCAGTGGGCCCAGACAAGAGCCGGGGTGGGGGGAGTGGGAAAGATACCAAACCTCTCTGTGCCTCGGTCTCCTTATCTGTAGACTAGGGTCAATGACAGAACCTACCTTATAGGGGAATCATAACGATTCCATACGGTTATCCATTTACATTGCCTTAGAGCAGTGCCTGGCATGGGGCAAGTTGTGTGTTAGTGTCCTACGTACGGTTCCTTTGCTAAACATGATATTTTAGCACTGAATGCACATTTTTCATCCATACATGTAAGCAAACCATTAAAGAATAGAGTAGGCTATGGTGAAGTCAAAATTAAAAAATCATGGCGGGATGACTGCACAACAGTGTGAATGTGCTTCATGCCACAGAATGGTATACTTAAAAATGGTTAAAATGATAAATTTTATGTTTTGTATATTTTACCACAATTAAAAAAAAAAAAAAAAGAAAAAAGAAACAGCAGCACTGAGGACTTCCCTGGTGGCACAGTGGTTAAGAATTCACCTGCCAACTCAGGGGACATGGGTTCGAGCCCTGGTCCGGGAAGATCCCACATGCCGCAACTAAGCCCATGTGCCACAACTACTGAGCCTGTGCTCTAGAGCCTGCGAGCCACAACTACTGAGCCCGCGAGCCACAACTATTGAAACCCGCGTGCCTAGAGCCTGTGCTCTGCAACAAGAGAAGCCACTGCAATAAGAAGCCTGCGCACCACAACAAAGAGTAGCCCCTGCTCTCTGCAACAAGAGAAAGCCCGCGTGCAGCAATGAAGATCCAATGCAGCCAAAAATAAATAAAATAAAAAATTAATTAATTAAAAAAAAAAAAAGAAAGAAACAGCAGCACCAAGCTAGATCAGCACCCAGCTCTCCTGCACTCCTTCACTGGCTCCACCTCTGCTTCCATGATTGTTTCCCCAGGGAGCACCTGCTTCTTTTAACCCTCCCTGACCCCTGGCCTTAGAGTCGGTCCCTGACGTGACTTCAGGGGGTGGGGGGCAGGTTGGTTGCCCCTTCACCCTTTTACTCGTGGCTAGTCAGGGCCTTCTCTGCCTAGGCCTCGTGCAGAAGGGGCCCTGCAGGGTGACGATCCTCGCCCCTCCTTCAGGCACCTTCAGGACCGCCTCAACCTTCTCCCTGGCAGAGGGTGGCTTTTCCCATCATCTTCCCTTTGGCTTGCTTGCCCTCTCTATAGAGCTGGCTCTGCTCCTTGTGATGAAGGAAGGGGCCCCTTAAGGGAGCAGTGCCCTCAATAACCATTACGTACTCCCACCGGGCTTCAGCTGGGAGCCCTGCTCTGTAGAGGGATGGTGCACAGATATTCTGAGATCAGGGGCCCGGCTCCATTCTGCTCTGCCCTCATCGGCTGTGTGACCCTGCTCAAGTCATTGTCCCTCTCTGTGCCCCTGGGCCCTATCCATCAAATGGGGATGTGCATCCCTGCCTGAAACCCTCCTGAGGCTTTGGGAGGCTCTGAAGGGAGAATGGAGGCAAAGGCGCTTTCTTTCTTTATTACACAGAGGACACTCGAGATCAATATGACAACGTCGAGAGGTGGCATAGCAGTGGTTACAGACATAGTCGGGAGCCCACCTGCTGGGCTCAAACATCAGCCCCACCTCATACCAGACGGAAGACTCTGGACAGGTTAATCAGCCTCTCTAGACCTCAGGTTTTCCATCTATAAAATGGGGTGGTAATAGTAAATGAGTTCATACCTGACAAGCATTTACAACACTGCCTGGCACATGGTAAACGCAAGGTAAATTCAAAATAAGTAATAACAGCAACAACATGAGATAGACCTAGAGAGTATTATGCTTAGTGAAATAAGTCAGACTGAGAAAGGCAAATACTCTATGTTATCACTTATATGTGGAAGCTAATAGAAATAAAACAAACGAATGTATACAACAAAACAGAAACAGCCTTACAGACATAGAGAACAAACTAGTGGTTACCAATGGGGAGAGGGAAGGGGGGAGGGGGTGATACAAGATTAAGAGATACTAACTACTATGTATAAAATAAATAAGCATCAAGGATACATTGTACAGCACAGGGAAATATAGACATTATTTTGTAATAACTTTAAATGGAGTATAATCTATCTATAAAAATATTGAATCACTATGTTGTACACCTGAAACTAAGAAAATATTGTAAACCAACTATACTTCAATAAAAAAAAATTTTTTTTTTTTTTAATTTTTTTTAAAGAAGTAATAATGGTAACTTCTATTGACTGCTCACTATAAGCAGGCACGGGTTTAAACTATTAACCTGTATTAATGGATTGAAATGAATATTTAGGACTTTGAACAGGGCTTACAGATTAAACCAGAAGCACAAAGTGCCCATGTTCCTTTTCTCTTCAGAGAGGCGACACCTAAAGATCTAAAGATTCAGGAGTGGGAGGGGTCATCTGTGCTGGGAGGCATGAAAATCCCCTTAACTGGATGAAAACAGAGGAAGCCTTATGCCCCTCCCCCAGCCCTCAGTGCCAGTTTAGAGCCTGAAGCTCTAATTCTCGTCTAATCTAATTCTCAGCCAGACCCACTAACCCCTCTCTCAAATGATCTTATTACATCTGGGGGCAAGAAACAGACACAATAACCCAGGACTGCCCAGGGTCAGGGACCCAGGGAGGCATGCAGCCCAGCTCTCTGCTCTCCTTTCCACACCATTCCATCTGAAAAGTCTGCATGTCTCGGCTTGCATCATTCTGCTGAAGGGAAGCTCACCCCTTCCGAGGGGCAGGAGAGCTCAACCGTTAGACTTCCTCCTTCTACTGAGCGGAAATCTACAATTTCCCCCACTGCCCTGTCTCCATCCCTGGAGCCCCACCAACCACATCCGTTTCTCTGCCCCACGACAGCCCGTCCAGAGATCTGAGGCCCCTGACACCTAACCCTGGGATGGCTCTGCTCCAGGTTGGGGAGTTTCTTGTGTGACTCAGTTTCCCATCTTCGCCCCATTTTGGTTGCCTCACAGAAATGCTCCAAGCTGTCCCCATCTTTCACCCAGTTTGGAGACCAGACCATACCCAAACCCTCCAGATAGGGGCAAAGAACCACTCAGAAGAGCCGGTCTCCAAAAAGATCCCAGACTTCACATCTCAGAAAAGCAGCACTGGCCAGACCCCCAGAGATCACGAGGTACGAAAGGGGAAACTGAGTCAGCATGCCCAGGGCCACACACACAGGGCAGAAGCAGGAATGGGATCCAGGTCTCTAGCACTCCCAGCCCAGGAGAGTCCTCTAAGACACGGAACAAAGTCCCCTTTGATCCTGTGCCTGGATACAGTGTCAAATATTTTGTTTCTTATCTGTGCTGCTGTTCTCAGAGGAACAAATTCCAAGGATGGCTTGGGAAGAAGGTCTTCTAATTGTGAGGCCGAGGGTCATTCACCCTAGCTGGGCCCTCCTGAGGCTCAGACCTTTGAAAGGTGGGCTGCATTTCTCCAGAGTGTGGTTCAGGCTGGGAAAGATGGGGCTCCTAAGGGTCAGGAGAAGAGACAGACCCCAAGTCTTTGCTGCTAGAAAGGCCAGTAGAGCATGAAGGGTAAACTGAAGCACATCAACTCAACCCATATTTTCCAAGTCCTCAGTTGGAGACAGACCCCCATGCTGGGCTCTGTGGGCCCAGAGGTAGCCATGGAGTCTTTGCCCTGGGAACGGGTAGAAAAATGGAGAAATCGCATCTCACTCGAACAAAGTATGATCACAAAGGTGGTGGTGTGTCAGAAGTGGCAGCAGCATAGAAAAGACCAGGAAGTTACAGCAGTGGGCCCCAAACTGTCTTGATCATTTACTCCTTCCAAAGGGAAAAAAATTGAGCTCACCCACCCCAATATATTATATTATATACAAGTAACCATAACCTGTAGACATAAGGTACAATATATACAAGAGGTGAGATTCATCATTAACCAGAGTGACTGTAAATCTCTATTTCAAATAGTGTCCTCCCCCACAAAAAAAATCTTGTGCTGACTTCTTATTTTTTTTTTCCTTGCCTTGTGGCTGACTGAAGTGATAGTGCTGGAAAGCCAAGTGTTAATTCTCCCATTGTCTTGTCCCCATGCTCTAGCATTATCAGAATTACTAACAATCCAGTGTCCTCGTAGAAATCTTTCAAAACCACTTGTCCATTTTGTGAGGGTAGTTTGTTAAAACTGGTTAATATAATCCACAAATCCAATCTGGGTTAATTAGTCTAGATTAACCTGGATTAACTGACCAGTTTAATTAGTTGGGATAACCTGCCTAAAACAAACCAAAGAGTAGGATGTCCTTGTCACCCCTTTCTCAGAGACTTCTGGAGACATGAGGCATGAAGCTGCCTGACCCCTGACTGGAGAGTGTGTCAGTGTGTCTACACCTGGCAAATGTGAGCAAACGTGAATGATTTTCTTGTTTAGATGATATTTTTTCCTGCACCCCAATGAGCATCTTGCGTACCTCACCTTGGAGGCCACCGGAATAGAAGACAGGGAGACTCTCAGAGAAGATTTTCAGGCTGCAAGGGATGGTAGGGATCACCTAGTTTAACCCCTCACTTTGCAGGTGAGGAAACAAGGACCCAAGAAGGGATGTAACTGGTCCAAGGTGATCTGGTTGGTCAGCGGTAGATCGCAGAGAGAACACAAATCGCTAGTTCTTGACGCTAACACCTCTGAGCCCTGGCCACACTGGGCCCCTTCCTGGCTCTCTCACTGGGCCGTAGGCAGCTGCCTGACCTCTCACCCGCTGGGCTGCCTCCCTTGTGATGTAAGATCACCCACTGGCTCTGAGGGTGGCCGTGGGTGGCAGGGAGATGTGCGTCTCAGCAAAGGTTACAAGTGCCATCAGGACGGGGGACATGGGGTCATCAGCAGGCCACGGTTCTGAGTCACTCTGAAGCCTCATCGGTGAAACGGGACTATTCGGGTCCAGCTATTGTCTGAGTGCCTATGAGGGCGACATCTGTGGGCTGGGAAGTAACCCCTGAAGGGTATTACTACTGTCCTTATTACTCTGGAAGGCTCTGTTTAGGAGGGTGAGATCTGGGGTTCCCCTAGAGCCCAAGAATTCTGCCTCTGACCACCAACTGCAGCCCAGGACACCGCAGGACTTAGAGCCCTGCAGCCCAGTGGTCCCCAAGGTATGCCGGCCCAGGCCTGGTAAGGTGTGGGCAGCTGTGGACATGGGTCCTGGGCCTTCTGAGGCACAGGCTGAAATCTTGCTCCTGTCTCTATGGTTCTCTTCCCCCCTGCTGGGAAGGGGAAGTGGGGGGACAAAGGCAGCAGGGAGGTGAGCAGTCAGCCTGGGTGCAGACAATAACGGGGTGTATTTGCTATAGAGAACTTAAAAACAATAATAAGAGCGACAAAAAGCCTGACTTTATTACCATGATGTGCCTATAATTCTAAACAATGTCAGTGATAAAACACTCCTCCCTGCCAGGGTGGATTGTTTCCACCTCCCTGCCCTTGGTATCTGGTCAGTATCTGATACTATTCCCTTTAGATTGAGCCAGAGCAGACTCAGACTGTATGTTCAATGCATCCCAAATAGGCTCAGTGTGCTTCCCATTGCCAGCCCTTGGCTTCTGTTGTTCCTTTGCCAATATCTCCCTCCCCATCACTATGTCCAGCTGCTACAAGGCTCAGCTTCGATGCTCCCTCTTCCAGGAAGTCTTCCTGCATGCAGTCCCAGCCATCCCCTAGCTGGCTACAACTCCCCTCCCAGGCTGCAGACTCAGCAGTGTCATGTTCTCAGGTCCAGAGCAAGATACAAGAAAGGAACTACCCTCTGAAATCTGGAATCCACCGCACAGAAAACCAAACCAGGGAGCCACTTCCTAGCTGTGTGACTTCAGATGAGCCCCATGACTGAAACAGTTCCACTTGCTTCCAAAGTCACTAGTTCAAGCACCCCCTTGCTGATCACAGCCTCCCCGCCTCCAGCTTCCTGGCACGTCCAGATATGACCAGCCCTTTGTCAGCACCCCCGATGGGTCAATAAAAATGGGTTCAGGCCCAAGGAGAGAGCCTTGGACCAGAGACCCCTCCCTAGGACAACATAATCTGTCAAGCTTGGCTCCAGTTTTTCTGAAAGGCCAGCTTGTAGGATGGTGTCTGGGCCATGTGACATCTACACACCATGATGCCCATTTCTTGTACCAGCAACCTGGGATATCAGGCCAGGCCTCCCCCCACTGCAGACCTTCACCCATGAGAACTTCCATCACTGGCCTCCTCAACCTTCTCTCCCCCATCTGCCTCCTTCTCTCTTCACTCTATTTCCTCCCCCCAGTTCCACGATTCATCACCTCACTCTTATCAACACCATAAAATCCTTCATCCTGCTGACTTTTCCCATATTGTCTGGCAAAACCCTGATGCTGGATGAACCAGGATATCTAAGCACTGCTGGGGAAAAAAACAGATGAAAACCAGATGAGGGCAGGAGGCACACACAGAGTGTAATCCTTTCCCACTACTGCTTGTCTCCCCCCAGAACCCCTCCCTCTGTGAGTCAGGCCTTGTGAAGGGCACTGAAGACAAGCCAGATCCCAGGGGTTGCCCATGTGGCCTCCTTCTCCTTGTACCCACAGCCAATCCATCATTCATCCCACACTCCTCCACCTCCTAAACATCTCTTAAACCATCCACATAGGTCCATTCCCACAGCTACCACCTGTTCTCACTTGGTCACTTAGTCTTGGATACCAACCATCTTGCCCTTGACCTTTTCAAAAGATGGAAATCTAAGCATGCCACTCCATGGCCATTGCTGCAGGGCTTGAAGGCTCTGGCCCACTCTACCTTTCCACACTCACCTTGCCCAGGGATCCGAGCTACACACACTCAGTGCCTTTAATTCCTCAAAAGTCCATTTCCTCCAGCCTCAGGGCCTTTGCACAGGCTGTTTCTCTGGTCTAGCATGTTCCCCTCCCCACCCTCACCTGGTTACTTCCTACTCATCTTTCAGATCTCAGCTCAAAAGTCCTTCCCTTAGAACAGCCTTCTGCAGTGATCCTGGACTAGGCACATTTCTCTACTCTGCATGCTCCTTATGCCCCTCTTCTCCGGGTTTTGTGGTACTCTCCCGTTAATGCCCAGCTCTTCTCTGGTCTGTGAGCTCACCAGGGCAGCCCCTTTATCTGTTTTGCTCTGCTCTGTATCCCTAGCACTGAGCTCTGTTTCACATGCAGAAAGTGATCAATACACGAACAAAGGTCTCCTTCAAAAAATTAAATTGAAAAATTACTATTTAGGGAATGAATGAGTGGATAAGTCTGAGTGAGGTTCTGGGGTATCTGTGTGGGATAGGCCTCCGCAGTCTCTCTCCAGGGCAGGCCATAGGCCAACCTACTCTTGGAAATGGTCATAACAAGGATGAGAGTAATGACCCAGCCAGCAAACTCCCAAAGCTCCTTCCTGTCCGTAAGCTCCCCAGCCCTCCTCTAGGCCCCGCATTCCTCAGAGCACCCAGCGTTTAACGGCCTGTCCACCAGGCATTTCTGCACTGACATACGTTTACTTTGCTGAACATTCTCTTCTTCCCAAGGGCCAGAGCTCAGGAGCCTTGTCTTTGTGGAGTTGGATTAGGAAAATAAATGTGGTGGACTCCAGTTAGAACAGGGTTCAAATCCTAGCTTTACCTCTCGCTGACTGTGTGACTTTGCAAGTAACTTAACTTCTCTGGACCCCTGTTTCCTCATCTGTAAAAAGAGGACAAGAATATCTAGCCACAAGTTTGCTGTATGGATTAAATGAGTGAATATACATTAAGAATCTAGGGTGGGGGGCTTCCCTGGTGGCGCAGTGGTTAAGAATCCGCCTGCCAATGCAGGGGACACTGGTTCGAGCCCTGCTCCGGGAAGATCCCACATGCCGCAGAGCAACTAAGCCCGTGTGCCGCAAGTACTGAGCCCTCATGCCACAACTACTGAAGCCCGCACACACCTAGAGCCCGTGCTCCGCAACAAGAGAAGCCACCGCTTGAGGCAACTAGGGAAAGCCCGCGCGCAGCAACGAAGACCCAATGCAGCCAAAAATAAATATATTAAAAAATAAAAATAAAAAATAAAGTTAGTTAAAAAAAAAAGGAATCTAGGGTGGGGCCTGTCACACGTCATATTTAATTGATTCTAAGACACAAGAGTTTTTAACATTTTTAACATCTCTGAAACTGGGATGCAACTTATAGTTTAATTGGCTGCCCTTTTTCTTTCTTAATGGATTATAAAATAATGGTATATTATCTCACAACTGGCTGTGCCCTGAATTCCATGAAATAGGACAGTAGCTTGGTTCCTTTACTCTTTGCAAAGACATGAGAAGGTCTGTGAGAGTCCCAGGGACCAAAGACTGAGAACACACATCACTGGGGGCAAAGGGTCTTCTGGGGTCTGGCATGCTGAGGTGGAAGCCAGAAACATCACGGAATCTGAAGGCACAGGCTCTTCCCCAGCCTGGCGGCCTCTGGATCTGTCCCAGCTGTCCCAGTCCCACTCAGGGAGTAGCCCAAACTCCAGCAAGACCTTCATTTTTCTGGATCTGACTCTGCTTCTGCTGATGTGGCCTGGGGTTCCTGGCTTCAGGCAGTCGGTCATAATGCTGACTGTGCTTGCAGCCATCTAAACCCCTAGTCTTTGTCCCAAGAAGAGAGTCCTGGGAACAACTCCAGAGACCCCCAGAGACCTCTCCTCCCATGTGACTCCTATATCAAGCCATCCCTGGACCCTGTCTCAACTGTTCTGGAAGACCAGCACTGAGGATACGTCCTCCAGGCCTCACCCAAGTCCTCGTGCTGCAGGTGCCTCCTTAAACCCTCCAGCCTGGTGACAGCAGGCTGGCCAGATTATCATACTATCTACATTCCACTGTACCATATATTACATACAGCCACATCTTTATAGAAATAAAATGTCTATCACATATAAAATTTCAAAATACAGAAAAAAGAAAACAAAATTTTGCCATCTAGTGATAACCAACCAGCTTGATGTGTGTCTTTCTGAATATTTTTCTGTATTTACATGTGTGTAGATCTATTCTTTCCTCATGTTCAAACCAAAATGGGCTCATACCACACACTGCTCTTTTCCTTGCTTTTCCAGGCAATACAAATTTGCAGACCTCCCTCTACATAGACTGGTTTCTTCCCAGTGACCTCACGGTGCTCCCCTTTCCTCCATCCCTTCACCTGGCAGCTCTCTACAGTGCCTCTTGGTCAGGTCCCTGAGGCCTGATCAGGGCGCCCAGCCCCTACCAGGATGCAGTGCTTTTGGCCTGATGGGTTCCTATGGACACTTGTCCCCCCTTCCTTGGGACAGAGCTGTGACTGGATCATAATTGCTCTCAGGGCCTCCTCAAAGCAAAGCCGTACCCCAGCACAGAAATACTCTTGAACCCTTAAATCAAGGGGTGTGAGGTGAATGGAGGCTGTCTGTCTCTGCTGGATTTGACTGTAGATCTTTCAAAACAGACCGGATGTTCTCCTGGACCCAGATGCTGCCCTGGTATTTCCCTAACCCCTGGGGACTCCAAATATCACAGTAAACAACAATGAACAGGTGCCTGGCATTTTATAGTTCATAAAGTGCTTCCATGCTTTCTATCCAATTTTAAGACTCACAACCGCTGTATACATTAGGCAAAGCACATATTTATTATCTCAGTTTTATACGACTGAGGCTCAGAGAAGTGGGGCAATTTACCCAATGACGTTTCTTGCTTTCTTCCCCTTCAGAGTCTGGCCAACTCCAAATCCCACTAACCTGGCCCAGGCATCACCTCCTCCAGGGAGCCTCCTTAACTCCCACCCCACCCCAGGCTGCATTAGGTGCCCCTCCTTGAGAGCCCACAGCTCCAGGGCTTCCCTATCAGAACTGAGCCCCCGACCAGGCTGTGCGCCCTTGAAGGCAGTGATGAGTCTGGCTTATCTCCATCCTTACTCCCCAGGCATAGTAAAACCTCAATAGATGGCTGCTGGGATGACGATTGTTACGATTATTAAGGCAGAAAATGCCCTGCCCACTTTATGGAAGAGGACAGGGGGCATAAAGAAGGGACAGGACTTGGCTACAGAGCATGTCAGTGGTCAGGTCAGGTCTCCCTCCTCAGAGGTGTGGGCTCTTTTGTTCCACTGTGTCCCTTGTTTGTAATCTTGGACTCCAAGCCACTGCCTGAGGTTCATTTCCGTCTCCTCTCGCGCTGGCTGGGCCTCCCTGGTCGAGCCAGGTTATGAAGGGGAGCGTCGTGGAGAGGGCTCTGGCTGGGAAGGCTCAATCCCCCAGCCTGGGCCAACACCCTGGGGTGGCCCCAGGAGCAGCAACAGTAGTTGGCTCTCCACTACTGTGCCACGCCCTGTGCCAGAACTTTCCATCTACATCTCCCTTCATCCTGAAGCTGGCACCATTATGATGCCACTTTGCAGGTGGGGAGGGAAAGACCCCGGCCAAGGCTCACCCAGTGGCTGTGCTGGGATCCAAAGCCAGGGCTGCATCCCTGGCAGCAGACGGCCCCAGGAGTCTGCTGGCACCGGAGCCAGAAATAAATGCACAGTCAGAGTACAAGAGACAAGTCCCAGGGGGCCTGCAGGCTTGGCAAGGTCCCGAACTCACCCTCCCCACCCCTGGCTGCCTCCCACCCAGGGCCTGCTGGAGGGCTGAGACTCTTGGGCCCAGAGAACACAGGCCTGCCCTGGAAGTGCCCAGCACTTTGTATGGGCAGGGTCATGGCACTTGCCAGCCCCCTGCTAGCTCTGGGCTCAAGGCCAGGCTGGAAGCAGCTGTCACATCAACCCTACAAATTCTCAGCTCCCTAGTTCTTCTTAGAATAAGACCTCACATATCTGCCCCCAACTGGTTGAGAGATGCTGAGCAAGGTGCCACCTTTCACTGGGCCTTACTTTTCCTATCTGTGAAAGGATGCTGGGGGTGGGGTGAGTGCGGGGTGAGGGGGTGTCTCAATGGAACCCACCAACTGACATTCCAGGTTTGCCTACAGGCAACACAGCGCGGTGATTAAGACCCTGAACACTGGAGCCAGATGACATGGGTCCAAATATATGACCCTGGGCGAGCTGCCCAACTTCTCTGGGCCACAGTGTCCTCATCTGCAAAATGGGGATAATAGTAGAAAAAGAAAACCCAAGTAAATATACTAAAATATTTATATTGATTATCTAAGATAAAAAGAGATGTGATTTATTTTCTGTTTTCCTCTCTTTTTTCTACATTCTCTATTATCAAGTACTTATAATAGAAAAAACAAATATACTTTCTTTGTAAATTAACTTCATTGAGATATAATTTACATACAATATAATACACCCATTAAAAATAATAAGTAATAGTATCTATTCTATAGATTGCTTTGAGGATTCGATGGGCCAGTGTATGTAAAATCTTAGATGGTGCCTGGAGCATAAGAAGTGCTATTAAGTATTTGTTAAATAAATAAGCCCAAGACCAGCCTGGCTTCCTCCTCTTCCTACTCACCTGGCCTGGACCCCTACCTCACCCCCAGCACCAAGCTTGGCAGATCCCCTGCCCCCTCGTTCAATGGTTTACGCTGCCTGGGTCCAGCCTTATCATCCCAGGCCTGGACTGTTTCCACAGCCCTCTCTCTGCACCCCAGAGGAATAGCACTAACACTCAAATGCGGGGACTTCCCTGGTGGCACAGTGGTTAAGAATCCGCCTGCTAATGCAGGGGACACGGGTTCGAGTTCTGGTCCGGGAGGATCCCACATGCCGCAGAGCAACTAAGCCCGTGCACCACAACTACTGAGCCTGTGTTCTAGATTCCGCAAGCCACAACTACGAAGCCCAAGTGCCACAAGTACTGAAGCCCGTGTGCCTAGAGCTCGTGCTCCACAACAAAGAGAAGCCATCGCAATGAGAAGCCCGCGCACCGCAACGAAGAGCAGCCCCCGCTCACCGCAACTAGAGAAAGCCCGCGTGCAGCAACAAAGACCCAATGCAGCCAAAAATAAAAATAAATTAAAAAAAAACAAAAAGCACTCAAATGTGGCCATGCTCATAACTTGTTCAAAAGCCTTCCATGGCTCCCACTGCCCTTGACCAAAAGCCCTAGCTCCTCTATGAGACCCTGTTTCAGCAAGTTACTTAAACTCTCTGTACCTTTGTCCCTTTAACTGAAGAAGAGATATACAAGTAGTACCTCCCTCAAACTTACAGGAGTCCATCATGTTGTACGAGACAGGGTACACAATCGGACCTGCGGCCTCTCTCACCTGTCTCCTCTTCCCTCGTGGCACTCTTCTCATCTGCCCTTCCTTCAACGTGTCAGGTATGGTCCTACCTCAGGGCTTTTTTCTTGCACTGGCTGTTCCCTCTCCCTGGACGGCTCTTCCCCAGGAATCAGCCGGCTCCCTCCCTCACCTCCTTCAAGCCTTTGCCCAAAAGTGATTCTCAGTGATTCCCCTCACACACACCCTACTTGAAACCACAACCCCTCCTTCCATTCCCCCTCACACACTCAAAATATCCTCCTATGTTTTATTCGCTCCATCTCATTTATCACCACCTATTGTACTTAGTGTTTATTGTCTGTCTTTTTTTCCTATTAGATTGTAAGCTCTTTTAAGACAGATTTTTTTTCTTTTTGGTCTATTTTGTTTACTGTCAAGAACCCCCTTCCCCTCAACACCTAGAAGATACCTAGCGCAAGGCAGGTGTTTAATAAATGAAAGGTTGAATGATTACATGAATGACTGTGAAGCACTTAGGACAATCAGGCAGGTGGTAAGTACCCAATAAATGTTAGCTTATTATTATTGTTGTTGTTGTTGTTATTGATTCTTCGAGGTGAGGCTCCCATGTTCTTCCTACTTGACTTCTCCAAGCTTATACAGTAATCACACTGCCCTAGTCCCCACAGCACCCTGCCAATCTCTCAATTATGGTAAGGAGCACAGTGCTTTTTAATTATATCTTTTTCCATTTAGGCTGAACCAAATGGCCATTTCTTGTAAGTCAAAAACAGCCAGATATTGGCCATTTCACATATAACCTAATACATTTCGCATGGCAGCCTGCAGGCCCTTGGGAGGTACCTCAAGGCCTAATACACAGTCGGTGCCCAGTAAATGTTTGTTCACCAACTCCTGGCCCTTCATAATAGGTGTGATTGCTAAACACCTCCAATCTGTTCTGAAGAAGGCAAGGCACGGTCTATAGACGTAACATAATAAATGGAAGATCTTGCTGAATTATTTTCTGATCCTCCCGAAAAATCTCTGTTCCCCGATATTTGGTAAAGAGGATAGAAACAAAAATACAGTAGGTTCTAAAATAATCCAGGTTCTGGAACTTCCCTGGCAGTCCAGTGGTTGAGACTCCATGATTCCAGTGCAGGGGACAAGGGTTCGATCCTTGGTCGAGGAACTAAGATCCTCCATGCCAAGGGGCACGGCCAAAAAAAAAAAAAAAAAAAAAAAAAAGTCCAGGTTCTGGTCATTTGGAGATAACAAAGGTCTAAGGCTGAGGGAAGCCCCTTCCCCTAGCTAGCTGCTTGCCTCTAAGGGGATTCATTTAATGATGGGGGAGGGAGGCTGCAACAATCTTTGGTTATCCCTGTGTTCACTGCTCCTTCTAATAAAGGCTTCCTCTACAGAGATTTGCTAAGTCTAGAATGTGGGTTGTCAGAGTTCAAAGAAATTCAGCAATCACTGAATCTACCCCATTTCACATATAGGGGAAGTAAGGTACAGAAAGGGGCAGGGATTAACCTAAGGTCACACAGTGGGGTAGAGGAAGAGCTCATCCTGGAATCTAGGCTGACAGGAGTCTCATGGCTTTTCCTCCAGACCACACTGCTCCTGTGCTGGCCAGACTCTGGACATGGAAGCTTTAGTATCACTATTATTAAAGCTGTACTTTTTAAATGAAATGTTTATTAAGCCTCAGATAAAACACCAAGAGCTTCTTCACCATAAAATAACTTCTGGTAAATAACAGCACTACACTTGTCTCTATAATTACTTCCTTAGGGTAAAGTCCTCAAATTAGAATTCTAGGGGCAAAGGGAAGTTAGGATCATTTTCATGGACTTTTGTAACAAACTGTCAGGTTGCTTGGCAAAATTAAATGCTACCGGAGAATCCCTATAGCTTTGCCAGCATAGATGTTTATCCTTTTATATTTATTTCTGCTAATTTTATAGGAATAAATACAGATTGCTTTCATTTACTATGTGGTATGTGTTTCCAAACACACACACACACACACACACACTCTGGTCCTGGAATCAAGATCGCTGGGCTTGGTTGCTCATCTGCTGTGTGACCTTTGACAAGTCACATCCCCTCCAGGGATAGGGGATACCTATCTGTCAAATGAGGGGGTTGAATGAGATGATTTCTTAAGATCCCTTTCAGTTTAGATATTCCATAATTCCATGGTGCATTTTAAAATTATTTGCATAGGATGACTTTTTAATAACCAGAATCTGTTATACCTCTAAATCAAGGCCCAAATAGCTTTGACTAGTAGAGCAGGGAAACAGAGCCCAGATTATACGCAGGTAGAGATGACAGGAGACATAGGTAGCACTTAAGCCTGCGCGTTGGAGCTATGCTCAAGTGACAGCACATATACTTAGTCTGCTTTTACGACGGGATAATAACACTCGTTTGTGGTCTAGCTTCAAGTTCTGTGCAGCTCCACCATGGCCAGAAGGTAAGGTCATAGTCACTCTACTTTGGCCCTAGAGTCCCAGACTTGCAGTCAAAGGCAGCTCACCCCCAGCAAGTGCTCATCCAGCCTCTGCTCACATACCTCTGAGGACACAGTGCTCACTACCTGCCCTGGCAGCACCTCCCTTCTTTTGGCTGTAGGAAAGCTCCCAGGTGAGGGGCAGGTCACGAGGGGGGACAAGAGAAACCAGAAGGCCCAGACTCGATTCTCAGAAACTATTCCCTCAATCAGGGCAGGCAACAGAAGACAGGGAAGAACATGCATGGGCTAGAAGGCCTGGAGAGGGGCTCCTCTGGCTCCTTCTCTCACTCCAGACCTCTAAGGTAGCTGCTAACCCAAGGGTACAGGGGACACATTCCAGTCCTGATGACAGTGGGTTCTGAATAAGCCCCAGGCTGACTACTGCCTGCTCTCGGGCAGACACCTCAGCTCCCTCGTCTTGCCTTTGCTCCCTAAGGCTCTGACAGGAGAAACAATGCTGGATCTGGGGCTGTTTAGCCCTGAGGTGAACTGATTTAAGGGACCAGATGATTGCCTCGGGGTGGGGGATGGAGGGGTCAGATGTTGTCTGTGTGCTCAGAGCAGGACTAGCAGATTCTAGCTCTGTTTACAGCTAGTGAGATTCCCATAACAAGGGGTGTGCAATGGGACAGCAAGACCTTCCAAAGGGGATCTGACCAAGGGGCTGGGCCAGATGCCAGAGGTCTTCTTCACCCAGAGAGCTTGGAGCTACAGTCCCTCAGACATCTGCTCTGTCCCAGACCGAACCCCACTCAGACATGGCTCTCTTGGCACTGTAGCCCCTCTGGGGTCCGTGTGTGGACAAGCCATCCCTAATACACCAGGCTGGGACGTAGAGCTGGGCGTCAGCACTGGTGGGGAAGGGATGGGGAAGGGCATGTTCCACACCATTCCCTAAATACAGGTGTCTGCAAGGGTCTGGTCTAGGCAAGTCTGTGGCCGAGGGCCCCACCACCTCTAACCCAGGGCTCCCCCAGCCCCAGACCGGGAGGCAGACTTGGCAGGCAGACTCTGACCCGCCCCACCCTGCATGCCCAGGCCGGCTCCATAGGGATTTGGGGGTGTCCCCCCGCCTTCCTGTTTCCTGTACAGGGAAGCTGAGGCCCAGCAGGTTACTCCGCCAGGAGAGGGAAGAGGTCCCGACACAGGTCCCGCGAGGCACCCAGGCCACTAATGGGGGGACCGACTCGCCACAGCCAGCATGAGAGGCCCTCACTGCGGCTGGGCTGTGCAGACAGTACCCATCCGGGCCCCTCGCCGTCGGGAGGCTGGAGCTTGAGGCGGCCCCTCCCAAGAGCCCAGCGAGGAAGGGGCCACCACTGGGCCCGCTGTCCCGATGGGGAAACTGAGGCCTGGAGAGGAGCGGTGCTTTGTGCAAGGTCACGCAGAGGGGCTGGAAGCCAGGTCCCCCGAGCCCCGCCGGGTCCCCTGCGGTGCGCCGAGCCCCAGCATCCCTCCGCGGGCGCTGCAGCCCGGAGGCGCAGCGCGCACACTTCGCACAGACAGGGAGGGTATGGCCGGTGGCCCGGGGCCGCCCTACCTTGATGACTGCCGCGCAGGTGGCTGCGGCGGCGGCGTCCGGCTCCGGCTCCGTGCTTCTCGCCGCCCGCCGACTCCCGGCTCCCAGCGCCGCCTCCTCCCTCCCCAAGCACGGCAGGCGGGGCCGGTGGGCGGGGCAAGGGCCCGGCACAAGCCCCGCCCTCGCTCCCCGCGAGTCCGCGGGGCCACCACTGCTTCCTCACGCCCTTCGCCGCGCTCCGCGCCCCCCGGGGCTGGCCTCGGGGCGCGCACACGCGCACAGAACGGGCGCGCACCCCGGCGCGCACTCGCCACAGTGACTGGGGCGGCCTGCCCCGCGCGACCAAACAGAAGCTGGGGACAGTCACACTCTCCTGCCTTCACGTCCCGCCGCTCCCTCGCTGAGTGGCTTGGAACAAGGGACTCGACCTCCCGGAGCCTCAAGTTTCTCCCTTGGTGAAATGGAAACAGTAACCGTGTCTGCCTCAGAGAGCTGTTTGAAAATTAGATGAGACGATCTAATTTACCCCGCACGGCAAAGTGCGCGCGCAGAGCCCGCCACGGGAGTAGCGCTCGGTGAACCTGGGCTGGTAGAGTAATTCCTGAGGCTTCCCAGTCCGCCGGGAGGAAGAGGGCAGGGAGGGCCGCTGAATATCGGGAGGACGCCCTTCTTTCTCTCGGTAGCCAGGAGGGGGCGCTGCTGCCCAGTCTCGCCGGCTTTGGGGTCCAGCATGCTAGGCAATGGGGCGGAGATGGGGAGGTCCAGCCGTTTAGTAATACCACCACCTAACACTTAATGAACAATGAACCCGGCACAGTTCTAGGCACCTTAATTGAATCAGCGTACTTTACCGTCACACAAGCCTATGAGGTTATCTATTACCTATCTTACACATAAGGAAGCTGAGGCGCAGAAGGGTTAAGTATCTCACTTAAGATCACACAGGTAGTAATTCACCCCTAGGCAGGGTGGCTCCCAAACCCAAGCTTATAAACACTCTACCACACCACCTCTCTTGTGAAGAGCTCTCTGTTCAGTGGTGTATCTCTAGGGCCTAGAACAGTGCGTGGCTCAGTGTTAATTCGCCTGAATGTCTTAATTCACCTAGTGCTTGGACAAGTAACTCTGGTGCATTCCCCACGCCCTTGCACTCTCACACGTCTATGCCTTTGTTCACACCGTCCTTTCTGGCAGGAATTCTTTTACCTCCTCATCTCCTGTCTTTTTTTTTTTTTTTTTTTTTTTTTTGGCTGCATCGGGTATTAGTTGCGGTATGTGGGATCTTCGTTGAGGCATGCTGGATCTCTCATTGCGGGCGGGCTCTTCGTTGTGGCTCATGGGTTTTCTCTCTCTAGTTGTGGTGCGCAGTCTCCAGGGCGCATGCGCTCTGGGGCTCTGTAGTTGTGGCGCGCGGGTTCCAGAGCACGTGGGCTCTGTAGTTTGCAGCACGAGGGCTCTAGTTAAGGCACACCAGCTCAGTAGTTGTAGTGCGCATGCTTAGTTGCCCCGTGGCATGTGGGATCTTAGTTCCCTGAGCAGGGATCGAACCCGCATCCCCTGCATTGTAAGGCAGGTCCTTTACCACTGGACCACCAGGGAAGTCCCTCCTACTGTCTTTTAAACAGACTCATCCTTCTTTCCAGGGTCGGTACCAATGTACCTCCCCAGCGAGTCGTCCCAGATCCCTGTGGATGTGCCCTCCCAGCCTTGTATCTGCATCTTACCACTCTGTGCCATGACGGTAGGTGGCTGGGGCTGTGTTTGGGGAAAGGCTGGTTTGACAGGGACCTTTCTGGGGGCCATGGACATATGGACCAGTGGGCTAGAGGGGAGGCCATTAGAGGCCTCTGCAATAGACACAACCTGGGACTCTTCCTAGAGATGCTGTGTGTATATGTGTGTTCTTTATTCTCCTGTCCCTTCCATCCCCCTAACCCTGGTCCATTTGATGAAGGCTACCCACTGACCATCTGAATTGCACACATGGGGAAACTGAGGCCAGAGCGGGGATGACCTATCCAGGGGTCCCTAGCTAGGAAACACACAATAGGTCTGGTTCCAAAGTTGGGCCCATCTGCTAGCACCTTCTATTGGGCCTTATTGTTGATTGAGATGGGCCAGAAAACCACCTTCCTGTGTCAGCACAGCCTTTGTTTAATCTGCCGTGTGTGGGTAAATTTCTTGTGGGTGACCAGAACATGTGTGTGTGTTTGTCTGTGTGTGTGTGTGAGAGAGAGGGTGGCAAGTTCTCTACCTGCGCAACATGGAGCTTTCTGTACAATATGGTCCTGTGCCCATGGCAGATTGAGCTGAGAAAGAGTGAGGGGACAGCAGCACCTGGGAGGTGAGGTTCTGAACATGGGGGAGAGGACTTCTGTAAAAGTGAAAGTGCATCTCCCACTTTAGGGTGAGGGTCTTCCATAGTGCCCTCCCTCCTGTTTTGAGGAGCCCCTTTATTCTTGGGGATATTTCCCCAGGAAGTTTCCCTGGGTAATTCCTCTCCCCTAGAGAATGGAGCATGGGCCTGAGCTCGCTGGGGGCCTAGTTGGGAGAGGGATGCTTTGAGCTAGAGGGCCCACCACCTGGGGTAGGGAGGTGGAGCTGTGAGGGATCAGATCCTCCAGCCTGGGAAAGCAGCAGCCCCTGGGGATGGGGGTGACAGCTGTGGTGCAGAGCCAGGAACTTGACACCAGGGGTGGGCCCCAAACGCCTGGCTCCCTAGGAGCAGCTGCACCCCAGACATTCTTGGGGCTCGGCACCCCCCCCCCCCACCAGTTCCTGCTACAGCCTCCTTGTCAGGTAGATGTTTCTTCCTCTCATTTTCCTTTGCCTGGAGCTATCCCCATAGGACCTACACCACTCAGGAGGCCATAGGCTAGACTTGTCCTTTCCCCTGGGGGAGGTGTTCTAGGATCCAGAGAAGGCGCCGTGAGCTTGGAGGAGCCCTCACTGGTTTTGCAGTTAGCAGCCTCTAAGGCTTGAACATGGCTTAACCACTCAGTGGCTGTGTGACTCTGAGCAAGTTAGTTAACCTCTCTGAGCCTTGTCTCCTCATCTGTAAACTGAGCTTGGCCTGGAGTGAGCAGGTGTTGTAGGACAGGCAGTTCACATTCTTGCTCTGGCTCCAGCTCCCGGCTACAGGGCTGGAGGCCCCCTAGTCAGTCCTGATTGCCTGTGGTCCCCAACCCTGTTGGTGTAGCACAATACCCACGCCCTACAAGAGGCTGAGTGTGGGACCCAGTGCTCAGGTGATTCTGTGGTGCAGCCAAGTAGGAACCAGAGGTGACCCAGTGCTGGGTCAGCTGCAGAGTAACACCCCTCTCAGTAAGGGAGGAGGAGGGGGGTAGATACCCAGCTTTGGGCAGAGCTTCTCCTCTGCCTGGGTGTGTGAATGGGAAAGATGGAGGAGGGGGAAGACAAGTGGAGGAGGGAAGAGATGAGGGAAGGAGGAGAGGGGAGAGGTTGGGGCTGGGCAGAGGAAGGGGAGAGAAGGGGGGTGGCAGGCGGGAGGGGAGAGGAGGGTGCCCTCTATCCAGCAGCCCCAGTCTGAGCTGGGATTGCTTGCTGTATTTTTGCTGAGGAGGGAATTTGATTTTTAAGGCTAGAGTCAGGGGGACCAGCTGGACCTAGTCTCTCCTGGAGCCTTGGGCCTTTTCTAGACCTCAAGGCCCTCCTGGTGACATTTTCTTCATGGAAAGGGTACTCACTGCCCAAGGCTGTACTTGACTCTGTGCCAGGCACCAGGCTCAGCACCAGCGTCATCTCCTTTCATCCTCCTGGAGTTCCAGGAGGCCGGACCCCTTGTGTCCTTGGTGATGGCCCTGAGGGTTACAGCCTGTTGGGGGTGTAGCCAGGACGACCCCCAGGCTGCCCTCAGACCACCATCATGCTTCACAGTTACTGTTTGGTGGTGAAAGGACCTCAGCAGATGAAAAAAGTTTAGCACAAATGAGAAAGGCCATCAAACCCTCGTGTCGGGTGTTCACAGGAAACTGGGCTGCCCAGCAGCCCTCGTAAATGTGGGAGGAAAGGAATCCTGAGGGTCCCCACCCCAAGGCTGTGGGGGAGTGGTGGGAGGGAACCAGGTGTCTGGTGCGCCAACCCCTCCCTGAAGTTCACACCAGTGGGTGACAGAAGGGCCTGTCCCTGGTCCCCAGCAATGGGTGTGGCCTCCCAAGCCCTGATAGGAGCCTCAGATCAGAGCAGGAGGTTTCCCTGTGAGAATCCCCACCCTATCCCTTCATATCACAGATTGCTGAGCTCAAGGCTATCCCGGCAAAGGCACAGGCTTTGCTGAGAAATGAGCTGCTGAAATCACTTGTGCAGCCTCAACCCCCCGCCTTGGGGGGAATGGGGGAAGCCTGTCTGCTGAGGAAGGGCCTGGAAGAGCCCAGAAGAACCGGAGCTGAGTTCTGCACAAGCCAGCCCTGACTTGGCAACAGGCTGCAGGCTCTGTCCGTCTCACCGCCTGTTCCTCTCCCTCCCAACCACCCAGTTTTCAAAGAGGTGACTTTTCTTGCTCCAGACTCTGAATCTGGTGGTGGGAGATCAGAAGTTGGGCACCTAACCCTGGGCTTTCAGCCCCTACACCAAGTTCCTCCTGGTAGTGGACAGGGGTTTCCCTGGGAACACCCTCCCCACCCCTCGTCCCCCCAATGGGCTGTGAGGAGAAAGGTGAGGGCAAGTGCAAGGCTCAGGATACAGGCCTTGGAAGGTGGGAGTCAGGACTGGAACAAAGGCCCAACCAGGACTGGAGAAGCGCTGTTGCCCGGAAAGACGGAAGCCCTAACTGCACACGGCCCCAGCTTCTCCAGGAACCAGGACCGGCCCTGCAGAGATGCCAAGAGAAACAGCAGCCAGGGGCATCCCAGGCTGGGAAGGCCCTAGTGGTGGGACACTCTGGAGCCCTCGGCCCGCCCAGGAACAACTGGTTACTGAGAATCGTTTAGGTTCCAAAGCTTGTGAACTATTTCCAATATTTACACTGTCATACACAGATAAAACTTAGAGAATGTTCAAGGTTACCCTATAAAGACAGCACTCTTGCTCGCTTCTGCAGAGGAAGTGAGAAGGGGTGTATCCTGGGTGTGTGCTCATGAGGAGATAACCCAACCAATGGCTTCAGGAGCCAATGTTCCAATGGGGAGACTGAGTCCCAGAGAGGGGAAGGGACTCGCCCAGGGTCACATGGTGATGGGGCTCAGCGGAGCCTCGACCACTGCTCCGTGGCTGTCCTCCTATGGGCCTGCCAGCCAAGGGCGAGAAAGGGCTTTGGGGAGGGCAGGTAGCCAAGTCAGGGCTCCGCCTCTCCCTCATCCTCGCTGGTGCAACCCTCAGGCACTGCAGGGCCCCGGGCTGCCCTGATCTCCAAGTACTTGGCCTTGAGCTGCTCCAGCTCGTGCAGCTCAGCCTCCAGCCGCTCCCGGTGGGCCATCCGCAGCTGGCGTAGCTGTTTCTTAGGAAAGGGGTTCATGTCGTTGAAGGCGATGTTCATCAGCTTCCTGGGGGGAGAGCACAGTCACAGTCACCAGGTGTCCCAGGCACCCCTGCATTCATTCTGCTCATGCAGCTGAGGCCCCTTCCAGGGAGGAAACAGTAAATAAGAAGACAATTTCCACCCAAAGTGACAGGTACTGAGGCAAGAGGAAGCTTAGCACTGTGGGAGCTCTAACCCAGGAAGGAGAAGTTGGTCAGGGAAGGCTTCGTGGAGGAGGGGACAGTGAGCTGAGTTTTGAAGAATGAGTACAGGTAGGCCAGGCAAAGACGGTGGTGGTGGAAGTGGCAGGGAGGCATTCTAAGTAGAAGAACCTGCAAGGCCAGAAGCCCAGAGATGGAGGTTGTCCTAGGAACTCAAATAATTCTGTTTGGCAGGATCATAGGGCATGGGTGGTGGGGGCAGGAGAAGGTGGGCAAGAAATGAAACAGCATGGAGGCCCTGAATGCTGTGTTAAGGGGGCAGACAGACACCGAGGCAGTGGAACGTCCCTGAAGATTTCTAAGCTGCAACGGAGGATCAGAATCGCTAATGAACCTACCTTTGGAAACACCAGCCCCCTCTCTGCTCTGTGTCCCGGGGGGATGCGTGTGGGGTGGGCACGGTGGAGGGGCAGGGTGGGCCCAGGAGTGGGTTCTCACCGGCTGTCGCAAATGGTCTTGGTGAAGAAGCGCAGGTACTGGTAGATCTCCAGGCCATCCTGCAGCCTCAGGATCTCCTCCTCGTTGTACTTGAAGATGGCTAAGGCATAGCGGAACACCACCTGGGGGGTAAAGTGGGGGCTCGGGGGGGCACAGGGAGCCAGGGCAGGGAGTCCCCAGAACCCACACCCCCAGGCGCTGTGGAAGGCCCCGGATAGGCTGCAGAGGTTGAAGGCTTGGAGGAAACGTGCGGGGCAACGCCAAGGGGGTTGGACTGGAAACCCCACGGGGGGAGCACAGCTTGGATGGAATCTGGGGATTGGGACTGTCCTGGGACCCTGGGCCAGGCATTGCCCTGTTGGACCTAATGGCGGGTAACACTGTCTTTACATGGGGCTCCAGTAGGAATCGAATGGAGAGACAGATCCGAGGGCGCTTGGTGGACTGTGAGGTCAACCACCATGGGGAAACTGGGCGGAGGTCGGGGAGGGCCTGCCCAGGGTCTCCTTGCAAGGTAAGGGGCAGAGCTCTGACCAGATCCAAGTGCCAGCCTCCCAATCTGGGGCTCAGTCCAAACAGGAGGAAGAGACGGCAGGTGACTGAGGGGCAACGGACAGAATAGCGATGCACCTCCTGGTCATGCTTGTGCCTCCTCTCCAGGGAAAGGGAAACCCCCCAACTTTAGGACGCATCTTCAGAGGCAGAAGCACCACTTCCCCCCAGGGGTGCAAAGTACTTGAGTTTACAAAGCCACGCTCCCAGGAGAGGTCCTCCACGGCCCTGACAGGTGGGCTCTGTCCTCCCATCATCCGGGGGCAGAATCGAGACCCAGAGGATGCAGGGACTTGCCCAGGACCCTCCTGCTCACCCCCCCACCCCACGCAGTGCCCTACCTTGGTGCCCTCGTAGAGGAAGGCGTCCCAGACCTGGAGGAGGATGTTGCTGATGAGACTGTCTGCGAAGACTACGAGGAGCCAGTTGAAGGTGATGAAGGACAGGTCCACACGGCACTGCCCCAGGTGGGCCATCAGTTTGGGCAGCTTCTCCGAGAGGAGGTCCTGCAGCACTCGCTGGTCCACCTGCAAGCCGAGAGAGGGCCTGTCAGCTGCTGCCCTGCGGAGGGGGCTGCCTCCCTCCGGTCCACCCCTGCACACCCGGCTGGTCCACACACGGCCCCGGGCTGCTCGCAGTGGGTCCTGCCCCACCTGGGGGCACAGAGCACCCGGAGGAGCTAGGGCCCAGCCTGGCCAGGAGACAGGTCACTCCACTGGCGAGCAGCCTTCCAGGTTGGAGCTTTGATGCAGAGGTCTCTGTGGACTGTAAGTTCTTGGCCAGTGGAGTTTTGGCTCCTTTGTCCCCCAGGCTTGTATCGGCTGACACCATGGCCGCTTCCCTACACCTGTTTTGGGCCTGATGCACAAGATGCTCAGGACAAGGTTCTGGGGACCGGTGTTGGGGGAGCCACACCTGACATCAGGGGGTGATGCTGCTGGGTGATAGCTGCTAATGACCTCTTAGTGTGGTCACATCATGCCTCTGTCCTTGTTTCACTGGACCCGGTTGATCACTCCCCGCACTGGCTCCTTCCCTGCCCCAGGACATGGTTGTTCTGTGGTTGCCTCCTACTTCTGTGACAAGACCATTTTAGGCTCCTCTTGCTCTTTCTTTCATGGAACTGCGGGTTTCTCAGCCCTCTCCCTCCATTTAAGTTTTCTTCCAGACTTAGCTCTTGCTGTGGCAAACACCCTCTCGCTTCCTTCCGTACCCTGAACTCCAGGTCTGCTGTGCAGGCCAAGAGTCCAGCTCAAAACCTAGGGTAACTCACTGAATCTAAGATGCCACTGAACCTACTGAAGGATGTACGGATGAACTGGTATGATGTCTGAGATTTACTTCAAGGTCATCAAAGTAGGAGTGGGTGTGAGTATAGGTGAAAACAGTACTGGCTACCCTGTGTTGATAATTATTGAAACTAGGTAATGGATACATGGAGGTTCATTACACTTCCTCTATTTTTTTGTACATTTGAAATTTTCTGTACTCAAAACAACAACACCATAGTATATTGGTTATACAACACACCTCAATTCCAGAGATGTTAAAAAGTGAAAATAAAATATTTGTAAAGTGAAATATTTGTGTATTTCCCAGCCTGCCTTGCAACTAGAGGTGCCATGTGACGCAGTTCTGACCAGTAAGATGTAAGCAGAAGTTGCTGGGTCAGGAAAGCTGTCTGAAAGGGAGCCGGTGCCTGTCTTTCACCCTCTGCTTCTTTCCGCCTAGACCATGGCCACAGTGCCAGAGATGGTGCAGCCATCTTGTGACCACGAGGTGATAAGCAGGAGGATGAAGGTCACATGGCAGAGCAGTTAGCTGGAAGGAGCCTTCAGCTTTCTCATTATCTGAGAAAAATAATCCCCCATTTAAGCCACTATTAGGTTGGGCCTCCCTGCCACACAGCAAAACACAGTCCTTACCTGATTCACCACCTATTTCCTGATGACTCCTAAGTCTTGGGATCTTCATCCCTGATCTCTCTCCTTACCCCTCCACCCAGGTGGGCATCCCAGAAGGAGGAAACAGTGTTGGGTGCTCGCAGTAGGAAAGGAGAACAGGATGGGTGGGCAGGTAATGGCTTGGTAGGTTTTGTGGGGGAGTGAGACGGTTCCCCCTGGGTAGCATCTCTCCATAAAGCAGACACACTGATACAGCAAGAATGGGACGAGGGGCGAGGAGGGAGAGGCTGGAGGGTGGAGGTGGGAGGTCTGAAATGGTTTCGCATTTACACCCCTCAACAAGCCCAGGAAGTAGTGTTACTTCCATTCAAAAGCATCAGAGAAGTGATGCCACGTGCCAAGGCCACATGGCTGGTTTCTGAAGGGTTGGCTCTGAACCCAGCTCCACCTGACTCCAGGGCTGGTCTGCGCTCAGAGGGCAGTGGAGGGGGTCATGAGATGATGGAGGTAGCTGTATCTCTCAGGAGGTGATGAAGCGTGTGTGTGAAGCATCACTGTCACCTCCCATCCTCCCAGTCCCAACTTCCACCCTACCTGACCTCTGTTTTGAAATTCTTGACTGGCAAACACCAGTCAAAGTCTAGTGCCACTAGATTTTCCCCTCCTCCCCTCCGTAGGATATCTACTGTTTCTAATGATGTAATGTCCCCACTGGAATAACAATAGTCTATCGCGTGGGCAGGGCCCCAACAATTCTCAAGGCCATCAGCTGACTGGAACATCACAGCAGTCCCAGAGAAGGGTTATTGGCCCACTGTACAGAGGGAGAAATGGAGGCCTGAGAGATTCCTGACTTTTCCAAGATTCACTGACTTGTAGGAACAATTCAGGGGCACCAACCTGCATGGCCCCCAAGTCCCCTCCCTGCCCTGCTCACCTGGGATGCCAAGAGCGTCTTGCTGTAGTAATCAGCTGGCATGATGGTCTCCACAATGGCCACCAGACACCAGAAGGCACTCTCCTCCTCATCCAGGACCAGCAGAGCGATGGCCGCCAGTCTGGAGTGGGAGGGAAGGCGGCCTGGAGTGACCCACAGAAGTCACGACCAGGCAGCCCATGGCAGGGGTGACTCCCTGGGGGATGTCCTGCCCAACCCCACTCTCTAACCAGGCTGGTGTTCCTGGAAACTGGGGCGAGATGAACATGCTCTTGAAGAGGACTACCTAGGGGATTTCCAGAGCAACTGGCATCATCTTAGAGCAGGGCCTCTGGAGTCTTGTTGCTTCCTTGCTGGGTGACTGTGGGCAAGTTACTTAACTTCCCTGAGCTTCAGCCTCATAATAATCACAGGACTGTTGTAAGGATGAACAGAGTAAATACGTGTTAACTGCCCAGCACAGTGCCTAACACGTAGTGAGAGCGCTTTATAAAGGTTAACTATCCTCATCTTAATATTCATGGGCTTTGAGACCTTGGCAAGTGTGCTAACCTCTCTGGCCCTCACTTTTATTACCTGTCAAGTGGGGTTAACAGTATCCACCTCCCAGGGCTGTGAGGCATTGAGAAGACAGACATACAGCATCTTGCTCACTGTCTGGCATGTAGCAGGTGCTCAATACTCAGAATTCTTTTTCTCCTTTGCTTCCCCTCTCCCCTGGAGTTATCATGAGGCTCTAATGAGATCATGGATCAGACAGAAGACATCCCACAGTGCTGAGCAGGGATGTCTGCCTGGAAGAAGCACTGTTTTATCTCCTTCCCCCACCTTCCCTGGCAGGTCTTGTCCAGGGTGAATCCAAAAATACATTTCCCAAAATGTACTGGTCTCTCAAGATGCTAGGTGAGCACATGGACCCATATTCAAAGATGTTGGGGAACACTGCATACTCTAGCCCTCTTTTAGAGGCTTATGATATACATATCTTAACAAAGTCTCTTAGAAATCTCACGTTAACAAAGCCCCACGTGGCTAATACAGGGCTGCCTAGTGGGGCTGTGCACAGTGCACCTGCTGAACACCCTTAGGGAGATGCCACGTTCAGCATGGGGCAGCCTCACACTCTCAATGGACTTAAAGAGCACATTTCATTGTCTAGATACTCATGCTTCTCTGGGCTCTTACTAGGTTGGATTCGTGACCTCCAACATCTTCTGAGGTTTACACTTTTTTTTAATACACAGGGTTTCTGAAAAGAAAAAAAGAAATCCTTTTTCTCTCCCTAGTGGATTGGGAAGGTATTTCTCTCCACTCCGGCTAAAGTATTTGTACAGACCCTCCTGAGTTTAGCTGAGTGGATGGAGAGAACAGTTATGGGTCTCCTGGAAATAGTAGGCTTTGGCCACTCAGAGATGGGAAAGTGGGAAGGCCTACAGAGATTATTTAGCTCAGAGAGAGCAAATGGGATACACCAGCCACCACTCTCTTTGTCTATGCCCAGGGCAGACATAACTAATTGATCATGGTACTCTTTCCCACTGAGTCTGGAGGCTGCCTCAGAAACTCACAAGATAAGGCTCCAGGCAGCTACTTTCTGCTGGTCATCCCTGGTCATTGCAGAGACAGGAAAATCGAGGCCCAGAGAGCAACAGTGACTTGTTCAAGGTCACACAATCAGTTGGTGGCAGAGGACTCCCAAAGTCCAGCCTGTTCTCTCTATCCTACCTCATTCCACTGTTCTCAGTCCAGGAGTAGGTATCAGAATTAGCTTCGATTTCTGCTCACATTAAAAGGTCAGTGATTTGATGTGTGAGCCTGTTGATAACGTTCAGTGATTTATACTATTTTTAATTTTTGCACACAATCCTGAACCAGTAGGATAAAGCTTTTGTGTCAGAAAAGGAGGTTTAATCCTGCTAAGATTCCACCCATGGAAGGCCCTAAGCAAGGCCCAGGGCCTTTGGGAATGGACACCACTGTTTTTCAGAGTCCCAATAATGCCACTGGGGGCAAGGGTATGACACGAGCTCTGAATCCAGGAATGCTCTCAATATGCTTGGTGGGATACTCAGGACCCCTCTAGGGGAGGAGGCCAAAGGACCTTGTTTTTACTTCCATGAGCCTTGTTTCCAAATCATATTGCTCTTAGCCTCTCAAAGACTGGTCTCCCTGAGGATGCCCAGGCCATAGGTTCTCATTTACAGTCACAAGGAGGTTCCTTGGCCTGTGCCTCAGTCTTTGGGCTTAACTCCTGAAAGACAGATCTGGGAAGCTGCCTTACCCTCAGCCAGCCTCTGCTCTCCGCCCTTGACATGTACCGGCCACCCCTTTCCTGACTCCTTGGCAGGTCCCCCTTCCTCTCTATGGGCCTTACCTGTTGGTGTTTGGAACTTTGTTAGGGCTCGTGAAAATTTTAGATGTGTATTCCTCATGACTTTTTCACTTTTTGGGTGTGTTTTAACGCTACAGAAATAATAGCACAAACACAAGAATATCTGTGGCAGCATTCTTATAACAAAAAAAAAAAAAAAAAAAGAAGAAGAAGAAGATTTACATACTTTATGGTGCATGGTGCATTTAGACAGTGGAAATTGAATCTCTGTTAAAAAGGATGCACCCAAGAGAAAGGAAAATATACATGCACACAAAGACTTGTCCAGGAATGTTCATGGCAGTATTCATAATAGCCAGAAGGCAGAAACAATCCAAATGTCCATCAGCTGGTTAGTGGACAATCCAAGTATGGCACACCCATGCAATGGAATGCTGCTTGGTAAAAAAAGAACAAAACACATGCTACAACCTGGATGAACCTCAAGAACATGCTAAGTGGAAGAAGCTTGATGCAAATGGCCACATGTTGTATGATTGGTATATGAAATGTCCACAACAAGCACACTCATAGAGACAGAAGGTAGATATGTGGTTGTTCAGGGCTGGGGGTGGGAATCGAGAGTGACTGCAAATTGGCACAAGGTGTCTTTTAGGGGTGATGGAAATGTTCTAAAATGGGATCGTGGTGATGATGGCTGTGCAACTCTGTGAATTTACTCCAGATCATTGAGTTGTACACTTAAAACCCGTGGAAAAAAAAAAAAAGGTCAGTGATGAGAGGCTGCTGGCACTCACTAGGGTCCTAGCAACTGCTCAGGGCTACAGCCAGACTCCAGCTGAAGACATTCAGGCCCAAGGAGGTCTGCAAAGGAGGGTGATGTGGGAAAGGAAAAACTACTTTAAATCGCTCCACTTATATTTTAGAGAGAAATGGATTCTAAAATTTTGCTCTGAATTAGCATTAAATCATTACTATGATATCTGTCTCCCTCTAAACAGGCTGGGTTTTTTGCATAAAAGCAGGTTCTGTCCTCAAGACACCACACATGCAGTTCTAATAGCCGCCACTAGATGGCAGCACCCAGACAAGTGAAAGGGGCTGCAGAAGGGCCTTTGAAAGAATACAATGCACTCTCCACATTTAAACAGGCTCTATTACAAATAATCTTCTATTTAAAGCAATAGTATGAATACCTGCCTAAATGCCAATAACTGTAGCATTCAAAGAAAGAAGTAAAGAAATATCTCTGGTTTTGGTCTCAGCTGTTCCTATATACCCCTCAGCAACTTTTGGTGCTGCCTCTTTCCACATAGGGAGAGGCTTCTTTCCCTTCTACATGGAAGATCCCCTCCTGCTTTGGGATCCTCCCCCTGCTCCTTCAGTATAGATTAGACTCCAAAGCCCATATGTGACTAACTCCATTCCTGCTCTCAAAAAAAGTTGTATCTGATCAGGAAGAAAGGTTTCTGAGTGCCCTCAGCACACTCTCTGCTACAGCTCCCATTCTGAGTGAGGGCAGACGGTAGGAAGAACCAGGTCTGGTGTCCGGAGACCAGGGTTAGCAGCCCATGCATGGTGAGGCCCAGGCAGGTTCCTTAGCTTCTCAGACCCTCTCTTATCTCACCTGGCAATGGCAGGCACCAACGCCCACCTCGAAGTGTTTTCCTTAGGATTAGATGACGTCAGGTATGTGAGTACCTGGCATGCAGGAGGCCCTCATTAAGTCTTAGCTCCTACCTGACCTTTACATGAAATGTACAAATTATTCATACAGTTTCAGAGCTTCTAGCTCCCTTCAAATCTAATCTTAAAAAGAGGATTCAAAAGTTTTGTGCCTTCTGGATTTTAACATGTTCAAACAGATGAGAGGTGTGCAGGCTTCTGCTCAGCCGTTAAATGAATGAATGAATGAATGAATTTCTATGGACATCTCCTGTAGCGGACGTTTAGAGCAGCATGAAATCTGAACATGTTTTCCAAGGAGGCTTAGACTGAGAGGCATTACTGTTTGGGCTTAACTCTGAATTCCCAGTAATGGTACATGTATATGCTCAATTTCACCCAACTTAAGCTGGAAAAAAAGTATCAAAAATATCTATCCTTGGGAACCATTCAAATTTGAGTAGGGACACTCTGAATATTTATTCTGTGTTAAGTAAATGTCACACATTGCCTGAAAAAAAGAGCAGAATGACTTATGTAAAATTTGCTTGAGTATATATGTGTTTAAATTAAGTTGAGGCATGGGATAGGGAGCGTGGGAGGGAGACGCAAGAGGGAGGGGATATGGGGATCTATGTATATGTATAGCTGATTCACTTTGTTGTACAGCAGAAAGTAATGCACCATTGTAAAGCAATTATACTCCAATAAAAATGTTAAAAAAAATTAAAAAAATAAAAAAAATATTAAAAAATAAATAAAATAAAGTTGAACCAAAACTTGCTTTGGGAAATATGTGAGATTATGCCACCTCTATCGAGATAACTGGGGGCAGCCACGAGAGTTCCCCAAAGTACTGGCAGGGGAGCCCTACCAAGTCACCCCACCCCACCCCCAGCTCCCATCCCTTGTCTCCTGCTGTTGAACCAGAAGTAAAAATTAATCCAGGCTGGGCCAGATTCCTTCCTTTGGGAATTTAGGCCTGAGACGTGAGGGTATCGACAAGTGGATTGCTGAAAGGCTTGACTTAGGGGCTGAGGACTCTGCTCTGACAGCCCTGATGGGCCCTAAATGTCCAAGGAATGACAGACGGTGAGGCTGGTCTGCTGAGAGACAGGGAAGCAGCCATGTATTATGAGAGAGGCCAGAGACCACGCAGCCCACAGAGGACTGCACAATCTCAGGGGACAGTGTCCCCCTGGAATATGGCATGAATGGCGCCCCCTGGCGTTGTGCTGTGCTATGGCCCTGCTAGACAGAGCGGTTGCCTCGGCTTCCGAAGACCATCTATCTGGTCCCTAGCTATTTCCTTTTTCTGGCTTTTGGGAGCTTCCTCTGTAACATTTACAAATTCTCTTTTCCTTGGGCTCCTGTGAGTGGATTTTGTTTAAAGCAATGATCCCTGACCCAGGCAGTCATGCAATACGTGAGCTGGCTGTGGGCTATACAACCCCAGCAGGCCGCTCACGTGCTCTCTATGGGAGCGGCACCACCCTGAGGACAAATCACAGGAGAGGGCACGGGACCAGGAGCCTGGGGCTCTGGCCCAAATCTGTCTTGAACACGTCCTTTCACCTGCTTGTCCCCATCCATACGGTGGGGACCAAGCCTCCTGGGTTGACCTCTCTGGCTTCTTGGGAGGCTCCAAAGAGACAGAGAGGTGCCCTGGAAGGCAGAGGCTGTGCCCTCACGGGGGCTGTGTGGCTTACCTGTTTAGGCCCTGGCAGTAGCCGATGGCAGGGTTCTGCCAGGAGAAAGCCAGCAGTACCCGGCGGAGCCTGTCAGGGAAGCTGGAGGCGGGACAGGTGAAATGCTTGTTGCTGGGGAAGGTCCGGTTCAGGTCCAGCTCGATCTGGCGTGTGGCGGGGTGCTTGCAGGCCTGGCCCCGGCTCAGTAGCTCTTGGTAGCGGCCGGGGCCCTGCAGGTGCTGGACACGGAGGCGGACCAGCCATTTCCAGACGCGCGGCCGGTGCTCACGGGGCACGCCCGCCCGCAGCAGCTGCTTGATCTCCAGCGAGGGGGCCAGCTCGCCCAGGGCAGCCCAGCGCTCCCGCAGCGGCTGCTCCACGGCCTCGTGGGCCAGCAGGTGGTGGGAGTGCACTTCCAGCGCCTGGATCTTGGCCAGCAGCCTCAGGTCTTCCACCTCGTAGTTGGGTACTGTCAGGAAGCCGTACTCGTCATACTCGCTGCCAGCAAAAGCCTGTGTCAGCGACACCTTGCAAGGCCCTTCCCCAGACAAGGGGCAGCGGGGAGAGGGTGGACCCTGGGCAGGAAGCCTGCCTGCGCTTCACTGCAGGCTGGCCATGTAACTCTGGGCAGGTCACTTCAGTGCTCTGAACCTCAGTTTGCTCTGTACAATGGGTATAGGAACTCCTGCTCCGCCTCATGAAGACCCAATGAGATCCTCCGATGTAAACTGCTAGGGGGCTAGACAGTGCCTGGTACATGGCAAGTGCTGAAAAGATATTTGCTCATTCATTCCGTGTAAATACAAAGGACCCTCTTATTACTCCATGAAGCCTTAGACCCAAGAAGTCCTTTACTGCCATTACAGAACCCCACTTCCACAGCCAGTAAGCCCAAGGACAGATGGGGAACAGGAAGCACCAACAACAAGCAGAAACAGGAGAGCTGGGGACCCATTCCAGATGGCCTTTCGTAGAGTCAACATTTATTGGCCCCTATTATGTGCTCTGCCTGTGCTATCTCATTTAATCCTCATGATCCTGCAAAGCAGGGATCTTAGCCCGCATCTTACGGAGGCTGAATATGAGGCTCGGAAAGGTAAAGTGACTTGTCCAAGGTTACACAGTGAGAAAGCCAAGTCTGGCTCCAAAGCCTGGGCTCTGGCCACTGGACCGACCATCCAGCCTCTAGGGACCTTTGACCCCAGCCACAGCCCCTTCTGTTATATTTATCTGCCCAGGTCCACTGTGCTCAGCAAAGGCTTGGCTCAAAGGAGGCAGCTGGCTTGTCTCCCCTCCTCCCCTCTCTGACAAACACCCCTGGGAGGCAGCCTGGGGAAGTGGAAAAAACAGAACTCTGGAGGCAGGCCCACGTCAGATGCACTAATATGCTGTGTGGCCTTGGGCAAGGGGCTGCCTCCTCTGAGCCTGTGGTGCCTCTCAGCTGTAAAATGGGGCTCATTTCAACCACATGATCACTAATCTGGAGGTACAAGGAGGTAAGCATGTGCAGGGCTCACACACGGTCAGCAGCAACTGGTAGCAGGGCAGCTGGCGGCCCCCAGGTCACGCAGACCCAGCCCTGCTCTGGGCTCACCTGATGGGGCTCAGCACGACGCTGTCAGCTGAGGCTTCGCTGGCTTCCCACTGCAGCGCCTCCTGGATGAGCTGCCTCAGTAGCTCCGAGCACTCGCCTGCCTCGACCCCCACAGCCTCCTGCAGCCTCCGCAGCCCCGCCAGGTACTTGCTTTCCACCTGGCAGTTCTTGGCTTGGAGGTAGGCACACTGTGGGGGGGAGGGGTGGGGCTGGTCAGGCCACTTGGTTGGGCTTAGGCCAGAGGCCTGAGGCCTGAACAGCTTTAGGCAGTCCAGCCCTTCTTCCAGCTCTCATCTCCCATCCCCCAACCCCAGCCATTCATATAAAGGAAAGGAGAGGAGTCCTGAATCCAAGAGTTTACAGCAAGGCAGACAGGGCTCCAGGCAAGAGAACCAGGCCCAGGGCTGGGGCTGGATTCAGAAAAATGAGGGGAGAGGTGGGCAGCAGCACAGGCTCTTGCATTGCCTGCAGTCCCATCCTAGATCAGTTACTGCAGGCTGGGTGATCTACGGCAAGTTACTTAACCTCTCTGTGCTTTAACTTCTTCATCCGAACAATAGGGAAAATACAGTCTGCCTCAGAATTCTTATATGTGACTCTAGATGAGCCAATGTATACAAAGACCTTCCAGGGCACTTGGCCCAGAGCAAGCTCTCTGTACGGGGTATACCTGAGCAGCGCCCAGGGGATGGATGGACATGGAGCTCTGGACACTGCCGTTGTGCCTTCTCCCACCACGTTGGCTTTTTCCATTTCTCCAACACACCACCTCTCTCCCACCTCGTGGAACACACACTGCACATTCCCTACCTGCTTACCCCCGTATCTTCCTGTTTCTTTGTATGCTTTGTGATATTTTGTTGAAAACTGAACATCTGAACCTAATAAGGTGGGGTGGAATTAATTAAAAGAAAGCTCAGCTAAAAAAGAAGTCCGGTCAGGCCTGTGTGGGGACCTCTCAGGCCCTGCCACAGGCATCACTAATTTCTCCAAACAGGAAGAGATGTTCACCTACATCTCTGACAAGAAGCTGCCTCTACTATCCAGCAAGAATGGGAAAACTTCTCTCCACCTCAAGACAGCTCAGCCAATCAGGGACTGTAGCAATCGAGCCAATGAGAAGCCTCCATACTTGGGACTCCTAGTTTCCCCCAATTGACTTTTTGGTTATCACAGCCCCTCCCAACCCCTTCCTTTTCCCTATAAAAAGCAAGTTCCCCTTCCTTGTTCCCTGAATCTGCCTGTGGTTCACCATAGTACAAGTATCCCAAATTGTAATTCCTCTGGTTAGTCCCGAATAAACCCGCTTTTGCTGGTAAAATAACTAGATATTATATTATTAAAAATGACAGTGTTAACTCTGGAAATCAGATACTCCTTCTTACCTAGGGTTTGCTGTTTTGGTTTTTGGTTTTGACTGTTGTAGGCTGTCTCTGTGCCCAGGATCAGCCTGAGGTATAAACTTAAGTTCCTCTTAGGTCTTTTCTGAGCCTTTCCCTGGGCACGCGTGGTCACTTTCTAATTTCCCCCATATTTGTGGTGGTTTTGGAATGTAGAGTTAATACCTGGCTCCCAAAAGGGGAAAAAGAGGGGGAAGGCCCTTTAAATCCCCTGGCAGTTACTTTAGGCGGTGGGGGCTTGCAGCAACGTGGGGAGGTGGGACAGCAGTGGCTGCCTGCCTCTTCCCCTCACCTCTGTGATCAGAAGCGGCAGTCAGCAGAGCACAGATCCCTGATATGTGGAAGCCAGCTCATGAAGGGCACGGTCCAGAGGGAGAGCAGTCAGGTCATGAGGAGAGAGTGAGACAGTGGTGAGGTGGTGAGAGGGCTGGAAGGGTGGCTGGGGACAGAGAGGGCCAGAACAGGGCTCCCGCGCCTCACCTTCATCAGGAGGGCCTTCTCCTTCTCAGCCACCTTTCTCCAGATCTTTGTGACCTGGTGGATCTCGGAGTTGAGAAAGCGGTTCTGGGTCCGGTATGCTTCCATGTCATCCTGGAGAAGAGAGCAAAGCATTTAATGAGCTGCACCGGAAACATCTCCCTGGTCCTCACTCTCAGATGAGCTGCCAACACTTTCTTCCTTTAGAAATTTCCAATAATGGCAACAGAAAAGGAAGTCTGAAAGAAAAAAAATAATAGTGGTAGCCCCCTTCTCTAATCTTGATGCCAGCATGACATGGTGGAGAGAGCATTAAGCCTGGACTTCAAGTCCTGGCTCTGACTTCCTGGCAGGGAGGCCTCACTGAATCAATCTGACCCTCTGTTTCCTCATCTGTAAAAGGAGCAAATACCAACTACCCCACTTGGCAGCTGCTGACTAAGTGAGGTAACGTGCACACTAAGTACAAGGACCAAAACAGAGCAAACATTCAAGTAGTGTTTGTTTTTTAAATAAAAATATTTTGTCATATATTGGTGATCATACTGAACAATTTTGGGTGAAAATTTTTTACTGTCACTTTGTAAATACTTTTCTATGTTGCTACAGAAGCTTCCCAATGATAATTTTTAATGTCTGATGACTATTCTATTAGGTGAATTTACCATAACTTAGATATAATCCTTCTCTTGTTGCTTTTTCAGTTTGAGCCCTGGGTGTTTTTGGTTTGTTTGTTTTATTTTTGGGCTGTGCCATGGGGCATGCGGGCTCTTAGTTCCCTGACCAGGGATTGAACCCATGCTCCCTGCAGCGCAAGCGTGGAGTCTTAAGCGTGGAGTCTTAACCACTGGACCACCAGGGAAGTCCCTGGTTTGTTTCTATTATGAATAAAGCTGTAATGTTTATATCTGAGCCTGGAGTTTTCCTTTTGCAAGCTGTCCAGGGGAGGGAGTATGATCTTCCTGCTGGGGCATGCAAGGAGAAGCTGGCCATGCACTGGGGAGGGTCAAGCAGGAGCCTGAAAGGAGTACCCACAGCTGCAGCCATGGCTCTCAATCTTTATTCTGATTGGATGGACACTGTGGGAACAATGGACAACACATGCTCACAGTGATACCTAGCAATTCCAGGGCATTTACTAACGGAAACTCAATCCCTTTCTCTCTCACTCAAGAAAATGTACTGGCATGTAGATGAATATGAGAGACTATTGCAGGTACGACTTCGGATAGGCCCTGATTTATCAGGAAATTAAGAATAGCACACCTCGCCCATGGCACTTCAATGTCAGGGATGGGTCACTTGTGTACAGCTCATAGGCCGTGCTGACCCTCTTCATTCTGGCCAAGATCCCTCCCAGCTCAGAAGCTCCAATTCATGTCCAGGGGCTCTCCAAGGCTTTGGATGTGTCGCACAGGGCACCCTGCTTGCAGCCCGGACAAGGAGGGCAGGTACAAGCGCCCCTCAGAGCAGCTGTGGGCCTGGGTGGGGTGGCATCTGGGCAGTGCCTTCCCGTTCACTCACTGCCCTACCTTCAGTGTTCTTCTTGGCTCAGAACTGTAGGGAGGAAAAAGAGAGAGCTCTGAGAAGAGAAAAGCCATGTGACTGTCACCAGTGAGGCAAAGGAGGAAAACACAACTGGAGAAAGGGGACAGGGAAGAAGAGAGTTTGCCCTCCTGCTTTCACAGGGACCAAGGACCCGGGAATCATCTTCGGGAAATGCCGTGTGGACTAGCCCTTGTGCTAGCGGGGAAGGCAGTGGATTGGACGTGGGGACACCTGGGGTCAGGCTGTAACCCTGCTGCTTGTATTGTGCGACCCTGGACCAGTCCTTTCCCCTCTCCAGGACTTGGCCGACCGTGCCAGAAAATGAGGGGGAAGACTAGATCTCTGAGTCTTTCCGGCTCTGATATTCAAGAAGTCAGTGATTCTGTCCTCACACTGACAGTTTCAACAAGGGGGGCATTTCCTTAAAGTTGAGTGTCCTTAACCACAAGGGCAAGCAGGAAATGTGAACACACTCTGTCCCAAAACTTAAAGACAGTGGAGTTTTGATGGGTCTTCTATTTTTTTCTAGATCAGAGACCTAAAGGCTAAAAAATAAGGGAATCTAGTACATGCAACTCCTTCTAGCAGAAAACACCTCCAAGGTGTCAGCTGCAGGACTGATAGCTTTCTAACAACCTCTGAGGAGCAGCCATAAATGTAAGCATGGTTGATGTGAATTGTACCCAGAATCTCTTCATATCTGGGCTCACTGATAAATTAAATTCCTGAACTTGCAAACTCAGGGGCATGCTCAGTCATTTAGGTGAGTCCATACTTCTGGGCAACTCTCTGAGACGGTCTGGAGGCACCCAGCGAGTCTATCTCTTTGACCCCCATGCTGCTCTACTGGGTCTTCAACAGTGGATTCCAGCAGGATGGGCACAGAAAGAAGACACTTAGCAGGGCAGAGCAGGGTAGGAAAGCAATCTCATGGAAGCAATTTTCACTGCTTTATGAGGGACTCACAGCTTTCTAACAACCTAGCTGCATCTGCATTTGAAAGGTTTTGTTTTCATTTTGCACTCAAAAGAATCTCTGATTTTAGACCAAATAAGGGAAAAGGTTCAGAGACTGGTTATATGCTTTTTCATGCTGAAAGAAAGGGAAGGAAATCTGGGTTTCATGTCATCTTCCTTTCCCCTTCTAACAACTCTGTTTGTAGGACTGGTTAGGCCATGTTATATAAAGGTGAGATAACTTGCCCAAGGTCATACAGCTAGCAAGAGGCAGTCTGCCTGACTTCAGAGCTTCGGGAGTGGCCACTATACCACACTGCCCACTGGTCTCTCAAAAGCTCCCAGATTTCTCTCCTTCTTCCTTTCCCCCTCTTACCCCGTCCGACAGCAGTTCTTTGATACAGCAGCACAGGATTTCCGCGGTAATCCGATGTATACTCTTGTGGCTGTGAGTGCGAGGGTTGTGGAAGGACTGACTGGGGCTACGTGGCTGCCTGTAGGGACGGAGGGCACTAGGAGCACCTATCCCCAGCTCCCGTCACCACCCTCCAGAGAGGAGGCTGCAGCCCGTGGCAGGTATCACAGTTAAAATAAAGTTCCTGCCCCCTGTGTTGCAACTGGTCCCTGCGGGATGGGGTGGCCTTTCCCGGGTGAGAGTCACACCCTGGGCAAGGGTGAGGCCAGGATGACGGTGGTGGCTGGAAGGGCCACAGAAGCTGGAAGGCGGCAGAGCAGACAAGACTAGTCAGAGAGGTGAGCTGCAACCCAGTGCCAGTCCCCCCCACTTCCTCTGCACACGGTCCTGGGCAAGTTACTTCACCTTTCTCAGCCCTGGCATTCTCATCTGTAAAGTGGCGAGCACATAAGCGGCGGCCTCACCAGGCTGGTGCGAGGACTAAAGGAAGTGATGAAAGTAAAGCACTTAGGACAGTGCCTACCACACAGTACACAATCTGTAAGTAGGAGTAGCGATTATTGTCATTATCACGAGCAAGTCACAGCCAGCCACAGGTCACTACTCGTGTGCAGGACTGCTGGGGAGGGCTGCCGGGCACCTCGGGGGCTCCTGAGAGCATCAGCGTGGCGCTAAAGGAGGCTGAGCAGGCCAGGCCCCAGAGCGCTTAGGAGTTCTGACTCCATCTTGGGCTCTTCATCTCTACTTTGATAATTTAGAGATACCTTCACTTTTCAGCCTAGGACATCATGAAAAGGTCAAATTGCATTGGGCCCTCTGGTTAAGAAGGTGAGGAAGCGTGTAGCAACATTTCTACCAATGTCTGTTTCAGATGTGCATACTCCAGTATTAAGGGTCACCCCAGCTCTGTCTAGAAAACCCTTGGGGTCAAGAGCAGTGCCTTCCCCCAAGGGCCCAGGGCCTGGAGGGAGGGGCCCCTACCTTCAGGTGCTCCATCTTTTCCTGTTGGCTCAGGAGGTCCCTGTCAGCTGCATCAAGGGGCGCAGGGGGCTGGCAGGGGGGATGCATGAAGTCCTGGGTGACCTTCTCAGAGAGTTTACAGATGACCTGCTGCTTAGCCTCGTTCTTGTCCATGAGCAGCTGCACGTGCTGCCGCAGCTCCTGCACCTCCTGCTCCCGCAGGCTCGCCGCCTGCACCAGGCTCTCCCGCTCCTGTTCCAGGGCCTCCACCCGCCTGCCCAGCTCCGCGATCTGCCGCACTTTGTGCCGCACCAGCTCCAGCCGGTCCTTGTCCTCGGCCGCTGCCAGGTACGCACTGGACACCCTCTTCTCCTGCTGGGCAGCCTCCAGCGCCTTGTGCAGGATCTTCACCAGCTCCTGCACGGGGAAAGGGAAGAGCCCGGTGAGCTCGGGGAAGGCTTGTTACGTGCCAGAGGTGAGGCAGAGGCTGTCATCAGTTCTCCTAAGAGCCCTGAGAGGTGGCGGGCAACATCCCCTAGGGCATCACTGACCAGCACCCACATTCTCTTTTTCTACTCAAAAGAGTTTTAGTTGGACACATGGTTCCCCAGCAGAGGACTACATTTCCCAGCCAAGCTCATAGCTAGGTGTGGCCAAGTGTGCCCAAACCGTGCCCAAATGGGATATGAGAAATGCTGTGGGCAGCTTCTGGGTCATGCCTTCCAAACCACTGTGCACGCGCTCCCCTGGCCCAGTTCCCTTTCCTCCTGGCTGGGAAATGGCAGGAACCAGAGCAGCCACGCTGGGCTCACAAGCAGAAGTTGCATGTTGAGGATGGCACAGTCGCCCCACCAGCTCGGAACTGCACACTTCACTCTGGATTCTACAATGTCAGAGAGAAATAAACTTCCAATTCGTTTTAGGCCACAGTACTTTAAGGCTTCTGCCCATTCCCCAACTAATATATGTCTGTTTCAGAAATGAACAAACTGAGGCCCAGCAGAGTGGAATTTAACTCCAAATCATCCAGACACTGAGCATCCTGTGCTCGGTCAGTAATGAAAGCAGGGGTGGCAGCGGCGTGGCACGTGGGCATGGCTCTTCCTTCTCACCCCTGAGGCAGACATCACTCATCAACCTCAGTACTCTTTCCCGCTAAAGCCTAGCTGAGGCCTCAGAGTCCTTCTGAACATGGCATTCAAGCAGTCACTACCAATCGAGCTGAGGTGGCATTAGAGAGAAAACAAACTGGCAATCCTCACACCTCGCCACACACCCAGGGCTTCATTCAGTCCATCTGTGCCCGCCCCTCAGACCATCCAACGATGCCTGCAAGGCTGGTGCAAAGAAGCGTCCAGGAGTTCAGAAGCAACGGGCTTCGATTTATTCCTTGGCAGGGGCAGCCGATCCATGTGGAAATTCAAGGTTTGGCTCCCTGTGCCTTCAAGCTTCCAACCTCCCCAGCATTCAGGGACCTGTCCTGCCCCAAAGCAGGGATGTGAATTCATTCAGGACCAGGATCAGAATATCAGAAGCCAGGCAGCCCAGTAGCCGGTCCCACGTGAACCGCAGACCTGGCAGTTAGGGCCTTTAGCTCACACTGCTGTGCTCCATGCCAGTCTCATCTGGAAAAGTGTGGTTGCCTGGAGACACATTAACTGTATGCATGTCAAAGTATTTAAATAAATGATCGGCTGGATAGGCTAAGAACAATTCCATTTTGGAGAACTGCCCAAAATCATGACTTCATTTCAGAAGCTAACAATAAGACCAAATTAGCATACCCCTTCCGAAACCTTCGTACTAGTGACCGTCCCTTCTCCCTTCTCCGGTTCTCTCTCTTCTATCCATCCACCTAACCTTTATCAAGCACTCACTCAGTGCCAGCCCCTGGGACCCAGAGAGGGACCAGTCACAGTTCCCACACTCAAGGACCACGAAGGCTGGTGGGAGCAAAGGTGAACCACTGTCACAGAATGATTTACCGTGAGAGGGGGAAGCAAGGGTGTTTGTGGGGACTCAGGGCAGCAGGCGATGACTTCTGCCTGGGGCGGAGGCGGGGGAAGACCAGTACATTCTACAGAAAGGCAGAGCAGTTTAAACTGATCCTGAAGAATGAGGAGGGCCAGTGACGGTCAAGCAGCAGGGGGGGAGACAAGGGCAGAAAGTGGGAGCTGAGGGTTGGGAGCGCTTTCCAGATGGGGCTGAGTCAACAGCTTGAGCAAAGCCTCAATGGAATGAAAGAACAGGTACGGAGCTGTGGGTCCTGGGTGTGGCAGGAAGGTGGGGAGGGGCAGGTGGCTGCAAACCGAACTGGCACGTCCGGGATTTAGAAGTCGGCTTCCCAGGGCGGTACTGACCGAGATCAACATTCTTGTGGCTGCAGGATAACTGAGAAGCCTAGACCATTTTCTGAGTCAGCTGAGATTTGGAGATTACCTGGGGTAACTGCCTGGTGAAATAACAAGTACATGCCACTGCTCAGACTTGCCCTAGCCTCAGAATCAGGGGGGTATCTGTCTGCCAACTTTGGGAGAGTCAACTCTGAAGCCCATTTCACTACATCAGCTGTCTCTCCCTTCCCACATCTGGCTCTCCAAATCCAAGACCAAGACACCAGCCCGGGAGGCTGTCCTCCCACCCCAGGACCCCTGCACCAGAATAAGACAGGAAGAAAGGAACCCGGGAGAGGGATGGAGCCAGAGCAGGAAGTGTAAAGTGAGGAGTGGGAATGGATCATGGATTCGGAAAACCTGGAGGCTGGATGGCCCTGGGAGACCACCTGGTTCAGTCACCCCGCTGTCACGCGGGGAGACTGAAGCTCAAGAAAGGAGAAGAGAGGACTAAAGGGACCTGGTGGATCCCCATGAGTGGGAAAACTGCAGCTAGAACACAAGGCTCCCAACTCCAATCCTAAGACCCTTCACTTCTTCATGATGTGTAGTTAATGGATTTTGCATCGAAATGCTTCTTTGAATTTCTTTAAAAATGGGAATAACCCATGTTCACAGCAGCATTATTCACAAGACCCAAGAGGTGGAAACAACCCAAGTGTCTGTCGATGGTGAATGGATAAACAAAATGTGGCATATGATGGAATATTATTCAGTCTTAAAAAGGAAGGAAATCCCATCACATGTTAAAACATGGATGAACATTGAGGACCTTATGCTAGGTGAATTAAGCCAGTCACAAAAATGCACATATACATCAAATAGAAATAATGAAAACAAAAAGGAAAGCTTGAATATCCCATTTTGAAGCTGCTTTTGTCCTTACAATGTGATGACGCCTCTCCAGGTCAGTCATTATCAAGCAACACTATCATTTGCAACAGTTCAAGAGTATTCCGTGTATGGAGCACACAATTCCCTTCACCCCACCTCCTAGGATGGACATCTGGGTTGTTTCCAATTCCCACAATCATAAGCAATGCCTTAGGACCAAGTCTTAAAGTAGAAGAGCTGATCAAGTGATACTTTTAATACTTCTTAATTGAATCATTGTTTGGTCGATCTTAGATTTCGACAACTGGTAATAAGTTGTCATTTTAGTAAACATTTTAAAAGCCAATAAATTATTTATCTTATTAAAGTGTGGATACCTTCATTGCTCACTAGAATCAAGGTGGGCGGGTCCAACAGTGCTTGTGGAAAGAGCACTGGACTGGGAGTGCCCGGGACATGACGGCCTCTGACCCCTAAGGGGCTCGGTGCCAGCTGGGAACAGGTGAAGGAGCACTGGCTTCGGAGTTACAGAGGCCTCGGTTCCCATTCCAGATCCACTAATGCGGGTGTTTCAGAAAACTGAACCTCAGCTTTCTCGTATGTAAAATGGAGATGACGGTCCTATTCCACCAGAGTCACTGAAAGGGTGAGAGAGAAATTGTGATAAGTGTGCCTCCCCAAGCACAGGGGCCCTCTCACCCCCCTCCCTCCAAGGCCTGTACCCCTCTCCAGGACCTGTACCCTGAAGTCTCCGGCTGGGGTTCTAGGGAAGGGAGAGGCTGCACCTTGCTCTGATCAAGTTTCCTCAGTGAATTATATGCCTTCACCAAGTAATCCTGAGTGAGCTAAGCTGGCCCCTGGCAGGGCCTGGGGGAGGGGTTCACCATTCCTGGCAGCCAACATCCCCACAAACAACAGCCCTCCATCTGTCGGAGCAGACAGCCTTCAGGTTGGGTGCAATGCTGCCGACTCTGAAAGCCTGAGCCACCAGGCCAAGCTGCCATCTGGTGCCGTCTCCCAGAGTCCAAATCTCTTGGGGGGCCAGCGCTGCAGCGGACTGGGATGGATAATGGCTTAATGGGTATTGGAATCACAGGGAGTGCATTCATTTTTTCTGAGGAGCAGTCGCGGTGCTTGTGTCTAATACTGGGCTACACTGCGAGAGCATGGAGGAGATGGCCGGGCTGTGAGGAGTCCTGGACCTGGGGAAGGAGACCAGTGCCCACGTCCTGGCTCTTCCAGCTGCGTGACCTTGGACAAGTCAGCCACCTTCTCTGAGCCCCTTGAACGTGGTGCAGCGAAGAGGGCAGAAGCTCTGGAGGCAGACAGACCAGAGCCTGAACCCTGACTCAGCGCCCAGGAGGGCATGGGCATGCAGAAGCTCTCAGAAGTTCAGTGTGTCAGGAAAAGGAGAGGATAACTGCTGTAAAGAGGAGAGACAGTGTGTGGAAGGCACCAGCCAGCACAGTACTGGGGCCACACTTCATACCAGCAGTTACTTGTGCTCACGTCTTCTCCTCAGCCACTGGATGGTGAGGTCCCCAAGGGCAGGGATTTGGCCCAGTGTACCTCAGTGCCCTCCATAGCATCCAACAGAGTTTGAGATACAAATTCTTAAAAATCGCTAAAGCTATTGGCAGTGTCTGCCTGGCTGGCTGAGCCAGGACGAGACCCCCAGTTCCCATGTCCTCTTGCAGCCTGAGGCAAAAAGGTGGCACCTGCCCACTGAAGAGACACAGGAGGGCATCTTGTAGACATGGGCCCAGGAAGTCCAGGGGACTGTTTCCCCAGCTGAGGTATTACACTTAAAAGGTCTCAGATGGAGAGCTGCTCTCTGACCAGCATTTTTGAGTGCCTGGGGTACCAATGGGCACCCCAAGATTGTGCCAGACTCCTCTGTCTTACCTCTAGGTCAAGAGTCAGTCTCTTTTTCTCCTTCTCCTCACTGGTTTTGGTATTTGGGTTGAACGTGAAACCCCACAGTTGGTCTGGCTGGGGTCCCCCTTCTAAATGTGGAATAAAGGTAAGGACGGTCTCCTTCCATCACTGCCATACCCCACAAGCACATCTCCCAGAGCCCCTCGGGGAGGGAGGGGGGTGCTTTTACTCCTTGTAAAGCGGGAAGGAATCAACAAGGAGAGCAGGGAATGTCACAGTCACAGCCAAAATAATCAAAGCCTGCATGTTTGGGGCAGCTGCTGGGTGCCAGGCACCCAGCTTTATGAATCTGGACACAGGCCTCTTCAGAAAACATGATTATAAGTCCATATAAAGAGGAGGAGGGAATTCCCTGGAGGTCCAGTGGTTAGAATGCTGCGCTTCTACCGCAGGGGGCGTGGGTTGGATCCCTGGTCAGGGAACTAAGATCCTGTGTGCCGGGGCGGTGCGGCCATCTGGGAGATGGGTCAGAGAGCACACCATCCACTCATTTCGTGAGTCAGAAGCTAAACCTCAAGACTTGATCTCCTCCCCACTATCTGCCCCAGGATAGGGTTGAGGTCTGCTGGAAAGTGAATTAGTAAAAAAGTCCAGATTCTTTAATGTTGGAACAACTTCCTCCTGACATTTGCACTCTGACTGTAGGGGAGTTGTCAACATCCTGGGCAGCCCGTACTAGTCTCCAAGAGCTTGCCTCATTTCCTGAAGAACGGAGAGTCCTCCAGAGCTGCACAGCCATGAGGGGCAAAGCGGAATGAAATCTAGGTCTCCCGGGGCCTCTCCACTTCATTTGACAATTCCTAATGCCTTAGAAGGAAAGGCCGAGTCACGGGAGGCTGCCCACATTTCCTAGAAAGGAGGGGAAGAAGCACGGAAACGACAAGCGGTGTTTACATTCTACATTGCTCTTCCTTTCCAGGTCGGGTTTGGGACTGAAGCTGTACTGATACAGGGATCAGGAAGCTGCTACAGCTCAGCTTAATGCGCTCAGCTCTCAGGAGAGGCCAGCAGCCTCATGACAGGAACGCAAAGGTGACGGAGGAAAAGAGTGATGGCTGGGCTGCTAAGTGGCATCAGAGGAGACTTCACATGCTGTAAGGATATACTTGGGTGCTATAAGCCTGCAAGGGCAGGGCTGTGTCTTTTCTCACTGTTTGTTCCGCAGCACCTAGAACACTGCATGCCTGTAACAGGCCCTCAATAAAAGCTTCGTGAATAAACAAATGAATTGAGAACACATGAATGATTGAGCTTCCTCCTTCGAGGACTCTAATCACCAGCTGCTTCATTAAATGTAACCCCTGAGTTGCCAGGAATGAAGCCTCTGCTGGTTCCTGTGATAACTGTTTAGGGGCAAGAAAGGTAGAGAAGGGGCAAAACTAGGTAGGGAGAGCATTTTTCTGGACTGTGTCCTCTAAAAACAGAGCAGAAAGGAAAAGAAGAAATGTACAAAGGGGAGAATATTTAGAAGTAAATAGAGTATACCCCTTACCTCCCCAGGAGCAAGAACAGAAATAAAGCAGACAGAGATTCAGAGTAGCCAAAGCTCAAGCAAGAGAGCTTAGGCCTTCCTCTCAGAGGAAAAGGAGCCTGGGCCCTCAGTGGGGCCCATCACTAGAGTACCACAGGCACCACGCTCAGGATTTTTGGTAACAACTGTGCTGGTTTAATCACTTTTATTGTGCTAAAGAGAGCTACTGCCCATGCTGCATCCCCCATTGCCTCCCTGCCATGTGACCCTTACTACTTCATGAGGTCACCCCTGGAATGTGAACTTGATTTACTCTCTGAGTTGTAGGATTTTTGAGTGATTTTAACGTCTGTGTATGTGTGTGATCTGTTACCTACAATGACCATGTAGCTCTTTCTCTCTTAACTGCTATAATTAACTTCTCTCTTTATGAAGCCTAAATCTTCCCCCTGTCACTGTCTTCTGTTGGGCCTGGCTCAGCCTGGTTTCTCTGTCCTGCACCCAGTTACCAGCTGCCAGGTCAAAGATCCCCCAGTTCCTTCGGTGGCCCCTCCCAGGGCCCTGCATGCAGATTACCCTCCTCCAAACACTGTCTGTCTTCGGGTGTGGGGTCAGATCATGCACAGTCTCCCAGGAGAGATCTGAGAGACCTGCCCTTGGTGGCCTTTTGTCACCTAGCTCGAGTGACAGTATGTCCCTGACTGATGAACAGCACAGCATTTCCAGCCACCTGCAGTTTGGCAGTTAAGGACCACAGGCTGGCTAATGCATCACATCTAGCTTGTCCAGGGGCTCCAGGCCCAGAGGGGTCCACTGGAGCCTGGGGCCTCTCTGGGGCCAGAGCTCACCTTCTGAGCCTTTAGCTCCTTGGTGAGCATCAGAACCTGCTGCTCCAAGGCCAGCACTTTCTCCTGGGCGGTTCGGTTCCGAGTGAGTCCTTCGGTGAAGAGTGGGAAGGTGTTGCTCTGACGCTTGGCTTTCTGAATGAGATTGGCGGTCAGAGAGGACTTGGGTGTAGGCTTCAGAGAATCTGCTGGATCTTTCCCTGCTCAAGAGGAGGAACACAGAGGTTGTGATCAGCGGCTTCAGTAGTTCTCAAACTTGGGCTTGCTGCAGAAGCACCTGGAAGGCCTGGTAAAATGCAGATTGGGGAGACTTCCCTGGTAGCGCAGTGGTTAAGAATCCACCTGCCAATGCAGGGGACACGGGTTCGAGCCCTGGTCCAGGAAGATCCCACATGCCGCGGAGCAACTAAGCCCATGTGCCACAACTACTGAGGCTGTGTGCCACAACTACCGAAGCCCACACACCTAGAGCCCATGCTCCGCAACAAGAGAAGCCACCGCAATGAGAAGCCCTCGCACCGCAATGAAGAGTAGCCCCTGTTCGCCGCAACTAGAGAAAGCCCGCATGCAGCAATGAAGACCCAATGCAGCCAAAAATAAAATAAATAAATAAATACATAAATTTATTTAAAAAAATATTTAAAAAAAATGCAGTTTGGGGACCCTACTCCCAGAGCTTTCCATTCAATAGGCCTGGGGCGCAGCTTGAGAATTTGTATTTTTAAATGTTCCTAGGTGATGCTGATACAGCTTGTGCAGGGATCATACTCTGAGAACCACTGGACTATATAAACATTGTTTATACTGTGCCGGGTCATCCAGCCCATCCTCTACTCTCTGTTCCCTACTCTCCAACCTCAACCTGCACGGGTTACCTCCTACTACCCCGCTAGTGTTTGCCAGGTGGCCATCTTCTCAGGCACGGGCCCAGGCAGGATGTATTTTTTCTTATTTCGGGATCTCACCTCCAGGCTCTGGGCGATTTTTAAAGCACACAGATCTGTCCATTGATAGGAGCACAAAATATCTGTACTCTGCATTCTTGCCCCAGTGAGTAATGTAAACTCTCATTTGATTCTAATTACAAGCTAAATTAGGAGACATATCTCCCACAGCTGAATGTCTCAAGGCTGTATCCTTTCATTTCCAGTAGAGCCTGGGTCAGCAACCAATGGCCCACAGCTCTCAGGGCCAGCTTTGCTTCTTTCAAGAAAATATGTGTTTATAGTCTTACGGACACTGGAAATAACCTAACCACTTGCCTTTCCCTCTTTGCCTTGGCTGCTGAGAAGCTCAGAGCCACGTTTGCTGCCCACCTTTGGCACACTGCAGGATTTTTTCTTGAGCTTATCTAAATTTCCTAACTCAAATTACTCATTTATCTTCCCCCTGATATACATTGTAGTAAGTCACACCCAGTTCTTTTGGGACTATGATGTTAAAAATAAGGATGTGGTATGAGATCCCAGGGGAGGGGACAGGGCTTGCAGGACAAGCTGAATGACTTAGCAGCTTTCTTCTGGGGACCAGGCCAAGGGCCAACCAAATAGTCTTGAGCAGATAAAAAACTGCTCTAGTAGGTGACAGGAACCAGAAACTCCTTGGCCTTGCTGAGTACAAGAACAGAACGGTCTTGTTTCAGGCTTAAAAGAAATCTGGTTGAGCCAGGTACGAAGCAGCCTGCAGAGCTCAGAGGAATGCAATGCTTCTTTCCCTTTCCTGCCACGGGATCTAAGAGAGCAAGGAGGCTCCCTGGAGCCCTGCACGCTACTGTCCACCAACCCTGAGGGCAGGCAGGGTAGGATCACTGTGCCCATCTTGCAGTTGGGAAAAACGGAGGCCTAAGACAGTGGTTTTCAATCAGCGCCCTAGGATTTCGTGGGATCGCCTCAAGGGCTGGCTGGGAAGGGAAGAGGGTGGGGCGGGAGGGGCTGAGGGGGAGCCTAGACTCCTAACCCTGCCTCAACTCTGCTTTTATTTGCTTTGTGTATCAGATTTTGTTTATGGGGACAAGGTTTCATGGCAATAAAGAGGTAGTTTGCAAAGTCACTGACTCAGAAAAGAGGCTTCAGGCAGGAATATGGGGCCAGACTGTTTGGTCTGAATCCTATTCTGTTACTCACTGTGCAGCTGTGAGCGAGTCATTCCTCACATCCGTTCCCAGTTCCCTCAGTTATTAAATGAGGAGAACAGTATTTACCGCTCAGGTTGTTGTAAAGACTAAACAGGTTAATGCATGTAAAGCGCTTCGTGCATGTGGATGAAACTTGAAAAGATTCTGCTGAGTAAAAGACGCCAATCACAGAGGACTACATATTGTAGATTCCATTTACATGCAATGTCCAGAACAGGCAAATCTACAGAGGCAGAAAGTAGATTAGTGGTTGCCTAGAGCTGAAGGGAGGTGGAGACTGGGACTGATGGCTGAGGGGTACGGGGTTTCTTCTGGGGGTAATAAAAATGTTTTAAATTTGATTATGGTGATGGTTGCACAACTCTGTGAAGATACTGAAAGCCACTGAATTGTATGTTTCAAAGGAGTGAATTGTATGGTATGTGAATTACAGCAGAATGAAACTGCTACCAAAAAAAAAAAAGGCTTAGAGTAGCCCTGGCACAAAGTACCTGCTACACGTAAGTGCTAGTTCTATTATTATTATTGATTAGATACAGTACTGATCTTCTCTTGGGCTGTTCATCGTGATCTGTGGGGCCTCATCAGGCACTGCTCCAAAGTGGTGCTTTTTCTAGAGTAATTTCTACGCAGCCCAGGGGTCCTCTCTACCATAAGACCCCTCAGTGCTGCCTTAGCCAGTTTTCTCCCAACTGCTTCTACATAGTTAAAACATGTTTTAAGGGCATTTATGCTAATTTCAAAGATGCCAAACCCCCCCCACCCCCGCCGACGGTATGGGTCACTAATATTTTGTAAAGAAATAAAGTGCCGTGTCATAGAGGGGATGAATACCTTGAGGTCATTTGTTCTGCTTCTTCAGGTAGATCTGGTTTTAATCATCCCAGAAAAGCATTTTTATATCCTTTCCTTATAAATTAAAAAAAAAAAAAAGGAAGAAAGAAAAAGCGACATATTTTCCCTTATTACTTCAAGAATCATTGCTTGGTGTTTCAGTTTGGGAAGATGAAAAGCGTTCTGGAAATGGATGGTAGTGATGGTTGCACAAGAACGTGAATGTAACTAATGCCACTGAATTATACACTTAAAATTGGTTAAAGTGGTAAATTTTGTTATGTATTTTTACCACAAGTTAAAAAAAAAAAAAAGAAAAGGAAAGAAAGAAAGAAAGGAGGGAGGGAGGGAGGGAGGAAAGAAAGAAAGAGAGAAAGAAAGAGTGAAAGAGAGAAAGAAAGAAAGAATGAATCATTACTACCAGACCCATGGAAGCCCAGGAGGAGTGACCTGGAGAGTTCCACCTTTGACACACAAAAGCACGGATGCTTGTTTATGGGGAGGAGAGAGGCACCCACTTAGGCTCTGAAGGCAGCTCAGACGAGGCAGAGGCTCACCCGGGGCGCTGAGGTCAGGAGGCGAGGGCTGATCCTCCCTCTGAGGCTCCTCGCTCAGTGCAGAATCTTCTCCTGGGGGTCTGTGGCCTGTTCCTTGGGTCTGCTTGTTGCCCCGGATGTTGTACATCGTGTTTCTGAAAGGAAAATAGAGGATCATGGGGCTGACAGCCCTGCTATCTTGCCCACTACCCTTCCCGCTGCCACTGCTGGCGCTCAGGCCGCATCTCCACCCCGGTCATGACTTGATCAGTCTGCCTGACTGCAGGCACCCTGCAGGAGGCAACCCATCTGAGCCTCTCCCATCACCCTTACCCTTCTCCTTTCCATTTTTCATCATGCATATCACCTTCCATACGCAGTATTCCTTGTAAACAATACAAGCTTGACTCTTCTGCCTCCAACCCCACTGCTGGAACATAAGCTCCATGAGGGCAGGGGCATTTGTCTGTTCACTGAAATGGATTTGCCAAACTAACTTTCCCGAAACCTTCACCTGGTCTTATAACTACCTGGCTTAAAAATCACCAGTGGCTCCCTACTTCTGCTAAGAAAAGTTCCAAACACCTCCTGGCCTCTTGCTCCCCTTGCTTTCTTTCCCTGCTCAGACCTGTTCTCTCTGTAGCCTTCACTGATCACCTCACAGCCTCCAAGGAGCTTATTGCACTTCATGCATGGGTCACTCTTTGACCAAGTACTTGTCTAGACTGAGTAGTGGTGTCTTTTCTTCAAGAACTGGGCACTAACCTACCTGCATGCCTATTGGCACCTGGCACTGGGTCACATGTGCCCAGAGTACAGACTCAATAGATGTTTGTTTTGCAGGAAGGAACTAGGTAGCACCTGGCACCACAGACCACAGAGAAGTTCATGAGTTGGATGAAGAGGCAGTTCAATTGAGTTTATTTTCCCTTTGCAAAGGTATAAAAGTAGACATATTCCAAAACTAATAACAAGGAAGAAAAAATGACTAAAGAGTTCACTAGGTCAGTGTTTTTCAAACTGCAGGATGTGAGCCATTGGTAGACTGTAAAATCAGTTTAGTATCGCGACCAGCATTTTAAAAAAATGGAATGGAAAATATCAGAATGCGTCCCACTTAGAAAGGATTAAAATTTTGTGAATTACATATATGTGTATTGAGCCATATAATAAGATGTATTTCTTACTGGTCAACAGTTTGAAAAACACTGCAGGAGGAGGTCAATTACCTAAAGGGCAGCAATAGCGTGGCCAGAAAACAAAGGGATGAAAAAGTCTGTAGACTTGTGATGGAGTCCTGGCTTTGCTCTATCATCCCTCCATGTGATGTATATGTCTAGCAATATGGTGGACAAAATACTCTGAAAAACCCTTGTTCCACAAGCACCTAGATGCTAGATAAATGCAAAACATATTTCAAAAATATTTAGCTGAATTCTCAGAAAAGGAAGGGAAAATCCCTAGGGACTAAACACAAAAAAGGAGTTGAAACTCAAGTGGGAAGTAAAGAGGAAGATGAATATATAGATTAAATTACTTTTCAGCAAATATTTACCCCTTCCCCTCTACCTCCACAGGAGCAGAGTACGTCCCCCTCCTCCTTTTGATTTTGGGCACAGCCATGTGACTTGCTTTGGCCAAAGGGATGTTGGCAGATATAATGTAAATATAGGCTTAAAATGTGCTTGCACGTAGGGCTTGCCCTCTTGAAGAACATGCCTCATAGCTGCTGGTCCATGGAACGTGAGAAATATGTGGAGGAAACCTAGATCTTCCCAACGGCTTGGAGCCAAGACCAGGTGAACCTAGCCTGTATCACGTGAACCCAGATGTGCAGGAAATGAATGTTTATTATTACATGACACTGAATTTGGAAGTGTTTGTTTGCAGCATTATTATTATGAAAGTTGGCTAGGACATGAGTTTGTCCAGGGATCAACTGCTTTTTTTAAATTTGAGATATAATTGACATGTAACATTATATTAGTTTCAAGTGTACAACATATTGATTTAATATATATACTTATTGCAAAAGGATCACCACAGTAAGTCTAGCTAACACCTATCACCACACATAGTTACATTTATTTTTTCTTGTGATCAGAAATAAACTGTTGATACCAGAAACCTAGAGCCTTGGTTGCAAAGGAGGAAAGAAAACAAGGTTTTGGACCCATGCAAAGTATGAAGTTAAAACTGAAATTCTTACATAAAGCTGAGATTCATGAAGGTCCATGCCCTCTGTGAAGTTAGAAAAAGAAGCCTGCTGGCAAGATTAATATAAGGAGAGTCTAGGTGAAGGCTCTGGGTGTTCAAAACATTACCTTTGTGTGGTTTTGGTTATTAGGATAATATTGGCCTTATAGAATGAATTGGGAAATGCTCTTTCCTCTTTTTTGTGGGGGGGGGTGGTGGTAAAGTTTGTGAAGAGTTGGTATTAATTCTTCTTTAATGTTTGGTAGACTTCACCAGTGAAGTTATCCGGTCCTAGGTTTTTGTGTGTGTGCATGTGTGTGTGTAGGTGGGGTGGCGTGTAATTTTTTGATAACTAATTCAATCTCTTTACTTGCTACAGGTCTATTTAGAGTTTCTATTTCTTCTTGAGTCAGTTTCAGTAATTTGTCTTTCTAGGAATTTGTCCATTTCATCTAAGTTATCTAATTTATTAGCGTAGAATTGTTCATGGTATTCCCTTATAAACCTTTTTATTTCTGTAAGGTTGGTAGTAATGTCCCCTCTCTTGTTCCTGACTTCAGTCATTTGGGTCTGTTTTCTTTTCCTGGTCTTTCTAGATAAATGTTTGTCAACTTTGTTAATCTTTTCAAAGAACTATCATTTGATCTTAAGCTTGTTTTTAAAACAAAACGCAGTTTTTTGGTATAGTTGGGTCCCAAACAGGAAAAGAGTGAGATTGTACTTTAATGGAGAGTACAGATGACTGATGGAAGGTAAAATTAATCAATTAAACTTAGAACAGAGAAGAAATTAGAACTCAGCACTCCTAACACCTGACCTTGAATAAGGAGCCCTGACTCCTTGGGCTAGTCATTTCCTCTTCTGAGTTCTTACTTTACCCATCTAAAAATAAAAGGGTGGTGGTCATATTAATACGAATGATGACCATGAGAAGCACTATTTACTGAGTATCACTCTGTGCTGGGTCCTGTGCTGAGCCCCATTACATGGATCTCACACACCATAAGCCACATGATTTGGCAAGGACCCTGGGGCACATCCCTACAGCCAGGGGCATTGGCTGGGTGGGGTGACCATTATTGCTGCCCCTACTTCCCCTTGTCCAGGGGCTGCAGCCTCCCCAGTATGTCCAGGGCCTCACAAGCAGTCAGTCCTGGGGTGTGGGAAGGCATAGAAACCTCAACTTCAGGGCAGCAAAGATTATTCTAAGCCCTAGCACACGTCTCCTCTGAGGATGGGCAGCTCACTAACTACTGTCACAGCCCAGGTGGCCATTACCCAGCCAAACTACTGTGCTTGGAAGAGGCATCTCCATTTCATAAATGTATTGACTTTGCTTGGAGCAGTTCATGGATCGTTTTCTGTGTAGGTTTAGCTCTAGGTCTGAAAGGCGTGGTCAGCATGGGAGTAGTGGTCATAAGGACTTGTTCTGGAAGGATAGATAACCTTGGGCAGGACACTTATCCTCTCTGAGCCTGGATTTTCCCATCTGCAATGGGATGAGGAACATATCCACAACAAACAATGACTGGGCCCTTGCATGGGCCAGGTCTAAGATAAACCCTAGGAATTCAACTCATCTAATCTTCACCCACATGCATTTAACTCTTTTACTCCTCACAACAGCCCAATGAAGTAAGCACTATTATAACCTCCACTGCACAGTGAGAACTTTGATTTGGAAAGGATAGGTAACCAAAGCCACAGAACGAGCAAATGGTGGGGCTGAGCAATAGACCTGGATGTCTAATCCATGGTCTGAGAACTTAACCATTAGATACCACTTCACAGGTTTGTCCAGATACCTTGTTGAGAGTGTAAGGCACCTAGCACAGTGTCCTTCCTCGAGTATGACCTGGGCTCATGGCAGACCCAAGAGCAAGCACCAAGACCCGCCAGGGAAAGGGGGTGCAGGAGACATAGGGCAACCCTGGTCTTTCCAGGGCTGTCAGCAGCCAGGGCACTTGCAAAACTGTCTCACATTTTCTGTGGGTTATGACACGTAACTGACTGATCCTCGGAAACTTCCTTCCTTTCTTGGTCTCTGCAGGTTCTCAGTTCTGCTTCTGTTGTTGGGTGGCCATCATTAGGCACAAACCTGGCTTAATCTTGGTGAGACCACCCTGGACACACATTGGCTGGGTGGCTGGGCTTCTCAGGTCCCCTCTCCCCACAGCAGGCTCCCCGTGTACCCAGTCCCCTCCAGCTCCTCCCAAGGGAAGATCCCCTGCAGGGCGCCATCCTTGTCCTCTCATCCTGGGGGGCTCAACCAGGTCCCATACCCCCCAAGTCTCTCTCTCCGGCTCAGATCTCTCTCCTGAGTTCTAGGCCTTTCCATCCAAATGTCTGTGGGGTAGTTCCATCTCTAGCCAGTAGACCCTAAAGGACACTCATCATATTTTCCCTAAAACCTGCTTCTCTCCTGAGAACGGCATCACTCTCCTGCTAGTTACCCAAGCAAATTCAAACACTGAAGCAGACAGAGAGAAGTGCTACGCTTGAGTCACACAGAGGCGGGGTCTCTAATCTAAGTCCAGGGAACAATCTATTCTGCTTTCTAAGAGGTCCCAGTTTGTCTGAAGTCCACACAGAAAATAAGCACCCAAACAGGATCAATGTTAGGTACAGTCTGAATTCCCATAAGCTTCCATCCCTTCAATTAGAGCAACAATAATAGCAGCAGAATAATATTTAAGTGCTTACTGATCCCCAGGCACAGTTCTAAAGCAGTTTACATGTATTAACCCATTTATAAACCCCCCCCCACCCCCCGGCCCCACCGCAAACACACACACACTAATCTTGTAAGGCAAATACTGTTGTATTTACATGTACGAATAATTTAAGTGAAGCACAGAGAAATCAAACAACTTGCCAAGGGTGGAACAGCCCATGACTGGTGGAGCCAGGATACAAACGCAGGCAGTTTGGCCCCAAAGCTCAGGCCATAGTGCTATCTTCTTATGAACTATTTAAAACAAAGCCTGCCAGTGGGAAATATAAATTGTATATATCACACATTATTAGATGAAAAAGAAGCTAAGATGTAATCGACGTACAGTAAATTACACATGTGAGAAGTGAATAATCTGATGCATTTGACATATGTAGACATTTGTGAAGCCATCACTCCATTACATTGAATATGATCTCAATTATGCATATATGTATATAGAAAATGTGAAGAAAGTGATGCTAAGAACGCTTGTCTGGGTGAAAGGACTATGGGTAATTTTAAATTTATATCTTTCTAGATGTTTCTAACTTGCTACAAAGATGGTGTACGACTTTAAAAACCAGAACAAATGTAGTATTTTAAAGTAATGATGTAATGAATTGAAAATAAAGCCCCAAACCCCCAACCCAAGTCCACCTCCCTGCAGGGGAGTCACACCAGATCACTGTAAGCTCCAAAGAAGGTGCTGCCTGCAGCCTGGCAGGCCCCTCAGCTCCACTGCACTTACTGTATTTCAGTTCCCAGGTGCTTGAGGGAGATATTCTGAAGGGCCAAGGGCATAGCAGGGACCGGCTGCAAGGCAGCTGCCATGCCCACAAGCCCAGTAGGCGTCTTCACGGGACACAGGAATTCCTCTAGCTCCGCCTCCTCTTGCTCTGGGGAACAAAGAAAAGGAAAATCATCCATGCTGGGGTCGGGTCACTGCACTTAGAAAGACTAGACAGGGTGGAGACTGGAGAGGTGGGGCAGCCGTCTCCAGACAGCTAATCCAGGGCCTGCCAGCTTGCTCAGGGCTCCAGGAATGTCTTTCTGGGGAAGGTTTCGCAGGGGCCCTGGGTCCAGGAGGGTGTGGCTTGCTGCGGACGAGAAGGGCTTCAGAGGAGAAGCCTACACCGCGGCTTCCTGTGTCTCCCCGCAGCGTCCTCAGGAGACTGGCGCCTGGTCATTATGGCAACCATGCCCACAGCAGGGGCTGGCCCAGAAGAGGCCCGCTGAGTGTGCTGAACCAAAGCCATTCTTCTGAGAACCTGGTTCTTCTGATTTCAGGACACTCAGGAATTCTGTCTTCGGGAGGGTTTCTTGTTGCTTCTAGACTGAGGCGGAGCCGGCAACTGTGTCAGCTCAGGCTGCAGTTTCCTGCACAGCCAGGGCTGTTGGCTCTCCCGCAGATGGGAGTGGAGGGTGAGTAGAAGTGCAGAAGCAAAAGCAAACAAACCCTTCCCCAAAGAAAGTCCTTACAAGCATAAAACACCCAGAAGGTTCTCTGGGAAAATTACAGATGAGTATCATAAACCATAAAAAGGAACATTGACTATGACAGTTAACAGTGTGCAGGTACACATATAATAACTGTATTATCAGGACAGTTCCCACACATTGAACACTCACTATGTACCCGGCATTCTGCTCAGGGCTTTACATTCCTTTCCTCATTAATGATAAAATTCAATGTATTCGCTCACCCATTCACTCAACAAATATCCAATGTGCCTGGCAGGGTGCCAGATACTTGGGACGCAGGTGACAAAGACATGACCCCCACCCTTGAGGGCTAGGGGGCAGAGACTGACAAGGACGCTGTGATTAGAACACAATGTAACCATCCACAAAAAGTGTTGAGGGCTCACAGAGAGTCCAGCAGGCAAAGTCCCGGAAGGCTTCCAAGAGGAGGCTGGCAAAAGGAGGAGGTGGCAGTGGAGCTTGGCCATAGAGAGTAAGCAGGAATTCACCAGGCAGAGAAGAGGAGGCAGGGACGCCTCTGGTGCTGCTGAAGTGCACAGCACGAGGCGGGCACTGGGGGAGCAGGCAGAGGTGAGACGAGGAAGGATGAGGCCTGAGTCTGGTGCTAAAAAGCTGGGACTGGGCCTGGGACATGGAGGGCGGCCACGGAAGCGGGGTGGGGCTCAGGCGCTCATTTGAGAAAGCTCGCTCGGGCTGCAGTGAAGAGGTTGGGTCTGAGGTGGCAGGCTGGGACATGGGGACACTGGAGAGGAGACTGCTGTGGTTTTCTAGCTAAGAGTTGAGGACTGACCCAAGGCAATAGCAGTGAGGGCCTAGATCTGACGTGTAGGCCAGAGGGTAGACATGGCCAGCCCAGGTGACTGGACCGGCTATCTGAGATCTAGGAAGGGGCAACTAGGTAAATGAAGCCCATTTACTGAGGGAAGGAAAAGTGGGGAGAAGGGTAAGGGCAGATAAGCTCAGTCTGTAAAGCATCCGGGTAGCAGGGTCTAGGAGGTGCCCAGCCACAGGTCCTGCCCTCGCCCATTGGGCTTCCCTGTCAACTGAGGGTGAGGCATGTTAGACACACTGCAGCTCGGTGGGTGGTCTGTCTCAACTGTGAAACCTGCTGGTCACAGTGCTGGCTGCAGCATAGGGGTAGGAGGGTATGAGCTCCCGGACTCCTCCATGCTGGGATGTTTTAGGATTTGGGATCATGTGGGCCACCTGGAGGGGGTGAAGCTTCTGCCCACGGCAACACTGGGGATAAGATCACGGATCTACCCAACTCACAGCACAAAAGCATTTATGTAAGAAGCAACAACAATAACTGCATTTTCTCATTAACCTTCCTCACAGCAACTCTGTGAAAGTTTCATTTCTTGAGATCTTCCCGTAATTGTCATCATCATAAAAGTAACTGACATCTACTGAGCTCTGACAATGTGCAGGCATTGTTCCAACCCTTTAAGGTGTAAGGATTCATTTAATTCTCATAATAACCCTAATGAGTAGGTATTCTTTATAAACCTCATTTTACAGGAAAGGAAACTGAAGCTCAGAAAGGTTAAGCAACTTGCCTAAGACTGCACAGGATTAGGATCTGAGCCCAGCCAGCCTGGCCTCAGAGCCCATATTCTTGCCCTTGATGCTATACTGTTGCCCTAGCTCATCCTGAGTCACATCCCTGGCTCTCTGCTTCTTTAGCAGAGGGGTCCTCCCACTCACTCCCAAAAGGAGGGTAAAGGCTTGGTCACCAAGAGCCCTGGGTGTGTGGGCAGGAGGCAAGCCCGTTGGGTACCTAGCTCGAGGCGCAGGGCGGGCCCATTCCCAGCCAGGGCAGCGTCAGGGACGGCGGGAGGTGCAGGCGGGCTGTTGTGGAACTCCCAGCGCTTCATCTGCAGCTGCTGCAGCCAGTATAGCATCGCTTGCTTGGTGGCGGCCTGAGAAGCACAAGGGTTAGTTGGCAAGGCCCCGTGCCCACATGGTGGCACTGGGTGTAGGATGCAGGAAGGTCATGGGAGGCTTGGCAACTCTCTCCTTCCCAGAAAAAAAAAATTGTCACTGCGGGTGACACCTCTGAAACACAACATGCTTCTTGGCAACAGAAGACAATCGGGCTCTGATCTCCCACTCAGAGGTTCCTTAACCTTTCTGGGCCTCAGTTTTCTCATCTGTCCTACGGTGATGATAACACTCATTTCACAGGGTGGTTATGAGGGTGATATGAAGTAAGGAAAGTAAAGTGTCCAACATAGTTCCTGACATGCAGTAGGTGCTCAAAATGTGCTCACTGGATAAAAGAATTTGGAGGTGTTAAGAGAGAGGGAGAGAGCTTTGAAATTCTGACCTGGCTGGGGCCCTAGTAGCATCATTACCTCCCTGTGTGACATCTCAGTGTCCTAGCTGACTTTGTGGAATGGGGAGAATCTCTCCTGTTTTGGGGATGATGTGACTGGGGACTGGAAAGCCATATGCACACAACATTGTGGCACCCTCCAAGCAGCCCACGTGAGGTATGGTTGATGCTGGTCATTAGTCTCCCAGCACTGGATGGTCCACATACCTACTCTCACTTCCATTATGTTGCCGGATCCTCCACTGGGGAGGCAGGCCGGGAGTGATTGGCCCCTTCCATAGATGGAGAAGCTAAGGCTTTGAGGTCGCCCAGGCAGGTGGTGGCAGAGGGGGTCCCAGAACCCGGGTCTCCCACTTCTAGACCAGAGATTTGTTGTAATTTACAGCCAGGAGATCGTGACTTACATAGAGAAAGCCTAGGATCGGTTGGGCTGCAGAAGCTGGGCAGCTTGCTGGGAGTGGATGGTGAGCCTCACAGAGCTGCCCACAATCAAGGCCATGCGAGAACATCAGCAGGCAACCAGGGCAAGCCCCCTTCTCAAGAGGACCACGGTGAGGTGTGCACAAGGCTAGGGGGCTCCCTGAAAGAGGCCCTCGGCCTGTCATGGCGGTATCAAATCAGATAAAATGATGCCCACCATTCTTCTCTTTCTATATACTTTCCCTGAGAGACCTCAGCCCCTCCCAGGGCTTCACCATGACCTTGTGCTGACAAGCTCCCGCCCATACCCGAACAGCCCATTTTATTAATTCATTGGACAGGTGTATATTGAGCATCTGCTATACGTGTCAGGGACTGTGGAAGGCACTGGTGAGCCCCCACACACGGCCCTATCCTCTTGGAACTTAAGAGTCTACTGAGGGGGACATATAACTATATACCCTGCGGTTTCCTCATCCTGGGTTCCCTCCTGTCAGTGACTGCCCCAACCAGGCAGTCAGCCAGTTACACAAGCCACCCCTGACCCCTCCCTCACATCCTTAGCCACCCCCATTTGTCTCCCTCCCCACTGCTACAGCTCTAGCTCAGCCGTCATTCTCTCCTGACCACTTCCTGATGGACTCCCGAAACACAGCCTGGCCTTCTCCTAACTTGTTCTCTACCCAAAAGCCAGACTGACCTTTCTCGACATTCTAATCTCACAGTGCTTCCTTGCTTAAGGCTCTGACAATTTCCCACAGCCCATAAGACAAAATCCAAGCTCCCTGGCCTCACAAATGCCCTGCCCCTGGGCCTCTGCTCTTCCACTCCATCTTGTGGGCCCCTCTATACCCAAGGCTCCTGGGATTTGCCTGGACATTCCAGGCTGTACCATGTTTTCCTATGTTTACTCATGCGGCTCTCTTGGCCTGGAATATCCTTCTCCCTCTGTCTGCTTGTAGAAAACCGATTTTCTCTTTCAAGCGTCAAGGTGTGGTCGCCCCCTTCCCACCCCACCCCCACTCTGGCCCACGAGGCCCTCTCTGGAGAGCCCTACCTACTCAGTGGAACAGACCCTTCCTGTCACGGCACCTTTCTGGAACAGACTTATCATACTGTCCCTACAGAACATTTTACTGCGCATGCCAGTCTCCCTGTCGGTCTCTCACAAGACCTTAAGTGGTTTGAGCCCCAGGGGGCAGGTCTGATTTTGCGCCACACCCCAGTGCCTAGCACAGTGCCAGGCACACACACGGATCAATGGAATAGTAAAAGGCACGTGTTAGCGACCCTGTAGACAGCATTCAATGTGTGGGAGCAGACACATGACCCATAAGCCATGTAACCCTAAAATGCCTGCCCTCCTGGCCTGGAATTTCTAATTTGCATTATTTTTGCTGATCCCCCCCACCCCCCAGCCTGGTCACTAGCCTGGCCCAGACAGTAAAGTGGAACTAAAGCTGTGGGCTATATCCAGGGGGCTCAAGAGATGCCCAGTTGGCTGGAAGTAGGGGTGGAGGTGTGGGAAGACAGGGTAGGGGGCCAGGGAGGAGGCAGTCTTCTGGCACACTCTCCTCTGATGATTGTGAATTCTAGAACTCTTAGCCCACACCTGTCTTTCCAGTTAAGTTCTAGGGCACTTCCTCTTGACATGACATGACATGAACTTTCTGACCTTGGTTCTATCACTAGGTGTGTTCATTCAACAAATATTTATTGAGGACCCACTAGGTGCCAGGCTGTATTCTAGGCACTGAGATTAATTCAGGAACTTGCAGGTGCCTGTGACGTGCCAGGTGCTTACACACCCTGTTATAAATCTCACAAACTATCTAGGTACTAAGAGGTTAACTTGCCCAGAGTCACACAGCTAGTAAGTAGCTGATGTAGAACTTGAATCCAAGCCTGTCTGATTTCAAAGCACATGGCCTTTGCACTGCTTCAGGCTTTCTCAGTTAAATATGATAATAAAACAAAACCTACTGATGAGAAAACAGATTTAGACGTGCATCAATGAACAATCTAGGTTGATCAGTGAAACCTAAGTATTTATCTCCCAATCTCTGCCAACGTTTTCTCAGCATTCACTCCCTTTGGCCACAACATCAAGAAAAGTAATTCAGGATCCGGGCCTTGAGAGAGGATGGCAAAGCTCATATCTTGACTATACTTCAGCCCCAAGTGAGAAAGTTAAGGTAACAGCATTGTTAGCCACACCTAAAAGTAAAAGTTTTGACACAGTACTGAGAAGTAGAAAAGCTATGGGATTCCAAGTGTGGGCTACACCACTTTTTAGTTGTGTGACCTCGGACCAGTCACTTCATCTCTTTGTGACTCAGTTTCTTGATCCGTAATATGGGTCCATCATCCCGGGTTTTGTTGCGGGAACCCAATGAGGAAGTGGGTGTGAATGTGCTTTGGAAAGTACAAAACCCTGGGCACCCAGGGTTCACTGGGCTGATCAGGGTCGGTGATGATCGTAAGTTTACTGTGACCACCCACCTGCGCCCTGCTGTGCCCTGGGATCTCATCCCAGCTGAAAAGGAAAACACTGCTCCATTTACCTTCAAGGTAATAATCCGGCTGGGAGTCTTGATTTCGAAAGTCCCCTCCTCGGCGTCCGCCTTGCAGTCAAAGACTGCACTGGAGAGGTCGATACTGTCCAAGGGATTTGCATCCTGCGCGGTCCGCGAATAATACAGGTGGCATTTCCTCTCGTCGTAGAAGAACCAGCGGGATTTCCAGCCCCGGATGGGCCCTTTGCCGCCAAACTTACTTAAATATCCACAGAGTTTCTTGGGGGCCGTCTCCAGGGGCCGGGCGCAGCCTTCCGACTCCTTGGGAGGCAACACGTCGGGGTCCCTGGCCAAGCCGGCAGGCTCTTCGGACCCGGGGACGGGGGAACTAGACTCCGCGGGTTTCTCCTGGGTGCTCTCCATTGCCGAGGGACTGGAGGTCGGCGGCCCAACTCCCGTCAAATCTCGGAAACTCAGGTGACACCTTCCAAGAGGGAGGTTTCCGGACAGGGGCGGAGCCAGTGGTGACCCGCCCCCAGGAGACGACGGAGGGACCCGGCTGGCTGCGGTGTGTGCGCCTCCTTGATGGAAAGCCCAGTAGGGGCTGCTGGCTACGCCCATCCGAACCTCTCTGCAGCCAGGACACGCCCCCTGCCGGCTCCTCCCACTCCGCCTTCTTCCGGCTTTTCCTCCGTGCCTATCCGCCATCTTTACTGGGGGCACCTTCGGGCGTGAGGCGGTCCTCAGGTTGAAGGCGTGGTGACCCTGAGCTAGGTTAACCGGCGAAAGGGAAGCTGGAAGAGACGCCCGTCCCCGACTACGCTGCTCTGGTAACTCGCGTAATGACGTGGATGGGTGGTCTCTTCTCGCGCCTTATGGGCCTCCCGCCTTTTTTCCCCAGGTGCCGCTCGGGTCACCGTCGGACGGCGGACCGCGCGGCCATTAGTTGAAAGGGACGCCCGGCTCGGTGACGCCACTTCCGGCGCCGCTCAAAGCGCGCGTGGCTCGTGGGCGCTGCCAGGGGCTTATTATCCGCGGGGCTAATTTAGCACCCCTGTGACTGAGCTCTGACGGCGGCGGCTTCTGCTCAATCGGTCCCACCTCCCGCTCGCCTCCTTCCCTGGCTGCTCGCGTTATACGGGGTGCCCGGGCCCCGCTGCTGCCCTTCTGGAATCCAGTGCCTGGACGGAGTTGGGCTCAGTAAATTGGGTAAATAAACAAATATGTATCTAGGCCCTGACATGCTCGGTCAATTTCATGCCTCATTCTACCTCTTGTCCTTAAGTTTCTCCCCTTCCCTTTTGTCTTAGGCGCATCCCTCTACTTGGGCTGTGGAGCCCATTTCCTTCCACCTTTTTAGGGGCATCACGGTTCTCCTCCAGCCCTTTCTTATCTTCGCTCCCTTTAGCTTCTCCCCCTCTGCAGTCCTTAAAATTCTCATTGTTGGGGGGCAAATTATGCTCAGAGACTGAGATTGTCTTTGCCAGTAATTTATTTAACACCGGTTAACTGCAGGAATTATCATTTATAATAGTATTTCACAAGTCAGTAGCATACAGGATAATAATGTCTTTTAACAAGCTAATAAATAACATCCTCCAACCTGTAACAGGGCCACAAGGCTAAAACTTATGGATGGTTTCTAAGCGAAATGTTTACTGTCTTCTCCCTTTGTTCCTGGGAACTAAAACTTAGATTCTTGTTACTGTGCATTCATTGTTCCTGATTAACGTGGGCGGGCCTTCTTGCCGTTTTTGCTTGTTGCTCTTAACCGTAGCCCCAAGACTTTCCTTTAAATACACCTGCTTTCTCCCCAGAAGGCAGGACGGTAGTTTTCAGGACATTAGTCTGCTACCCTTTTCATCTGCTGGCAATCAGTAAATTTCTCTTTCCTTTGTCCTCAAAACCTTGTCCTTGTTATTCTCATTTGGCATCAGGATTAGGACCGAATCTTTGGTAACAAAATTGGCTGAGCCAGCCAGGAGGCACGTCGGCGCCCCTGTGGTGTGCATCCCGCTCTCGACCTCCCACCTAACGCTGTCGGAGCAGAGAGGGGTGCCCTGGGTTGGGCTTGGAGCCCTTGCCTGTGGGAGTGCTGCCTCCTGGGGAGAGAGTGAGGGGCTGTCCCAGCGGCTGGAGCCCCATCTTACTCCCGTCTCTCTCCTTGAAGAGGACGTGGTCTCCTGTAGCTTGAACCTTCTTTGAGGAAGAGTTGCCACACCTTGGCCATTTGGGGAAGTGCCTCCCCCCCCCCACCTTGGTTCCACACTTTTGGGGCAGGTTGTGAATCTTCCAGCCTGTTAGGAGGCATTTGTGGCGCCGTTGGTGTGGAAGTCATGGTTGAGTGGGACCAGGGAACCCAGCGAAGTCGTTCCCTTTTGTTCTCTTTTGAGTTTTGAAAGGTTCCTGTTTGTTTAGTTGGCCTTCGTTTTGATATATTTTGGGTTGGTTCCTTTGTTGTTGTTCTTTCGTCATTTGTCTGCTTTTAAACATGGGAGGTGCCGTTTTAATTCCATCTGAAAGTCCTTTGGGAAGAATTCTGGCCGAATGACCAACTTATAGCTGTAAGCCTTTGTCTAAAAGGAAAATGGGAAATGAGAGCTCTTTTCCATCTTGTAGTTGTTCCCTAGGGTGTATTTTACACAACTGGGGGATTTTTAGTATGCTCCTAGTAAGAGAAAGTTAAATGATGAGAATTCATTGAAGGTCTAGATCATTTTTTAATAAGATAAAACACTGGACACAGACTGCTAGACAAGTCTGAGTTTGCCTACTTTTGTCTTCTTATGAGAGAAAAACTAAAGATGTTTGGGTTTATTAGATACACATCTTTTACCACATCGAAGAAAAATTATGCTGTGGAAAAAATGTATATTTTTAGAGGTTATGGAATATGTTCTTAAGTTTGCCAGTCAGGAAATACTGGTATGACAAACAGTTCATAATTGCTTGCTTCTTGGTTTTCATTTTAAGGGTTAAAAATTGTAATATATGTGCAATTAAAAACTACTAGAAATAATAAGGGAAACATTTCAGTATGTAAATAAAGTAGGATACATGTTGTCGGTAAGAGAAGGTGAGAAGAATGGAGATATTTTTGTTAAGGGAAAAGAGTAATTTTGTCCTGAAGCTAGTTATTTCTAAATGAGGGGGAAAGAGAGGAGGACAAACTTATACGGATATAGGAAGTGATGGAACGGTTGTGGGAAAGGAACCTTGAGAAGAGAGTTTTATGCGTGGTCAAAACTGGCTAAGATTAGATTGAATTTAATTAACTAGATGAATTTGTTATTAAAAGTGAGCTGGTACAAGGCTGGATTTTGGTTTACTCTCTCTCTGTCAAGAGAATAGTTTTTCCTGGAATGTTGAGCTGCTTTTGATAACAAACTAAGTTTCTTCACTTTTTAAGTGATCTTTAGTGATCTATTGTAATGTTCTTTATTTGACTCTGAAATCTTTTATTGTTACTTTTGTTAAAATAAGTATTGTTTCATAGTGACTTATGATCCTATTTGACCAGGTGTTTTAAAACTTTTTGATATTTTTGACAAACTTCCCAAGGATCAAATTCTAAATGAAGTTCTTTTAGCCTCTAACTAACTTTGGGATGTTTCAGTGGGCCCCTGAGGTATCTCAGAGAGAAATTTTAAATTAATTTGAATTATTTTGTATGTTAAATTACATTGGAAACATTGTCAGGTGAGTGGTGATAAACCTTTTTACATTATATTGTATGAGTAAATCGTATTAAAATAAATGTTCTAGAAATTAGATGAAGTTCCTAAAATTTGGATGTATCCTGGTATCGTTATCAGTCATAATTCTAGTTATTATCTTAAAATGTCGTACGTCGTAACACTCAGTTAAGCTTCTTTGTCAACTGCATTGTTGTTACGTTTTTTGTCATTCATAGACAGTTATTATTTCACTCTGATGCTTTGCAAAACTGCTTCATCTTTAAGACGAATCATAGAAAGGACTTTTTGACAAGTACAGCTTTCTGATAACTTTCAGATCATACTGCTGAATTGGGTAGAAATTACAATTCTAATGGAAACCCTGATGGTTTCATAAACTGTTAGCAAAAGGATTAGTTACATAGGCTGAGTGAACTGATGAATATGGTTGTAATTTTTTGGTTTTTATCTGAAATATTACCGGCTTTTAATCTGTGTTTTTCAGATGTCAAGAAACCTTTCCCCTTAAGCTAATTATGATTTATAACAACTTGGTAAATTATACCCTTGTGAGTAGAATTGAAGCATTTATCTTTGCTTTCTATCTGATCCCTCCAGAGCTTGGAAACTCTTGGGTTCCCAGAAGTCTTGTCAGATGAATGAGGAAAATCACCTCCTGTCAGGTGCAGGAATCTCAAGATATTCTGGAGACCTGGAGAAGAGAGGAATTTACCCAGATCTATAGATATCACAGGCAGAATCTGAAGGCAAGCCATTAGCATGGCTTTCCTAGCCTTGAGGGGCCTTTTAAAAGTTCGATCTGGGATTCCTAATGAAAAGTTCCAGTGCAGCCAGTTTAAGAGAGCCTATATGAGCAATTACACTTATGCAAATAATCAGGCCAAGTTTATGGAAACCAGGCTTATTTTGAACAAATTAGTCTTAACACATTATTATTATTTTTTATAAGATACTTAAAAAAAAATATATATATATTTATTTATTTGGCTCTGTGCTGGGTCTTAGTTGCGGCACGCAGGATCTTCGTTGCTGCATGTGTGATCTTTAGTTGAGGCGCGTGGGACCTTTTAGTTGCGGCATGCGAGATCTTTTTAGTTGCAGCATGTGGACTCTTAGTTGCAGCATGCGGGATCTAGTTCCCTGACCAGGGATTGAACCTGGGCCCCCTGCATTGGGAGCGTGGAGTCTTAACCACTGGACCACGAGGGAAGTCCCTTTAACACATTATTGACTGGAGATGTATTAATACATCTTTTGTTACCCGAACGTTATTGACTGGAGACTTATCAATATGTTTTTAGGGAGTGATACAATTAATATCACCGTGTGAAGTTGTTAAAGCTTAAAATTGATCAAGGGTTGGGACTTCCCTGGTGGTGCAGTGGCTAAGAATCTGCCTGCCAATGCAGGGGACACAGGTTTGAGCCCTGGTCTGGGAAGATCCCACATGCTGCGGAACAACTAAGCCTGTGCACCACAACTACTGAGCCTGCGCTCTAGAGCCTGCGAGCCACAATTACTGAGCCCACGTGCCACAGCTCCTGAGCCTGCGTGCCACAAATACTGAAGCCCGTGCGCCTAGAGCCTGTGCTCCACAACAAGAGAAGCCACCGCAGTGAGAAGCCTGCGCACTGCAATGAAGAGTAGCTCCCACTCGCTGCAACTAGAGACAGCCCGTGCGCAGCAACGAAGACCCAACACAGCCAAATAAATAAATAAATTAATTAATTAATTAATTAGAAAAAATAAAATTGATCAAGGGTTCATTATACAACTTATGATTGTTGTTATCGTTCACATTTTGCTCCATTAGGTTTTTGTTCCAACCTTGTGTATATTATAAACGCAAGCTTATTACTGTAAAATTTTCAAAAATGATGCATCACGAGATTTTGGGTGAAGAAGAATTTTTTGATGAATTTTATGCAGATATTTTCTCTGATTGTCTGAGCGACATAAATACTAGTATCCTGGAAAGTGATAGTTCTTCAGAATATAGTTCTGATTCAGACGATGTGAATGTTAGACCAACAAAAAGACAAAAAACCTTAGTGATTGATTCTGATACAGAAAGTGAAAATGAAACTCACAGTGGTGGAGAATGCTCCTTTGCTTCTACAGAAGAGTGGATTGAAGACAGCATTTGACAGAAATTAGAAGACTTTACAGGTGTGTCAGGTGTAACTATTGAATGTAATAACCTGCAAAGTGTTAGTGAAATAACAGCATTAATTTTTGGTAACGACTTTTTCGAGTTGGTCACTTCTCAAACAAACTTGTATCATCAACAGAATGAAAAGTCATATAAAAATTATGATAAGGCTTTAAAGTGGAGTGATGTAACCAGTAGTAACATGAAGTTTCTTGGATTAATAATTTTGATTGCACAAATAAGAAAGTCACACTGGGCGCCCCTGTGGGCGGGCCGGACTTGGCGCTCGCACCCCCTTGGCTGCAGCCCGGCGCCCGCTCCGGTTTCCACTTACGATGCGCGGTCGGTCGAGCCGGTGTATGTGCCTCAATAACATGTCGGCCCCGCTGCCCGCCATTGTGCCCGCCGTCCGGAAGGCCACCGCCGAGGTGATTTTCCTTCATGGATTGGGAGATACAGGGCATGGGTGGGCAGAAGACTTGGCAGGTATCAGAAGCGCCCACATCAAATGCATCTGCCCGCATGCTCCGGTTATGCCTGTAACGTTAAATATGAACATGGCCATGCCTTCTTGGTTTGACATTATTGGTCTTTCACCAGATTCACAGGAAGATGAAACTGGAATTAAACAGGCAGCAGAAAGTGTAAAAGCTTTGATAAGGCAAGAGGTGAAGAATGGCATTCCTTCTAACAGAATTATTTTGGGAGGATTTTCTCAGGGAGGAGCATTATCTCTGTACACGGCACTGACCACACAGCAGAAGCTGGCCGGCGTCACTGCTCTCAGCTGCTGGCTGCCCCTGCGGGCTTCCTTTCCACGCGGTCCTATCAGTGGCTTGAATAGAGACATCTCTATTCTTCAGTGCCATGGAGATTTGGATCCTTTAGTTCCCCTAATGTTTGGTTCTTACTGCTGAAAGGCTAAAAACATTGGTAAATCCAGCCAATGTAACCTTCAAAACCTATGGAGGCATGATACACAGTTCATGTCAACAGGAAATGATGGATATCAAGCAGTTCATTGATAAACTCGTAACTACTATTGATTGATGTCACTAAGAGGCCTTGTGGAGAAGTACACACCAGCATCATCATTGTAGAGTATAAGCTTTTTCCTTTGTCCGATCTTGAAACCTCTAATGTTTGCAGTGTTAAAATGTTTTACAAATACACACCAATGACACAGGCTAAATAAATCTCCTCATGGAAAATTTATGATCTTTTAAGTTTCTATGTATGTATTTGTGTAACATGATCCAGAATATATTAGTATTAAAATAGGTGAAGCAGCTAGCTTCTTTCTCCCAAATGTAATTCAGCGAAATAATAAAATACTGCAACCAGATTTTTTATTACATCCCTTGAAAATTATTAGTATGCTTAATGAAAACTTGTTCAGGTATAAATGAGCAGTTAAGACATAAACAGTTTATGCATGCTGTGACTTAGACTCTGGACTTATTCCCAAATTGCTTAGTCACCATGCAGTATCTGTATATATATTTTTAAAATTAATTTATTTAATTTTGGCTGCGTTGGGTCTTCATTGCTGCACACGGGCTTTCTCTAGTTGCGGTAAGCGGGGGCTTCTCATTGAGGTGGCTTTGTTTGTTGCGGAGCTTGGGCTCTAGGCGTGTGAATTTCAGTAGCTGTGGTGTGAGGGCTCAGTAGTTGTGGCTCGCGGGCTCTAGGGTGCAGGCTCAGTAGTTGTGGTGCACGGGCTTAGTTGCTCCATGGCATGTGGGATCTTCCCAGACCAGGGCTTGAACCCATGTCCCCTGCATTGGCAGGTGGATTCTTAACCACTGCGCCACCAGGGAAGTCCGTGTATTTTTATATATGCGTTCATACGTACTTAATGATTATAATACATAATAAGAATAAGGTGTTATTACATTATTCCTAATAATAGGGATAATGCTTCTAAGTGTCAATAAAGAGTAATATTGCTGTCTTCAATTAATGGCCCTTTTATTTTGGGGACCAGGTTTTTCTTTCCTGAATATAATTTCTACTTAATATTCTTTTTTCCTCTCTAGAAAAGAAATGTGTTCTTTCTTCTTTTATATCCTTCATAACGGACCAAATATTGCCTACTTGCCATAGACATCTGCTGTCAATACGTGCTGTAATTTGACATTCTGAATCACAGATGTGACGGCATTGAAAACGTATTCATACTTGTAGAAAGAAACCAGACATCCCTTCAAAGTTTCTACACTACTTCTTAAACTGGACCTTTGTCTGCCGTTTAGGCCGGCAGAGTTACTTGAATCTTCAGTCCAGGTAACGAGAATAATTCTGTGGTTGTATTTTTCTGTAATTAACTGAAAGAATAATTAGGTCATATTCTAGTATGTTCTGAAATATTTAAGACTGATCTTACAAATTGTAATTTCTAAGATGATTTGCCATAAGATGATTCTCCTCGTAGCATAGAGTTTTAGTTTACTTATTTTGCACATATGTTTGAAACCGACTGCTGTAGGAAATGAACAGTCCATTCAAAAAATTTGCTTTACTTTTTTCTGCCAGTGAACTTATTTGAAATTTTCACTGTTGTCAGAGAGTTTCTGTGCAAACATAAAAGTAGCAATTATTTGATTTTAAATAGATTTTTCAGATTATTGGTTAACATTATTTGAAAGCAAGTTTATGGGTAATAAAAGTTAGTCAGAACTCAATACATATGGTGTAGTTACCACCCAGTTTAATATGTAGCAAAAATGTACACCTGATATTTCTGAACTGTTAATTTTTCTGCTGTATTCCAACTGGCTAGAACACAGTTAGGAATGCATCTTTATAAATGGGTGCTACTTGATGATGGAAATGATTTCGTATGGGCAGTATAGGATGTTAATAATGAAGCCATACGTTTATGTCTGGATTTACAGTTTTAAATAATTTACTAAGTCATTTTGCTTTTATCTTGAAGAATATAAACTGTTGTTTCACTTACATAAATCAGCAAGATCTAATTTATGGCAAGAAATATTCCGTTGAAATGTTGTGCTGTAACGTGGGAAAATGTAAATCTTTTTCACGGTTTCTATCAAAGTGAAATAAAATTTAATTCTGAAAAAAAAAAAGAAAGAAAGAAAGTCACACTGGGAAGAACATTGGTCAACTGATCTCTTACTTGAAACACCTATCTTTCCAAAGATTATGACGAGAAGAAGGTTTGAACAAATAATAACATTTCTTCACTTTAACGATAACTCAGAAACTCCACTTTCTGCAGACAGAATTTCAAAAGTTAAACCTCTTTTGGATTATTTTCTGCCAAAATTTCAATTGATCTATATACCCAAACAAGAGCTATCACTTGATGAGGCAATGATGAGGTGGAGAGGACAACTCAGATTCAAAACCTGTAATCCTGGAAAACTTACAAAATATGGAATTTTAGTCAGGATGGTTAGCGAAAGTGAAACTGGATATATATGCAGCCTTGAGATTTACATGGGTGAAGGAAAGAAACTGCAAGAAACAATATTGTTGGTCCTACAACCTTATCTTGGTTCATGGCCCCATATTTACCAAGACAGTTATTACAACAGTGTGTTCACATCTGAAATAAGAGAGAATCGTGGTCTACTAAACCAATTAAAGGAGAAATCTAAAAATCTACAGAGGGGAGAAATGACATTCTTACGGAAGGGAGAAGTGATTCTTCTTATATGGAAAGACAAGAGGCTAGTCCACATGGTGACAACTATTCAAGACACCTCCATAGCATCTATAGGAAAGGAATGCAGGAGGACTGGCCATCAGATAACTAAGCCCACTTGTATATAAGAGTATAATAAATATATGAAAGGAGTCGATCAATCCAATCAGTATCTGGCAAACTTCAGTATCCTCCGGAAAACTCGCAAATGGTTTAAGAAAGTGGGTTTCTATTTGAGTAATTGCGGTTTATTCAATGCGTTTAAAATTTATTGTAGCCTTATTGCACAGAATAAAATGACTTACAAGCAGTTTTTGTTAGCAGTAGTTAGAGAATGGATAACTGACCATTCTGGTGAATGTAGTGGTAGTCCCACACCTGGTCCTTCAAGCCCCCCGAACGGATCCACCATGTCGACTATCAGGTAAAACAAAAGAACATATTCTAGAGGAAATAATACCCACAGGACTAAAAAAAAAATGCTGCCGGGAAGTGTAGAGTCTGCTCTTCCAGGGGAAAGCGCAATGAAACACGGTATATTTGTAATAGATGTTCTGTTCCCCTGCACAGAGGTGCCTGCTATACTGCCTGTCACACTCTAACGAAATATTAGAATGCTTTAGTAAGATGTATACAAAGTTTCAAATAAATACATTAAGTGCAAAAAAAGTTGCTGATATTTACTCAGACGCGGGTGTTTCAATATTCACTTACATAACAAATTGCCAGCCATGGGTGTTAGTTTCTGCAAAAATCCCCTGGTCAGTAATGTGTTAATTTGGCTAGATTTAGTAGAAATGAGGATAATTTAGAGAGAAAAATTATGTTTCAATAGTATACCTTTGGATATTGAAGGTTTGTATTTGAGGTTTTGTATTTATTCTCTACATCCAAGATGGCTCCTTGTTACTATGTTACATTATTGTAAAGTTTAATTGAATTATTAAAATAATGTTCTAAGCTTGTTTCTAAAGCCAGTCACAGTAATCTATCTTTGGATGAAGATCAGATGCCCTGTGACTTGCAACTAGGAGATTATGCACCCTGGAAAAGACATCATTTAAAGGACTGTCTCCAAATTAGACAAAAGGACCCTTATCAGGTACTCTTTAACTAGCGTATGTGCAGCAAAATTGAAAGAAATTGACTCTTTTATTTATTTATTTATTTGGCTGCACTGGGTCTTGGTTGTGGCATGTGGGATCTTCGTTGCAGCATGCAGGATCTTTAGTTGTGGCGTGCGGTATCTTTAGTGGCGGCATGCGGGATCTTATAGTTGCGGCATGTGGGATCTTTTAGTTGCGGCATGTGGGATCTTTTAGTTGCGGCATGTGGGATCTTTTAATTGCGACATGCAGGATCTTTTAGTTGCAGCATGTGGAATCTTTAGTTGCAGCATGGGGGATCTTTTAGTTGTGGCATGTGGGATCTTTTAGTTGTGGCATGCAGGATCTTTAGTTGCGGCATGTGAACTCTTAGTTGCAGCATGTGGGATCTACTTCCCTGACCAGGGATCAAACCCAGGCCCCCTGCGTTGGTAGCACGGAGTCTTAGCCACTGGACCACCAGGAGAGTCCCTGAAGGAAATTGACTCTTCATGTTTTCTGCTTAAGAAGGGCCTCTGCATTGGACTGTCTGTAGAAAAGACTGCTGACCACAAATGACACCCATACCAGAATGAGAAGAAGGTAACAGTAGTGGTAGGCAGCTGACCCAAAAATCTGGACCAGGCCTGTAAGAACCATCCAACTAATTTAATTATTATTATTTTAAAAATATTTATTTATTTATTTACTTATTTTTGGCTGCGTTGGGTCTTAGTGTGGCATGCGGGATCTTTTTGTTGTGGTGCGTGGGCTCTTCGTTGTGGCACGCGGGCTTCTCTCTGGTTTTGGCGTGCAGGCTTCTCTCTAGTTGTGGCGCGCGGGTTCAGTAGTTGCAGCGCGTGGGCTTAGTTGCCCCACGGCAGGTGGGATCTTAGTTCCCCGACCACGGATCGAACCCTCATCCCCTGCATTGGAAGGTGGATTCTTAACCACTGGACCACCAGGGAAGTCCCATCCAACTAATTTAATTAAGCTGTTTACCAATTGTTTGTCTTCTATCAAAATGGAAAGTTATTGTTTTACTTCTAACCATACTTTTAACTCCATTGTTCAGGATGGAAAGAAAATTCTTTAGTGAAGTTGTCGTCAAGAGTATAACTATTTATGACATGTATCACTGCTTGCTTTGAGTATACTGCTAAAAGCACATATACAATGTTTGAATGACAATTTGGTATAACTGATAAAGCGTAGAGCCTATAAAATGTTTCTTCGTTAGCATACGTCTGAGCTTGTTCACTATGTTTGATTAGTTTTCCTCCAATGTGGATAACTAGACACACACACACACACACGCACACACACACACACACACACACACACACACACACACACACACACACACACACACACAGTAGGCCTAGCACTGAGGGGCATGGTGGACCTAGGGCCTGCAGCAACCACCCTGGCCTCAAGCGACAAATATTTTGATCATCAGTGCTTTCTTTCGAAACATTTGCAAACAAAAAGGGGAAATTATAGAAGAAATTTTCACATATTGAGGTATGGTGAAGTTATTCTGGCTTTTACATGATTTAACTTAGATTAGAACAGCCTGTTTGTGACCTGTCAGAGACATGCATTGTACATCTGCTTTAACCAGTAAGAAAAAGAATACATTTAAAAATCAAAGTAGAGTAACTGGTTCAGGCATCCAAAATGAGCTGGATGGCCATTCTGAACATGGTTTCAGACACATTTCTGTACTACTGAGAACCTGATTGCCAACTGCAACCTTATGGCCTCAAGGTGCTATTACAAGAAGAGGTGATGTCAAGCCAGAAAGAAAAAAGAAAAAGCCTCTCTGCATATCTTGCAGGATTCTAGAGCATCTTTTGGGACAAGAGAATTCTTTAAAGTGAAAGTCCAGAACTTTCTCTCCTCTAATCCTCCTCAATTTTAACATTGCCCCTGTTCAGCAGGAAGTAGCCAGATGACTTCATTGCCCTCACTCCCATAGATATGGAAGGTTATAACTGACAGGGCCACAAGGCTAAAACTGTTTGATGCATGATTTCTTTTTTTTTTTTTAATTAATTTTTATTTTATTTTTGGCTGCATTGGGTCTTTGTTGCTGCACGCGGGCTTTCTCTAGTTGCAACAAGCGGGGGCTCTAGGCGTGCAGGCTTCAGTAGTTGTGACACATGGGCTCAGTAGTTGTGGCTCGCGGGCTCTAGAGCACAGGCTCAGTAGTTGTGGCGCATGGGCCTAGTTGCTCCGTGGCATGTGGGATCCTCCTGGACCCGGGCTCGAGCCTGTGTCCCGTGCATTGGCAGGCAGATTCCCAACCACTGCGCCACCAGGGAAGTCCCTGATGCATGATTTCTAAGTGAAACTGTTTTCCCTGTCTTCTCCCTCCGTTGCTGGGAACTAAAACTTATATTCTTTGTTATCGTGCATTCTTTGTTACTGATTAATGTGGGCGGGCATTCTTGCTGTTTTTGTTTGTTCCTCTTAACCCCAGCCCCAAGATTTTCCTTTAAATATGCCTGCTTTCTCCCCAGAAGGCAGGACAGCAGTTTTCAAGATGTTAGTCTGCTACCCTCCTCATTTGCTGGTATATCAATAAATTTCTCTTTTCTTTATCCTCAAAACCTTGCCCTTGTTATTTTTATTCGACATTGGGGACAAGGACTGAATTTTCGATAACAAAATCAATGATATATTAATTTATACTGTTGTTCCAGGCAAAGGGGGGAATGAAAGCAATAAAGTCCAAATTTAGTTCAGGTATACCCTTCTATGAGTTGGTTCCCGGTAGATTCATTCCTTCCAACTAAAAGTCGGGTATCAGCTGCTGGCTTAGGTCCCAGTACCAGTTTTGGCAAAGGTTGCTCCAGAGGTTATTACTCCAGGGACCCTCACATGGCTTGCGCCACTGCCTGTGAGGCCTAGTAGTGCCAGGGCAGGAATGGATATCTCTTCTCTTCCTGAGACTGCAGCACAGTTTAGCACCACTGCTGACCAAGAGTAGCCTGGCTAGGGTAGGAGCAAGTGTCTCAAGAGCTCTGCAGAACTATTTGGATCAGCAAAGAGTAGCCTTGCCCAGATGGAACACCCTAGACTTGCTGATCAAACCTCTTGGTTTTTATCATTTAAAAGTCCATCATGTGATGGATACCACTGCCATTACCCTGGTATCAATGATGTAATGCTCCTGTCCACTCCAGGTACAAAAGCTCTGTCAGAAAGTCCTAATATCCAACTTCAAAACAATTTCATCAAAAAAAAGTTATTCACAGTAAGTTCAAACCACAACCAACTTGTCCAAAACAAGCTTTCCAAACATGGATTTGAAATCATAACAAGTTGATACATGACACTGGTGCACTCTCAGTGATAGCAATGAGAGGCAGTGGATAAAGGCGAGGGCTCTGCAGTCCATTTCCAGCACTGCAATCTTGAGTGATGTACTCAACCAACCAAGTCTCAGTCTTCTCATCTATAAACATGGAACTAAGGAGAACATCTGTCTCTGGAGGCAGATTTAGGTGAAGTTAATGAAGCTTAAGCTCACCTGCAGGGGCTGCTCAATTTGTTATATTTATTTTCTTATTCTGAATAAGCATCCATCTTCGTGTCTAACTTTGTGTTCATAATTGTGTTTTTTTCTAAGGAAGCCTTCAATACTATATAAATTCCAATCTCCATAAAACCTGAATACACTTCTATCAATATCCCTAGAGTTATTTTGGTAATTAAATAAAGTAATTTGTGTGAAGCTGTAAGCACAGAGTGTGGGGCACAGTAAATGCTCAGTAAACGTTAACTATAATTAAAACAATAAAGTAGATCTTGAGGCAAATGGCAGTAAACCACAAAGAGGATGGAAGATTATATAGTAGAATTCACACCATTGAAAACTCGGAAATACTATAATTGCAATTGGAGATTTTAACACACCACTTTTAACCTTTGTGAGATTTGCTAGAAAACAGCCACAGAAAACAAAGATACAGAGATCAGAATGGTATGATAAGGTAGGGTCAATTAAATAGGGATTATTTAGTCTTTTCATATTATGTTCCATGTCAAAAAGACATTTTTGGTTTCCAAAAAGATTTTGTGCCAGAAGTACCTTGTCATTAATATTTGAAAATAATAAAAAAGTTAACAACCAAACAATCTAATCCCTTAGAAATAAAAACAATAAATTTTCTAAATAACTATTGGGTAAAAGGGGAAATAGAAGCTGCCATTATAAACTATTTGGTGCAGGAGGCTGGAATACAATAAAAGCTGTACGTATCAAAATTCAGCCTGGGTGCTTAGTCACTGGTGTCATATGGACTCCAGTATTAGAATTCTAACACCAATGATTAACTGTGTGACCTTGGGACACAGACTAGAACACTGTCATTCTTGTGCGTAAAGAGTTGGGAGGGGTATTGCAGGTTTTTCAACTTTTTCACCCTGTTACAGGTTGAATTGTATCTCCCCTAAATTCATATGTTGAAGTCCCAACCCTCAGTATCTCAGAACATGACTGTATTTGGAGATAGGGCCTTTAAAGAGGTAATTAAGGTGAAATGAGTGCTCGCTTCAGCAGCACATATACTAAAATTGGAATGATACAGAGAAGATTAGCATGGCCCCTGCGCAAGGATGACATGCAAATTCGTGAAGCGTTCCATATTTTTTTAATAATCCAATAAAGATGTTAAAAGAAAAAGGTGAAATGAGGTCATAAGGTGGGCCCTACTCCAATTTGACTTGTGTCTTTATAAGAAGAGATTAGAACACACACACACACACACACACACACACACACACACACACACACACACGGAGGGAAGACCATGTGAAGACACAGGGAAGACAGCCATCTACAAACCAAGGAGAGTGGCCTCAAAAGAAACCAGCCCTGTTGACACCTTGATCTTGGATTTCTAACCTCCAGAATTGTGAGAAAATTGATTTCTGTTGTTAAAGCGCTGTGTTTTGTAAGGACAACCCTAGCAAACTAATACACTCCCCTAACAGAGTGAGCTTCCTTGGAAACCCATCCCAGGCACAGCTCATAATGGCTTAGAGCACCCATGAAAACTCTCTGAAGCTTTATTTTATAAACATAAATAGCTACAAATTCATATCAGTTTAATACAAAATATTTAATGTTAATTTCCAAAAAGCAAAATAGTCAAACCCTACTCCCAACCACCTCCAGGCTGAGGGATGGGGGAGAGGCAGGGCGTACAGGCCCCAGCTGGGCTGGTGGGTATCAGGAAACCTGGCCACTGGAATTTTCATTGGCCCATTACAACCTTTCTGGGCTTTGGTTTTCTCATCTGTGAAATAGGGACCATAATTCCTCCCCAGGGCATCCCACTGAATGTTTGTGAAGACTAAAAGGTAATGATGAAAAATTTTGGGGTTGGTATCCCTAATCTGCAGTAATATTAACATGCTCAGAGTGGGAATTCCATGGTGGTCCAGTGGTTGGGACTCCGCGCTTCCACTGAAGGGGGCACGAGTTTGATCCCTGGTCGGGGAACTAGGATCCCACAAGCTGCAAAAAAACAAAAAACAAAAAAACCCTCAGAATTGCTCCAGGGGAAAAGAAGATGAAGAGGGGAAAAAAGATCTAAGTTTTAGGTTTAGGGACATTACAGGGAAACTTCTGTTAATCTAGATGCGTTAATTGTTGTATATTCTAATGGACATACTTCTGGTTATTACATCAAAATATAGTCAACATCCCTCAACCTTCCCCTCCTTCCCCTTGGAGGATAGTGTCAGCTGCAAAGCTAGAGGTTGTCAGAAAGCGACACCTTGTGGCCTTTGTGGTATACTGTCCTTGGGTATATTGGGCATCCCCCAGGCTCTTTTGCTAAAGGGCTTAAAAGAGGTACCAAGTAATACCCCCTTCCCCCCACAATATATCCCAAACAGGCAGGTTAATAATTTGACATCTTTAAAACCAATATATTTTACATTATCCTTTAACCCATTTATTTAGTGAAGGCAAGAGAAACGGATTTTCTATCAAGAAAATCATGTATTTCTTGTGTTCAATATAAAGGTCTGTTACATGCAGTAATGAACATTATGCCTTAAGTTATTTGGAGTTACCTTCATTGTTGAGTTTTTTACTTCTCTTACTGTGGAACAATTTCAGTTTTCTCTTATTAAGGAAGGAGTACAGTCTTACTTAAAATATGTTTTAAAAATTTTAGGTTTTCTGGTCAGGAAAACATCATATAATTTCTAACATTTATTTTTGAGTAATATCATTTTCAATTGATAGTAAGCCCAAAGAATTAATGTTTATTTGACACATTTTATTTTCAAATACATTATTTTATTTTATTATTTTGTTCTCCCAGCTTTATTGAGATATAATCGACATACAGCACTGTGTAAGTTTAAGGTGTACAGCCTAATGATGTGAATTAGATATATCATGAAATGATTATCACAGTAAGTTTAATGAACATCCATTATCTCATGTAGATACAAAATTAAATAGAAAAATATTTTTTCCTTGTGATGAGGACTCTTAGGATTTACTCTCAACTTTCATATATAACATACAGCAGTGTTAATTATCTTTATCATGTACATTTTATCCCCAGTACTTACTTATCTTATTACTGGAAGTTTGTACCTTTTGCCTTTATCTAATCCCCCCCTACACCCCACCTCTGGCAACCACAAATCTAATCTCTTTTTTTTATGAGTTTGTTTGTGTGATGGTTTATTTTTGAAGTATAATTGACCTACAACACTCTGTTAGTTCCTGGTGCACAGCATAGTGATTCGATAGTTTTATACATTGCAAAATGATCACTGCAATAAATCTATTTACACTCTGTTACCATACAAAGATATTAAATAATTATTGACTATATCTCTCACACTGTACATTTCATACCTGTGACTCATTTATTTTGCAGCTGGAAGTTTGTACCTCTTAATCTCCCTCACCTGTTTCTCTCCTCCCCCCAACCCCCTCCTCTCTGGCAACCACCTGTTTGTTCTCTGTATCTCTGACCCTGTTTCTGTTTTGTTATGTTTGTTCATTTGTTTATTTTATTTTTTATTTTTTTGGCTGCACTGCGTGGCATGCGGGATCTTAGTTCCCTGACAGGGATCGAACCCATGCCTCCTGCAGTGGAAGCATGGAGTCTTAACCACTGGACCGCCAGGGAAGTCCCTATTTTGTTTTTTTAGATTCCACATATAAGTGAAATTATACAGTATTTGCCTTTCTCTGTCTAATTTTTTTTCACTTAGCATAATGCCCTCTAGGTCCATCCATGTTGTCGCATATGGCAAGATTTCATTCTTTTTTATGGCCAAGTAATATTCCATTGTGTATATATGCCACATCTTCTTTTTCCATTCATCTGTTGATGGGCACTTAGGCTGCTTTCATATCTTGGCTATTGTAAATAATGCTGCTATGAACATAGGGGTGCACGTATCTTTTCAAATTAGTGTTTGCTGGATTGTATGGTAGTTCTATTTTTGATTTTCTGAGGAATCTCCATACTGTTTTCCATAGTGGCTGTACCAATTTACATTCCCACCAACAGTGCATGAGGATTCTCTTTTCTCCACATCCTCACCAACACTTGTTATTTGTTATCTTTTTGATAATAGCCATTCTGATGGCTGTGAGGTGATATCTCATTGTGGTTTTGATTTGCATTTCCCTGATGATTAGTGATATTGAGTATCTTTTCATATACTTGTTGGCCATCTGTATGTCTTTGGAAAAATGTCTGTTTGTATCCTCTGCCCATTTTTTTTTTTTTTAATGGAGAGGTATCTTTATTTATTTATTTTTGGCTGTGTTGGGTCTTCGTTTCTCTCTGCCCATTTTTTAATTGGGTTGTTTGTTTTTTTGACGTTGAGTCATATGAGTTCTTTGTGTATTTTGGATATTAACCCCTTATCATATAAATTGTTTGCAAGTATTTTCTCTCATTCAGTAGGCAGCCTTTTCGTTTTGTTGATAGTTTCCTTCACTGTGCAATGGCTTTTTGGTTTGATGTAGTCCCATTTGTTTATTTCTTGCTTTTGTTTCCCTTGCCTAAGGAGACATCCAAAAAAAATATTACCAAGACTGATGTCAAAGAGCATACTGCCTATGTTTTCTTTTAGAAGTTTTAAGGTTTCAGGTCTTACATTTAGGTCTTTAATCCATTTTGAATTGATTTTTGTTCATGGTGTGGGAAAGTAGTCCAATTTAATTCTTTTGCATGTAGCTATAATTGAATTATAGTTTTGTCCAGGTATATGCCCAGGAGTGGGATTGCTGAATCATATGGCAACTCTGTTTTTAGTTTTGAGGAATCTCCATACTGTTTTCCATAATAGCTGCACCAATTTACATTCCCACCAACAGTGTAGGAGGGTCCCTTTTTCTCCACACCCTCTCCAACATTTATTATTTATAGACTTTTTAATGATGGCCATTCTGACTGGTGTGAGGTGGTACCTCAGTGTAGTTTTGATTTGCATTTCTCTAATAATTTGTGATGATGAGCATCTTTTCATGTGATTTTTGGCCATCTGTATGTCTTATTTGGAGAAATGTCTATTTAGATCTTATGCCCATTTTTTGATTGGGTTGTTTGTTTTTTTGTTATTGAGTTGTATGAGCTGTTTGTATATTTTGGAAATTAAGCCCTTGTTGGTTGCATCATTTGCAAATATTTTCTCCCAGTCCATTGGTTGTATTTTCATTTTGTTTATGGTTTCCTTTGCTGTACAGAAACTTGTAAGTTTGATTAGGTCCCATTTGTTTCTTTTTGCTTTTATTTCTATTGCCTTGGGAGACAACTAAGAAAACATTGGTCAGATTTATGTCAGAAAATGTATTGCCTATGTTCTCTTCTGGGAGTTTTATGGCGTCATGTCTTATATTTAAGTCTTTAAGCCATTTTGAGTTTATTTTTGTGTATGGTGTAAGGGTGTGCTCTAACTTCATTGATTTACATGGAGCTGTCCAACTTTTCCAATACCACTTGCTGAAGAGACTGTCTTTTCCCCATTGGATATTCTTGCCTCCTTTGTTGAGATTAATTGCCCATAGGTGTGTGGGTTTATTTCTGGGCTCTCTGTTCTGTTCTGTTGATCCATATGTCTGTTTTTGTGCCAATACCACACTGTTTTGATTACTGTAGCTTTGTAGTATTGTCTGAAGTCTGGGAGGGTTATGCTTCTTGCTTTTTCTTTTTTCTTCCACAGGATGACTTTGGCAATTCTGGGTCTTTTATGGTTCCGTATACATTTTAGGATTATTTATTCTAGTTCTGTGAAAAATGTCATGGATAATTTGGTAGGGATTGCTTTAAATCTGTAGATTGCTTTGGGTAGTATGACCATTTTAATAATATTAATTCTTCCAATCCAAGAGCATGGGATATCTTTTTGAATCATCTTCAGGTTCCTTTATCAGTGTTTTATAATTCTCACCATATAAGTTTTTCACGTCCTTGGTGAGGTTTATTCCTAAGTATTCTTTTTTTTTTTTTTTGCTGCGGTTTAAAAAGGAATTGTTTGTTTGCATTCCCTTTCTGATAGTTCATTGTTAGTGTAAAGAAATGCAACCAATTTCTTTCTTTCTTTTTTTTTGTTAAATAGATTTATTGATTGATTGATTGATTGCTTGCTTGCCTGCTTGCTTGCTTGCTTGCTTGCTTGCTTGCTGCGTTGGGTCTTCATTGCTGCCCGCGGGCTTTCTCTAGTTGCAGCGAGCAGGGTCTGCTCTTCGTGGAGATGCGCGGGCTTCTCATTGCGGTGGCCTCTCTTGTTGCGGAGCACAGGCTCTAGGCGCGCGGGCTTCAGTAGTTGTGGCGTGTGGGCTCAGTAGTTGTGGCTTGTGGGCTCTAGAGCGCAGGCTAAGCAGTTGTGTCACATGGGCTTAGTTGCTCTGCGGCACGTGGGATCTTCCCGGACCAGGGCTCGAACCTGTGTCCACTGCATTGGCAGGCGGATTCTTAACCACTGCGCCACCAGGGAAGCCCTGCAACCGATTTCTGTATGTTAACCTTGTATGCTGTTACCTTGCTGAATTTGTTTATCAGTTGTAGTAGTTTTTGTGTGGAGTCTTCAGGGTTTTCTGTATATGTCATCTGCATATAATGACAGTTTTACCTCTTCCCTACCAATTAGAATACCTTTTATTTATTTTTCTTGTCTGATCGCTGTAGCTAGGACTTCCAAATGTTTAACTTCCAAATGTTGAAGAGAAGTGATAAGAGTGGGCATCCTTGTCTTGTTCCAGGTTTTAGTGGGAAGGCGTTCAGGTTTTCACTGTTGAGTATTATGTTGGCTGCTGGTTTGTCATAAATAGCTTTTATTATGTTGAGATATGTTCCCTCTATACACACTTTGGTAAGAGTTTTTATCATTAATGGATGTTGAATTTTGTCAAATGCTTTTCCTGCATCTACTGAGATGATCATGTGGTTTTTGCCTTTTCTTTTGTTGATGTGGTGTATCACATTGATTTGCATATGTTGAACCATCCTTGTGACCCTGGGATGAATCCAGTCTGGTTGTGATGTATGATCTATTTTATGTGTTGTTGGATTCGATTTGCTGATATTTTGTTGAGAAGTTTTACATCTGTATTCATCAAAGATACTGGCCTGTCATTTTTTTTGGTAGTGTCTTTGTCTGGTTTTGGTAGCAGGGTGATGGTGGCTTAATAGAATGTCTTTGGGAGTGTTCTTTCTTCTTCAGTCTTTTGGAAGAGTTTGAGGAGGATTGGTGTAAGTTCTTCCTTTTATGTTTGGTAGAATTTGCCTGTAAAGCCATCTGGCCCTGGACTTTTGTCTGTGGGGAGTTTTTAAAATTACAGATTCTGTTTCACTTCTAGAGATGGGTCTGTTTGAGTTATCTGTTTCTTCTTGATTCAGTTCTGGTGGGCTGTATGTTTTTAGAAAGTTGTCCATTTCTTCTGGTTGTTGAATTTGTTGGCATATAATTGTTCATAGTATTCTCTCATGATTTTTTGTATTTCCACGGTGTCAGTTGTGATTTCTCCTCTTTCATTTCTTTTGTTTATTTGGGTCTTCTCTCTTTTCTTCTTGGTGAACCTGTCCAGAGGTTTGTCAATTTTGTTTACCCTTTCAAAGAACCAGCTCTTGGTTTTATTGGGTTTTTTTCTATTGTTTTTTTTTTTTAATATATTTAGAAATTTCCATCATATCTTGGAATAGTACTTTCTAGGGAAAGCTATTTCTGTGGTTTCATAGGATTACATTCTGCCTTACAGGATTAGGTGCTGTTTTTTTTTTTTTTTTGGTTTTTGTTTATTTATTTATTTATTTATTTATGGCTGTGTTGGGGCCTCGTTTCTGTGCGAGGGCCCTCTCCAGTTGCGGCAAGCGGGGGCCACTCTTCATCGCGGTGTGCGGGCCTCTCACTGTCTCGGCCTCTCCCGTTGCGGAGCACAGGCTCCAGACGCGCAGGCTAAGCAGTTGTGTCACATGGGCTTAGTTGCTCTGCGGCACGTGGGATCTTCCCGGACCAGGGCTCGAACCTGTGTCCACTGCATTGGCAGGCAGACTCCCAACCACTGCGCCACCAGGGAAGCCCCTGTATTGTTTTTTAATCTCTATTTTATTTATTTCCTCATTGAATGAGTTCAGAAGCGTTCCTCCCTCTGCAATTTTTCTGGAATAGTTTCAGATGGATAGATGTTAGCTCTTCTCTAAATGTTTGATAGAATTCTTATGTGAAGCCATCTGGTCCTGGACTTTTGTTTGTTGGAAGTTTTTAATCACAGTTTCAATTTCAGTACTTGTGATTGGTTTGTTCATATTTTCTATTTCTTCCTTGTTCAGTCTTGGAAGATTGTACCTTTCTAAGAATTTTTCCATTTCTTCCAGGTTGTCCATTTTATTGGCATACAGTTGCTTGTAGTAGTCTCCTATGATCCTTTGTATTTCTGCGGTGTCAGTTGTAATTATTCCTTTTTCATTTCTAATTTTATTGATTTGAACCCTCTCCCTTTTTTTCTTTTAACTTTGCTAAAAGTTTATCAATTTTGTTTATCTTTTAAAAGAACCAGCTTTTAGTTTCATTGATCTTTTCTGTTGTTTTCTTTGTCTCTATTTCATTTATTTCTGCTCTGATCTTTCTGATTTCTTTTCTTCTACTAACTTTGAGTTTTGTTTGTTCTTCTTTCTCTAGTTACTTTAATTGTAAGGTTAGATTGTTTATTTGAGATTTTTCTTGTTTCCTGAGGTAAGATTGTATTGCTATAAACTTCCCTCTTGGAACTGCTTTTGCTGCATCCCATAGGTTTTGGATCAGCATTCTTTCATTTTAATTTCTCTCTAGGTATTTTTCAATTTCCTCTTTGATTTCTTCAGTGATCCATTGGTTGTTTAGTAACATATTGTTTAGCCTCCATGTGTTTGTGTTTTTTACAGTTTTTATTTCTTAAATTTTATTTATTTATTTATTTTTGGCTGTGTTGGGTCTTCATTTCTGTGCGAGGGCTTTCTCTAGTTGCGGCAAGCGGGGGCCACTCTTCATCGCGGTGTGCGGGCCTCTCGCTATCATGGCCTCTCTTGTTGCGGAGCACAGGCTCCAGATGTGCAGGCTCAGTAATTGTGGCTCACGGGCCTAGTTGCTCCGTGGCATGTGGGATCGTCCCAAACCAGGGCTTGAACCTGTGTCCCCTGCATTGGCAGGCAGATTCTCAACCACTGCGCCACCAGGGAAGCCCAGTTTTTATTTCTTGTAGTTGATTTTTAGTCTCATAGTGTTGTGGTCAGAAAAGACACTTGATATGATTTCAGATTTCTTAAATTTACTGAGGCTTGCTTTGATCTTTACTGGAGAATATTCCATGTGCACTTGAGTAGAATGTGTATTCTGCTGCTTTTGGATGGAATGTTCTATAGATATCAGTTAAGATCAGCTGGTCAAGCGTGTCATTTAAGGCTTCTGTTTCCTTATTGATTTTCTTTCCGGATGATCTGTCCATTGATGTAAGTGTTACTTACATCAATGGACAGACCACTATTATTGTGTTACTGTTAATTTCTCCTTTTATGGCTGTTAGCATTTACCTTATATATTGAGGTGCTCCTATGTTGGGCGCATATATATTTACAATTATTATATCTTCTTGGATTGATCCTTTGATCATTATGTAGTGTCCTTTGTCTCTTGTAACAGTGTATTTTAAAGTCTATTTTGTCTGATATGAGTATTGCTACTCCAGCTTTCTTTTCATTTCCATCTGCATGGAATACCTGTTTCCATCCTCTCACTTTCAGTCTGTATGTGTCCCTAGATCTGAAGTGAGTCCCTTGTAGACAGCATATGTACAAGTCTTGTTTTTGTATCCATTCAGCCAGTCTGTGTTTTTTGGTTGGAGGATTTAATCCATTTACATTTAAGGTAATTATCGATATGTATGTTCTTATTGCCATTTTGTTAATTGTTTTGGATTTGTTTTTGTAGGTGTTTTTTCGTCCCTTCCTCTTTTGTTCTCTTCTCTTGTGATTTGATGACTATCTTTTTTTTATTATTATTTGTGGCTGTGCCCTTGTGGCTTGCAGGATCTTAGTTCCCCAAGCAGGGATTGAACCCAGGCCCCAGCAGTGAAAGTGCCAAGTCCTAACCACTGGACAGCCAGAGAACTCCCTGATGACTGTCCTTAGTGTTGTGTTTGGATTGTTTTTTCTTTTTCGTGTGTGTATCTACTGTAGTTTTTTGGTTTGTGGTTACCATGAGGTTTTTTTTTTTAAATTAATTAATTAATTAATATTTATTTTTGGTTGTGTTGGGTCTTCGTTTCTGTGCGAGGGCTTTCTCCAGTTGTGGTGAGCAGGGGCCAGTCTTCATCGCGGTGTGCGGGCCTCTCACCATCGCGGCCTCTCCTGTTGCGGAGCACAGGCTCCAGACGCGCAGGCTCAGTAGTTGTGGCTCACGGGCTTAGTCGCTCCGCAGCATGTGGGATCTTCCCAGACCAGGGCTCGAACCCGTGTCCCCTGCATTGGCAGGCAGATTCTCAACCACTGCGCCGCCAGGGAAGTCCTACCATGAGGTTTTGATATAGCAGTCTATGTATGTACAAGATTGCTTTAAGTTGCTGGTCTCTTAATTTCAAATGCATTTCCAATATTCTGCATTTGTACTATCCTCACGATTTCTGGTTTTGATACCATATTTGTATGTGGATGATTTCCTGCCTTTATGTATGTTTGCCTTTACTGGTGGGCTTTTCCATTTGTCATTTTCTTGTTTCTAGTTTGGCCTTTTCTTTTCTGCTTAGAGAAGTTCCTTTAGCATTTGTTGCAAAGCTGGTCTGGTGGTGCTGAATTCTCTTAGCTTTTGCTTGTTTGTAATGCTTTTGATTTCTCTGTTGAATCTGAATGAGAGTCTTGCTGGGTAGAGTCTTCTTGGTTGTAGGTTCTTCTCTTTCATCACTTTAAATATATCATGCTACTCCCTTCTGGCCTGCAGGATTTCTGCTGAGAAATCAACTGATAACCTTATGGGAATTCCCTTGTATGTTATTTGTTGCTTTTCCCTTGTTGCTTTTAATATTTTCCTTTGTCTTTAATTTTTGTCAAGTTGATTACTATGTGTCTTGGCATGTTCCTTTTTGGGTTGATCCTGCCTGGGGCTCTCTGTGCTTCCTGGACTTGGGTGACTGTTTCCTTTTGCATGTTAGGGAATTTTTCAGCTATTATCTTTTCAGATATTTTCTTAGGTCCCTTTTTTTTTCTCTTCTCCTTCTGGGACTCCTATAATGCAAATATTGGTGCATTTATTGTTGGTGCAGAGGTCTCTTAGACTGTCCTCATTTCTTTTTTTTTTTTTTTTTAATTAGTTAATTACTTTTATTTTTGGCTGCATTGGGTCTTTGTTGCTGCACATGGGCTTTCTGTAGTTGTGGAGAGCAGGGGCTACTCTTTGTTGCGGTGCATGGGCTTCTCATTGTGGTGGCTTCTTTTGTTGCGGAGCACCGGCTCTAGGCGCGCGGGCTTCAGTAGTTGTGGCACGTGGGCTTCAGTAGTTGTGGCTCGTGGGCTCTTGAGCACAGGCTCAGTAGTTGTGGCGCACAAGTTTAGTTGCTCCATGGCGTGTGGGATCTTCCCGGACCAGGGCTCAAACCCGTGTCCCCTGCATCGGCAGGCAGATTCTCAACCACTGTGCCACCAGGGAAGTCCCGTGTCCTCATTTCTTGACCTTCTTTTTTTCTTTATTTTGTTCCGTGTTAGTGATTTCCACCAATCTGTCTTCCAGCTCACTTACTCGTTCTTCTGCCTCATATATTCTGTGATTGATTCCTTCTAGTGTATTTTTTATTTCAGTTATTATATTGTTCATGTCTGTTTGTTTGTTCTTTAAATCTTCTAGCTGTTTGCTAAACATTTCTTGTATCTTCATCTGTGCCTCCATTCTTTTTCTGAGATCTTGGATCATCTTTATTATTACTTATTTTTTAAAATTTATTTTATTATTACTATCATTATTCTGAATTCTTTTTCAAGCAGATTGCCTATCTCCACTTCACTTAGTTGTTCTTCTGGGGTTTTATCTTGTTCCTTCGTCTGGAGCATATTTCTCTGTCATCTCATTTTGTCGAACTTTTTGTGTTTGTGGGCTTTGTTCCACAGGCTGCAGGATTGTAGTTTTTCTCGCCTCTGGTATCTACCCCCTGGTGAGTGAGGTTGGGCCAGGGGCTTGTGCAGGCTTCCTGGTGGGAGGGACTGGTGCCTGCCCACTGGTGGGCAGAGCTGGATCTTGTCCCTCTGGTGGGCAGGGCCATGTCAAGGGGAGTGGCTAGGTGTGGTTGTGGGCTCAGGAAGACTTTAGGCAGCCTGTCTGTTGATACCTGGGGCTGTGTTCCCACCCTGTTGCTTGTTTGGCCTGAGGCATCCCTGCACTGGAGCCTGCAGGCTACTGCGGGGGGGGCAAGTTCTTGGTGCCAAAATGGCAACCTCCAACCTCCAGGAGCTCATGCTAGGGAATATTCCCCAGGGACCTCTGCCACAAGTGTCCTTGCCCCCACAGTGGGCCACAGCCAACCCCCACCTCCCCAGGAGACCCTCCAAGACCTGCAGGTAGGTCTGGCCCAGGCTCCTATGGAGTTACTGCTTTGCCCTGTGTCCCAGTGCTTGTGAAACCTCATGTGCGCCCTCTAAGAGTGGAGTCTCTGTTTCCCCCAGTCCTGTGGAGCTCCTGCACTCAAGCTCTGCTGGCCTTCAAAGCCAAATGCCCTGGGGGCTCCTCCTCCTGATGCCAGATCCCCAGGGTGAGGAGCCTGACGGGCTCAGAACTCTCACTCCTGTGGGAGAACCTCTGCAATATAATTATTTTCCAGTTTGTGGGTCGCCCACTGGCAGTATGGGATTTGATTATATCACGAAAGCACCCCTCTTACTGTCTCATTGTGTCTTCTTCTTTGTCTTTGGATGTAGAGTATCTTTTTTGGTAGGCTCCAGTCTTTTTTTTGGTCAGTGGTTGTTCAACAATTAGTTGTGATTTTGGTGTTTTCATCAGAGGAGGTGAGCTCAAGTCCTTCTACTCCGCCATCTTATTTCCAATCCCTGTAGATGTATTTTTTTGTTTTAATTTTTTAAAAATTTAATTTAATTAAATTAATTTTGGCCATACTGCACAGCTTGTGGGATCTTAGTTCCCTGATCAGGGATTGAACCCGGGCCCTCAGCATTGAGAGTGCGGAGTCCTAACCATTGTACCTCCAGGGAATTCCCCCTGTAGATGTATTTTTGATGTATTTGTGGGAGGAGGTGAGTTTCATGTCCTTTTACACTGTCATCTTGAATACCTCCCAGAATGCGTGGGCTTCTGACACTTCCTTGATCCCTCCCTCCCTCCTCCTTCCTTCTCTTCCTACCTTTTCTTCTTTTCTTCTCAGCCCATTGTTTCATCAGTTTATCTGTACTCATGTCTCATAGAAACCAGGTTTTACTAGTTTTTCTTGAAACTACAGAGCAGATGAGATTTGACATTTACTTCTATTTCCTGAGGGAAATCTTTCCCCAAAGTATGTTCAGTCTTAGCTTATTGTATAATGTTTGTCTTTATGCTGTAGAATCTTCATAGACTACATTTTTTTCCTGCCCAGGAAAAGGCATATTTTATTGAGGTATGTACTTACGATGTGTGATTATATATATATGGGGTGTGTGTATGTGTGTGTGTGTGTGTCTTGTATACATATACACACATGTGTGTGGTTTTATGTATATGTTTGTATATATACATATATAATCACACATAAGTGTACAGTTCAAAGAAATTTCAGGAAGAGAATACAACCAACCCAGTGCTCAGGTAAAAAATCAGAACACATCAAGCATTCAGGAGCCCTCCTCATACCATCTTCCCCACTGCCTGTTCCTGCGAAGGGTAACCACTATTCTGATGTTTAATAGGTTAGTTTTACTTGTTTTTGAACTTTATATTAATGGAATCTTAGAGTATATTCTCTTTTATGTCTGGCTTCTTTCCCTTCACGTGTTTGTTAGATTCATTTTTGTTACATGTAGTTGTACTTCTTCCCGTTCTCACTGGTATATGATATTCCACTCTGTGAATATACTACATCAAAATTTTTTTCTCTTCTACTGTTGATAGCATTTGGGTAGTTTCCAGTTTTTGCCAGCCTGGTCATTCTAAGCAGCGAATATGTTATCCAGGGCTGCCATTTCACCCCAGAAGGGTGAGCATCTTCCATCTTGCTTCCCGTGCCTTGGGATGCTGACAGAGTCCTTCTGCCAGATCTTGGAGGCCTGAGTGCTCCAGATTCAGTGGTCAAGGGTGGGAGTAGGGGGATCTGGGCAGTGGGCAGCTTGGGTAGAGTTTTGTCTCTGTATAGCTTCTTCCATGCTGTTGGCTTGCCTGGGCCTCAGTGCAGTGAGGGTTTCCCCCTGCTCGCACTGCCCAGGGCCAGAGATGCTCAGACCAGGGTTTAGAGCCTCAGGTGATGGCCTTGGATGAATCTCAGAGGTGTGCAAATCTATAAAATTTTAAAAGATTGTGTTTTCGTTTCAAGATCATCTAAAACAAATTAAATAGGCATATTCTGGGTCATCTGAATCAAGCTAATTCTTACGAGGCTGTTTAAGAAAGTATAAAGAGGGTGTGTGTTCCAGCGTCGGACTGCTGTGTTCAAATTTCCACTCTCCATCCCAGCTGTGTGACCCGGGACAGCACTCACACACTATGCCTGAGTGCCTTTAGCTGTAAAAGGGCAGCAGTAATCGTTCCTACTCTGGGGACCCTGTGAGATCTAAATGAGATTATGCCTGCAAAGCCCTTTGCCTAGTGCTTAATGAGCATCAGTGCTCAATCACCATTCGATTTGTGTGTATTATCTGGATGGCCCCGTGACTGTCAATGGCTCATGAGAAAAAAAAAGTGGATTTAATAGAGAAGTGATGTGTTAGAGCTGAGTGAAGGCCAAATGATATCACAGTGTGTTGAATAAATGAAAATTTCACAGTAGTTTAAATAAAGAAAAGCAGTGTGATAATTGAGTCATCACACCAGGCAGGCTGAACTCAAAGGGACATACGTGCCTGGGAGCAGTTGGTGCTCTGCTTGCGTTATGAACTGCAACTTATTTTTCAGCAAAACGTCATCTATCCCTTTAAATCAGTGTTGTTAAGATGTTTTTATTGGTTTTGTCATTTTCTTTGCATTCAAGTTATAAATTTGTTTGGCTTTTATATGAAGGATATAAGCATGAGTTTACGTCTAGTTTGAACATGTTTAGGTAACTTGCTTTATAAAAACAATTTAAGTCAGCACTGCATCTTAAAAGATGACCCTGTGGTTTCAAACACTGCCCTAGGTCTTTGGCATTGGAATTCAGGTGGAGGGAAAGCGAATGTTTTTCCTCTTGGCACAGGGCTCTACCTCTCCTGTGGGCGTGGTGGACCAGAGCAGAGAGAGTAGTCATGACCTCGAGTGCAAAGCCGGCTGAGCTGACAGCTCTTCAACACCGCCAGTCTGCAGGCTGGCAGCTTCTCCAATTTTACACCCTCCCAGAGGTTTGTGTGTGGACTTTATTTTGTGATCCAGTTGACTATGGTGTTACTGCTCTTGCTTTATAGTATTTCTACCTTTGCAGTCAGGATCTTTGAGACTTATGGCTCTAAGGGATAAAATGTTTCCTGTTACTTATGTAACCTAGATGTCAGCAAGGATCATGCTGCCTGGCGAGATCTAGAGGGGATTAAGCCAAACTTCCCATTCCTCCCATACCTGGCTCTGGAAAAGGCCAGCGCCTTTCCGGTGCTTCTGTGGATTTCCACGGACCTTGTACTCGTGCTCACCTCTGGCTCCCTGTTCCTACTTGTGTAGGGAGCATATTTTCCCCTCTGCATTTTCTTTTATCCCCACTTTGGCTTCCATCCAAACATAGAATTTGTCCTTTTCTTTCATTTCTGCTAAAACCCACGAGACTTTTGCTTGTATAGTAAACATTACTGAAGGTTTAGGGATATTTTGCAGGAGGGAGTGAAGTGAAGGGAAGAAGAGGGTTTATTTTATAGCAACACAAATGACTTGACATCAGATGTTTGATGTTTCTGTTCTTCCAAGTCTTTCAGCCACTCTGCCCCCCTTCCTCTGTCACCTTTCTCTCTCCATCCACTCCCAAATTTCTAGTCCTTTCAAACAGAACTGTTCCCCTGTCTCTTTTTAAGCCTCGTCTTCAGAATCACACCTTTTCTCCCCCACAGCTTGTCAAGATAGTCTCCCTAACAATTTCCTTCCCAAAATGCATTCTGTTGTTAGGGAGTTAGATGACTATGGGCTACCCCCTGCACCTATCGAAGCTCTTCACTTTACATTCCTGTTGTCTGGGAATAGAACAAATACAGCTCAGTGCTTACAAAGCACTTTCACCTACATGAGCCCCTGGGTGAAATATCATGCCCATTTTACAGATGTGGAACCAGAAGCTCAGAGAGGTTGAGTGAATCATCTGAAGCCACATAGCCAGATAAGTGGGGGAGTAGAAATCCGCACCCAGATCTGAAGATTTTGATCTATGACCCATGTCATCATACACAGACAGGATGAATGCTGTCCGAACCTTCAGGGATCTGAGGCCACACGGATTCCAGTGTAAATGATTAACATGGGACAACCCAGTTGGCCTGGGGAGGCGGACTGGGGGCAGCCCCAGCAGGTGTGTGCATTCTCCAGGAGTTGGACTGCCAGTTCCCACCCCATGCCTTCCTCTTCCTTCTGTCTTTTGCTGGCTAGCTCCTTCTCATCTTCAGGTCTAGGCATAGAACTGGCTACATAATGTGTGGGGTGCAGTACAAAATGAAAATGCTGGGCCTCTTGTTCAAAAGTTATTAAGAATTTTAAAACGACAGGAGAACATTAAGCCAAGTATGGGACTCTTGGAAGCAACTATACCGGTCATATGCCCACAAAGCCAGCCCTGTATGAAGGTTACCCCTCCGCCCCCGCCAGGAAGCATCCTCTGGCTCCGCATTCTGAGCTCGGTGCTTATCATATGCGTCATTGTTTCTTCTTTATGCGCCTGTTCCCCCGTTACTCTGTGAGCTTCGTGAGACCTGTGTCCTGTTCACTGTTGTTTCCTGGTGCCCAGCACGGGCCCTGACGAAGAGCAGGGGCTCAGTGGATGCCCCACTGGGGGCTTGGGGCTCCTGAAAGTGGGACCTGGAGGAACCAGGCGGTGAATAGTAACGTCCAGGCAGTACCCACCCAGGACCACACAAGTTCAAACCAGGCGTGACTGAGCCTATGGGACTTGGCAGGGGTTTCGGGCATGGGGTGGAGGTGAGGTGGGGACTCATTTTCTCTTCAAGAGAATGTGTTAATCATTTACTGCCCAGGACCTCACAAACCCTGCTCCGCAGGGCCAAGTAAGGTGTGACCAGCCAGGGAGGTGGGGCACAGGCAGGGGACAAGGGCAGAGAGCATGGAACAGACACAGAGCCCTTCCTGGGGCTACACAGCCTGGCCCACTGACCCTTCTTTAGCCTCCTGAGGCTTCTCAGGCCCCCATGCCCCTTACCCACCCTCCCTGCTCAGTGGTGTGTGTGGGAACAGGGAACTATTTCTCTAATGTCTCCTCCAAGCTAGGGGAAGGGAAGAGGGCAGAATTCTCAAAGGTTTCAGACAACAAAGAGCCCTCATGTGGAACCCCCTGATTCCCACAGATTTCTTTTGGTTCTAAGTGATGGAAACCCTACTCTGTAAGCAGAAAAAGAGATGTATAATATTAGCTAAAAACTGAGAAGCTCAAGGGCAGATGTGTCTTTAGGGATTGCTGATCCTTGAGCCCAAATGATGTCACCAGAGCTCAGTTTCTCTCTTTTCATTTCTCTCTGGTTGGAGGGCAAGGTTTGAGACCTCCTGAAAACTCTGGCCAAAACACTGGAAGGGCTCTGATTGGCTGGGCTTAGGTAATGAGCACATCTTTGAGCCAATCCCTGTGTGTAGGGATGGGAGCAAGGATGGTCCCTCCAGATTCCCTCCCATAGGTCCCTCTCCTCCCATAACAAGCAGGGCTGTGCTGCCAGGGGAGGGGCAGGAACAGGATGGACCCGCAGAGCAGCCAGTGACCACTGGTGTTTTTTTTTGTTTTTTTTTTTTTAACCCAGCACCACCTCCTCTCCGTGTCACTGGCTTCTAAGCCTCTAGAGTCAGGTCCCAGGAAGATCCTTGTAGAGAGGAGACTGCTGAGCGTGGGGAACTGCCTGGAAGGTCAGGGCTCTGGCTGGTGCCCCAGGTTCCCTGTTTCTAGAAACCTCTTCCCATCTTCCTTCAGAGCAGATCCCAGAGTTGTCTGCACAGCACAGGGTGAGGAGACCACCAAGCAGCACTTTCTCAAAGGGCTTCAACTCCAGATTGCCTCTCTTTGAGGCTGGGAAATAGTCTTTATTTTAGTTTTACCTCAGAAATAAGCCAATCATAACCAAAGGAAGACAAAGAGAACCCTATGTGAAAGAATTAAGTGCCTGCTGCTCTTGGGTCCTTTCCTTTAGACTTCTGTTACCACACACCTGTTCCCCAAGGCCAAGCAAGGCATGCAGAACTCTACTGATGATGGTGATGAGCATTTTCTTCAGCCCTGTGGGCATTTCTCTTTTTCAAGTGTGTTCAGAGGAAAGACCAAATTTTTTTATCAGTTGATTCCATATTTAGTGGGAAAATAGGAAGATTTCTCAAGAACGTGAGGTGGTGGAGAAATGTCTCCCTGCTGTGGTTGTTCTACCTGTAGTTCTGGGTCAAGCATGAGGAAGGAGCTGGATCTTAAAGCCAGGAAATCCAGGTTCCATGCCTGCCCTCTCAGGACCTTCAGGTCGACCTTGGCTCCTGTCACTGGGCCTCACTTGCCCCACCTGTAAAGTGAGGGGTTGGACAAGATGACCCCAAAGTTCCTTCTTAGCTCTTAATTTCTGTGAGTCTAGGTCAGGTCGAGAAGGAAGACCAATCAGGATTCTGGTTCTGTTCCTGCCCTTGCCATGACTCACTAGGTGACCTTGGGTAAGTTCCTTACCTTGTTGGACCTGTTCCCCACCCTTGAACATCCTATATCCCATAGGAGGGCTGTCTAAAAGGTGGTCAGTATTCAGGAGGCTCACCACTGAAGACCCTGTGTACTAGGAAACTCTAGACTGGGTCCAGCCTTCTAGTGAAATCTATGGGTCCAGCCCCCCATTTCTGGGGCTCACACCTAGTCACATGGCTTCAGGCCTCCCTGCCCTATTTTGGCCACTCTGGCCTCACTCTGTCTTCCAGACCCGGAAACCAATATGGACATGCCTCAGCCAAAACGTTTAACTCTGCAAAAGCCTCATCAAGGACTGTTCTGAGCCAGTGGGAGGGCCTGATGCTGGGTGGGACAGCGAGGAAGTAGATGTGACTCCCATCCTTGGGGAGCTCATTGTCTGGGGTGGAGAGGAAGGGCCAGTGTGAGCCTTTACCCGGTGTGGTGAGAGAGGGACAGTGGAAGAGAGGATTTCAAGTCGGGGGAACTAAGAGGTGGTTTTGGATGGGACGTTGAAGGATGGGGTGGACTTGAGATGGAGCTGCAGGCTGAGGGCCCAGTGCAGTGGAGGAAGTGTAAACAGTCTATAGGGTCCGGGGGAGGAGGGTGATGAGTTTGGAAGGAGCATGAGACCAAGCTCCAGAGGCGTCATGGCCTGGACTCGGGGCTGGGGAGGCGGGGAGTCGGGCCTGGGGAGGCAGTGAGCGTTCTAGACTGGTCAGAAACCTTTTGGTTGCAACTGATGGGAACTGAACTTGAACTAACCTAGGCAAAAAGGGTGATTTATTGGGAGAACTGAGAATCTGAGGAAGGTCTGAACATCCCAGCACGGGAAAGACGAGGGTGCTGCTGGCTTTCAGGAACAGCTGACCCGGTGCTTGGACACCATCAGGACCCATCTCTTGATCCTGTTTCTCTGTGCTGGCTTCATTTTTCTCTTTCGTGGCTAATTTCTCTGCATGGGGAAGGGACTTACTGGCCCAGCTCAGGTCAGGTTCTCACCCCTGGATCTATCACCACATGGTAACAGGCTGCTCTGTTACTGCCTGCAGAAGCCAGGGGAAGGCAGCTTCGGAAGGAAGGGACCATGCTGAGCAGGCACCCCCACAGAGCCTTTCCCTGAGTTTCTTAGCAGGAGAATATGGCCTGATTTGACCTGCATTTTGGGAAGAGTAGGCATTAAAGACAACAGTTTTCTTCCTTTTATTCATAAAAACAAATCTGCAACAATTTATTAAAAATTGATACCATGCAATAGGGGTACGAGAAATTCCTCATTTACATTTGATTCTGGCAGTTCCAGTCTAATTTAAAGCGTTTGTGCACTAACATCATTGGAAAACACCTTCAGGCTGAAGCCTCTTCGGAAGTGTATGGTGTATTTGCTGCATATAAAAGGACAGAACCGTTAAATAGCTAGAGTCACTTCTGTGGGTCTTGTTATTTGTGGGGAAATTAAAAAAAAACAACAGGTGAACCTACAGTATCATTAAGACAGAGAATGTACTGTGTGGGTTAACCTAGAAGACTGTGCACGCTCAGGAGTCACAGTGGGTCACAGATGCACACACTCACCTCTGACTGTCCAGTACTTTTGTTTCTTTTTTTCTTTCCTGCTATGCTGGATTAATATTTCTACAGGTATTGTTTTTGTGTGTGTGTATACATTATGTACAATGAATTGTTTCTTTCCCTTTGAAAAATTAATGTGGTCCTTTAAATTAAATCTGGTTTGGTGAAATCAAGAAAGCAAGTAAATACTGTAATACACAGTGAGTGACAACACCGATTTTTAGTGCCTAAACAGACAGTGACTTCAACTTGACCTGTGATGTGTTAACATTTTTTTTTCCCCTAAAAGCTACAGTACCTCCATAACCTCTCTTTGGGGGAGGGGAGGGGAACTCTATGCTACGTGAAATAGGGTGTTTTGAAATGTTGGCGATGGTAAGATTCCCGTGGGCCCTTTTGTCAAACCCTGGTGGTGACAACACTGTATTCCTGACTTTAGTGGTCTGGGAAGAGATTATTGCCTGCCTGTTGAAGCTGCCATTAGGTTTCTTTAGGGAGTTGAGCGACTGCTCAGTTGTGCAGACGTCCGGGACATTGTCATTCAGGCCTTTCTTTAGCAAATGAACCTGTCCCAGGAATGTCACAGAAATCATCGGGATCCACCTCTCTCCAGCCAGGTGGATCCTGGTAGAGGGCTGTGCTGGGAGCTTCTCTGGGCCACAGCCCCGTCTGTCCTGAGGGCTGAAGGTCATGGTCATCCTGATAACCTCATGGGTCAGGGCTGCTTCACTGTTTGGTATGAAGCTTTCCTGTATGAGATCAAGTTTTGATCTTCAGAGTGACCCTGTGAGGTAGGGCAGGACAGGTGTTATTTCAACCCCAATTTGTTAGAGAGGGGAAACTGAGGCTCAGAGAGACACAAGTGACTTGCCCAAGGTCATGGAGGGAGTTAGCAGTGGAGCAAGGGCTTGAACGCAGGTCTGTGTGACTCCCAGGCCAGTGCTCTTTGGGGTTCGTTTAAAAGGGAAGAGTGATCTTATGAATGAGAATCAGTGTGATTGATCACCCCTGGGACCCCCAAGGGCAGAGCTTGCCGGCTTGTCCCAATGAAGGCTGCCTTCTGGAAGTTAAGGGAAGCCCTCAGCTAGCAACTCTCTCCCCCCTTACAGGGATGTCTTCTCGCAGATGCCCCCGATTCACTTTGGTCAGAAACAAAGTCAGTGGAAAAAAACAAAACAAAACCCCAGCCAGCCCTTGGGCCCTGATGAGAGAGGTTAAAGTGCACAATCTTTCTTTATCGTGTTTGCTGGGAACAGACATTCTATGATTAGCTCGGGTGCCCCCCTTATTACGGGGAACACCTGATACGAACACGAGGACATGGCCGACGTGGTGGGTGCATGGCCGACTGTGGGTGAATGCTGCAGAGTGTGTCTGCAGTGACATGCCCTAAATCCCCACGGTCCCGGAACGGGTGTTATTGTATTAATGTGTGGCATTTATCAGAGAGTAAGGTCCCACCGGGAGGCATGCGAGTCAGCCTGCTCCGGTACCCCAGCCCTCGGCCCGCAGAGCTGTGCCCGGCTGCCCTCCCTGCAGACTCCCTGTTCCAGGAAGGCTGGGGTTGGCTGGACTGGCAGCTGGGAGCCTGGCTGCCCCGCCCACTCCTTCCCCAGAGGGGAGAAGGGCTGGCCTGGGGGGCCACGGCCGGTGGCATGTGTGCAGAGGCAGAGGCGGTTTCTCCAGAAGCCCCTCGCCTCTTCTCAAGGCTGCTCAGGGCCACTCAGTGACTTCTAGCTGTAGTTCTAGTGACTTTCTCCTTGTCTAGGATTTTTTTTTTGCCAAGTTTCAAATATCCTAGCTCCTCCTCCTTTGCAGACATTAAGGAAGAAGTCATTTTCATTCCTCTTCTTTGTGAAAGAATAAAAACTTCACAAATAAGGCGCGAGGTCAGGTGCCAAGTGCCCCCCATCCTGTGCACTCCGTGCCATCCGAGCAGTCCCGCAAGGCCAGCCGTGGCGCCAGCTTCTCCGCGGCCAGAGCTGACAGGGTTCCTGTAGCAGATGCCTCTGCTCCGTGAGGTTCCGTCGCGGGGGAGGCCCCGGCCCCAGGCCTCCCGCCCTCACAGGCCCGAGACCATAACTCGGAAGGAGGGTGGCACGTGTCTGTGGCGGGGGCTGGCGGTGGGGCTGACGCAGGGGCTGACACAGCTGGCGTCCACGCCTCCAATGGACGGGAGGTAGGCGTGGTGGAGGATGGGGAGCTGGAGGGACAGCCGGCGCTGGATGCTGTGGCAGGGAGAGAAGGAAGGGGGGTGTTAGTGAAGGCTAGCAGGCTGCTCACTAGGAAGGCCCTTGGATTCGCTTTGGCTAAGACGCTGATGGTGGTGCTAAGAAGCTAAGTTCTCTCTGAATCCAGGATCTGTCCATCCTGTCATCTAACCACTCATCCATCTGGCAGGTGTTTAATGCAGGCCTGCCTGTGCCAGCTGCTGCCCCAGGAATAACCACAGCAATGGCAGCAAGGAGGAGGCAGGCTTCTCGAGCTTCCAGTGATTTTTAAGAACAAGGCCTTGCCCTTCGAACAGGGCTTTGCTGCCAACACAGACAGCTCTCATTCGCTACTCTTGCCAGTCCCCGAATGGCCTTGGCTTTGGGCTCCATCCCTGAAAGGCTTCTCAGCTGCTCTGTCCTTCCTCATTGGCTTCGCTGCCACTGTCTCTTGTCCAGGACCTCAGTCCCTCTTGCTGGGCCCATTCCAAAAGGTTCCTTCCTGGTCTTTCGGCTTCTTTGGTGACTAGCGTTTTCTCTCCAACACTGGGATGGGGCATTCAGGGCTCCCCAAGATCTGCCTCTTGTCAAATCCTCCAGGTGAACCTTCTACCCGCTCTCCCCAGAAACCTTACCCTCTGGTGGCTAGTTTCCCCTAAAACCCTGCTTACGGGCAATCTTCCATGCCTCTGCACATGCTGTTTCCCCGGCCTAGATAGCTCTTCCTCTGCTTTCCCATCTGATGACTGCCTTCCCTTTAAGAGCCAGTTTAAATGTCATCGTTTTTGCGCTGTCCCCCTCAGAGAGTGAGCTCCTTCCTTCTCTGTGCCCCCAGAACATGGAATTTCTGGTAAATTCCCAGAAAGGCAGCCAGAAAAAAATCTGAGGCCGGGCTGAGTCAGGGGCTGGGTAAACAGGACTGATGGAGGAGCGGAGTGAAAAGGGAGCAGCCTTCTGACTACCTGCTCACCGCCACACCCTTCCGCTTACCTTCTCATCAGTCCTCACGACCAGCAGGCAGGAGAGTAAATCACCTTATTTGGTGTGAAGGCTGCTTTGGCGGATGTGCCCAGGCCACTGCTCCCCTGCTCGGCTGTGTTTCGTGCAGTATCCCACTGCATCTGGGAAGCTGCGTTCCCTGAACTCTTAGGCCTCCTTGTGTCCTCCAGGCCTGGCCACTCAGGTGGGAAAAACCCCAGACCTTCACAAAACCCAATAGGCAAAAGAAGCACTGCTGTTCCCATTATAAAGATGAGAGAAGGGTACAGAGTTTGTGTAACTTGCTCACAGAAACAACCAGAACTGGGGAGGGTGTGACTCTTGCTTCTTCTGTTGAACGACAGTGCTTTGTGGGGTGGCAAATCAACTCACAGAGGCTGCCTCAGCCCACCAGGGTGCGCCCTGGGGTGTATGCATTGGTGGGGTTCTGAGATGGATGGGGACAGATGCAGTGCTGCCCCCACTCCCTAAGGACCTGCTGGCCAGAAGGGCTTCTCCCAAGAGACCCTTCCCAGGTGCTCATGAGAGATTAGTGTGTTGGAGACTTCATTTGGAAATTAAAGTTGAGCTTGTGTAATGTCATTGGTGTTGGCAGACTCCAGGAAAATGGGGAGCTGAAGAATGAACTTGACCTGGGAAAGGGTGTTCTGTCTGAGCATCCCGGGCAGGGTGGGCATCTGCGTGTGGTTGTCAGAGCCACACATTCTGCCGTCTGCTGGGATCCTGTTTGCCTTTTCATTAATTCATTGCCAAAAACCTACTCGGTGCTGGAAGCTGTGTTCAGTCCAAGGGACACAGGAAGGACTTAAACCTTACCCTCAAGGTGCTTGCACTGTAATGCAGGGAACTAATAGGTAGACCACTGATGAATGCCATGCAACCATCAGTAATTATACTGGACTGTCAGCTGCGAGGCCCTGGAGCTAACTGGGTTGAGAGGCTATTAGTTCTAAGACTAAATGGCCCCAAATGACACTGCAGTTGGTGATTGGGCTCCCTTTGCTGGTTCCTCTCCCCTTGTTGTCACTTCCCAGGGAACAAGTTTCAGAGCTGACATTTCTCATTGCTGCTTCTAATCCACTGTAAACTGGGAAGAACTAAAAACTGCCAGTAGGGACAAAGCTACTGGAGATGTCCAGGTCTTTACTTAGATGTCACCTCACCAAGTTTGCTCTGACCTCCCTGTGTACAATTATACTCCCTAACTCCTTCCCTGCTTAGTTTTTCTCCAAAGCCCCTATCATTTAACATACTAGCTTTTGCTTTTTTGTTAAGTCTTCCCAGATAGAATGTAAACTCCATGAAGGGAAGGATTTTTGTCTGTTTTCTTCAGTGCTGTGCTTGATACATAGTAGGTCTCAGTAAATTGGTGTTAAGTAAATGTATTCATTTTATATGTAACAAAGGCAGAGAACATGGGATTTGATGTTGGAGAGACCCAAGTTCAAATCCTATCATCTCCTGCATTTAGCAACTGGTAAGCTTTGGCAAGTCACCTCCCCTCTTTGAATATTAGTCTTCTTATGTGTAAAATAAGCAGTGTAATTTGACCTGCATCATGAGATTACTGTAGAGTTCAAATAAAGTAATGCATGTGAAAACATGGTGCCAAATGTAAACTCTTGTGTAGGAGGAATGTAGTCTTGGGCAGTAGTTCTGAAGGAGAAGGTACTTACTGTTCTGGGGAGTTTATATCTTCTATAGGATCTTTGCATGTTCGAGAGGGCTCTGTCGTGTTCCACTGTAGCTGGGGATTTTGATCGAGGTGGTTTTTTAAAATGGCCTTTCCCCCATCTGAATGCAAAACAACAATACTGCAATAATTCTGTTAACTTAATTTTTAAAAATCAACAATGCAGTCATTTTTAGGATACTGCCCAAGGAGAGAGAATGCAAAAGAGCCCATCTTCCCTTTGTGTTCTCTAAGCCATGGTCCCTGAGCCACTCTCCTGAGACCAAGGCAGGGAGCCGAGAAGCACCTGTCCAGGGATGGAAGTGGTGTGCTGGGGATGTGGATGGTGTGCCCTGGGACCTCCCTTTCTCCAAGAAAAAAAGGGAATCGAGTCGACCAATGTAGGCAACATAACTTAGAAATGAGAGGTTCTAATATGAAGGTCCTTTTCACGGCTGCATTAGGAATATAATGACAAAGAAAAAAAAACTCCAAGGTATATTTTCCATAAGGTTGCTAAGTCTGAAAAGAATAATAATAGTAAACTGCTGGTGGGAGTATAAACCGGCATAATCTTTCTGGCAGGTACTGTCAATAAGCATCAAACACAATAAAAAGTATGTCTTTTACCCAGAATTTCCACTTTCAGGAACTATCCCAAAGAAATAATTAAGGATGTTTGTGAAAATATATACAAGATGTTCAAATCCACATTGTTTACAATATCAGAAAGTTGAAACTAACCCGAATTTGTCCGGTAATAATGGATTAGTTACATACTAATATGTACGTATGGGGCCTCCATTCACAGAAATACTGTGTAGCCACAAAACATGATGCTCTCAACCATCTTTGTGCTTCAGAACCACCTGGAGAGAACTAAAGAAACATGAAATATAAAAACATGGCCCCCACCTAAGAGATCTGGATTCATTTGGTTTGGAAAAGAGTATGGGTGCTGCGCTTCCCAGGTGGCACAGTGGTTAAGAATCCGCCTGCCAATGCAGGGGACATGGGTTCGAGCCCTGGTCCAGGAATCCCACATGCCGCAGAGCAGCTAAGCCTGTGCGCCACAACTACCGAGCCTGTGCTGTGTAGCCCTCGAGCCACAACTACTGAAGCCCGCGTGCCTAGAGCCCGTGCTCCGCAACAAGAGAGAGAAGCCACTGCAACGAGAAGCCTGTGCACCACAATGAAGAGTACCCCCGCTCGCCGCAACTAGAGAAAGCCCGTGCGCAGGCTTTTCTTTTTCTGCTGCAGGGTTAGGGTTAGGGCAACCTTATATGTGTGTCATTTTGCATCCATGTGAATACAGTCAATCCTCTTCATTCACAGATTCTGTGTGTGTGAACTCGCCTACTTGCTAAAATTTATTTGTAACCCCAGAGTCAATACTCGTGGTGCTTTCACTGTCATTCGATAACACACACTGAGCATCAAAAATCTGAGTCGCTCTCCCAGCTGAGGTTGAACAAGGCTCTGCCTTCTTGTTTTACCTCTCATATTATAAATAAGTATCCTTATTGTGGTCTATGAAGTACCACGTTTTTCACATTTTTGTGCGTTGTGTTGGTGCTTTCGCTGTTTAAAATGGCTCCGAAGCCTAGTGCTGAAGTGCTGTCCATTGTTCTCCTAAGCCGTGATGTGCCGGATGGAGAGAATGTGTGTTAGATGTGTCGTCCAGATACGAGTTACAGTGCTGTTGACTATGAGTTCAGTGTTAAGGAATCAACAGTGTATATTAAACAAGGTGTCTTCCAGTAGAAACACACATAAAACAAAATTATGTATTGATCAGTTGATGAAAATGTCCACCTGGGAGAGGCTTGCAGGAACCTAACCCTGTGTCTCCCCTAGGAATTCACGGTTCACAGGGACTTTGTAGAACGCGATTACCGTGAGTAATGAGAGTTGACTGTATATCCTTAGGATAAATTCCCAAATTGGAGTTGCTGGGTCAGAACAATTTCTATTTCAGGTAGCAGTGTTTCGCCACCTGTTGCCTCCCACTCTCAGCAACTTTTTGATCTCTGATCTTTGTTAGTCTTATAGGTAAAAATGGTATTTCACTGCAAATTAATTTGCATTCCTTTAATTAGGAGGGGGACTGAGCATCTTTTCATAAACATAAGCACCACTTTTATTTACTTTAATGAGAACTCTTTTGCCCATTTTTCTTTTGGTTTGTTGGTCTTTTTCTTATTAGTTTGTATATAGTTATATATACTTTGTATGTAATTACATATAATTTCTTTTTATATAAGGGAATAAGCTTATTACCTGAGAGAGATAATATTTTTTGGCTTAGTTTGTTTGATTTTTTTGACTGTACTTATGATGGCTTTCACATTGTTAACAAAATTTCTTTTGTATTTAAATTCATCAACTTTTTTTTTATGGTTTCTCTGTTTTGCATCAAACTGAAAAGGTTTCCCTCCTGCTGAGATTACAAAAGAAATTCTCCTATGCTTTCTTCTAGTACATTCATGGTTTTCACTTTTTATATTTAAATCTTTTATCCATCTGGAATTTATTTTTGTGTAAGTTGTGAGGTAAGGATCTAACTTTATTCTTTTCCAGATGGCTACCCATTTATCCCAATGAAATTTGTTGAATAATTAATTTTTCTCCACTAATTTGAAATGCCCACCTTTACTAGATACTAAAATAATCAGGAATACTTTTTTTCTTTCAACTTCCTTGTTACTTATCTGACTCTAGACATTTTTAAACAATCTACATCTAATATAATATGAATTTTATAATATTGCTTATATAATAAAATACTTATGTAATAATAAAAGAAACTAAAGATTTTTCATTGATTTAAACAAATTTTATAAAATTAATGAATATATACTAATGACAAGATGCAAACAGTAGAGAAGTATATAAAATGAAACATAAAAGAATCCCTTCTCACCCACTCTCCACACATACTGTCCCCTTCCCACAGGTGGATATTGTTAACAATCTGGTGTTTGCTCTACCAGACCTTTTAAAAAAGGCACTTACACACACACACACGTATACACATACATGTGTGTGCATATTGTGTGTATCATAATGCTGGTCTTCATACTGCTTTTCTCATTTAGAGATCTTTCCATATCTGTACAAAGAGATGTACCTCACTTTTAAATAACTGTATTATATGCCTTGTTTTGCTGTATCATAATTCATGAAACCACTCCAAATGACGAACATGTTAATTCCAGCTTTTCTCACCTACAAGTAGTGTTATGATAAGCACTATGTGTCTACACCTTTGACCCTGTGGGATTATTTTCTAGGGGAAGCCTCCCGCTAGGGGAATTGCTAGTCAAGGGGCTTAACACCAGACATTTGGAGAGTGCCAGACCGACTTCCAAAACATTGCAGGAGAGTGTCCATTTCCATACGCTCTTATCAACACTGGTAATCTTTTTAAAATTTTGCCTAAATGTAGGCAAAAAATGGACTGTATTATTTCCCAAGTGGTTGGTGGGATCAAACGTCATGTCATCTTACTATTCCTTTCCTGTACGTTGATGAGGTGTGTGAAACTGTGAAATGTTGGAAGAAGTACGGGTACATTATTCACTAAGAACAATGTGCCCCCAGTCAGAACGCTGGGAATGCTGGCCATGTGGGGTACACATGGAACTGGAGCCCAAGGGACTGAGAAAAAGAAGCCCCGTGCATAGGTGGATCCCCAGGTGGGGCTCCAAACAAACACTGAACTGTGCTCAGAAGACGTGGGTTCCAGATACTCCAGCTTGGTTTGTGTGACTTCAGACCTGCCCCACCCCTCTCTCTGAGCCTCAGTTTCTTCATCTGTAAAATGGATGACTGGTGTCTCATACCCAGGGGTCCCACCTCCTCCTACCTGTGCTCTCAGTGAAGTTCCCCAGGTTGAGGATGTCGTTGAGTTCTTGGTAGTGGTTCTGTTTAATGTAGGTGGTCTTTTCTGGTGTGTCCTGTAGCTGCATGGTGACCTCTTCCAAGTCTTTGTCCAGCTAGAAGACAAAGGCTCCAGCTGAGTCAGAGCACCCGGCCCAGCCCCTGCCCTGGCCCCAGGTGGAAAACTTGAGTTTTCCCAACTCACTAGTATAATCACAAATCTTTAAGAACTCCTTTCTTTCTGAGGATGTCTTGAATCGGGCATTGCTGGACCCCAGAGCCTGGGCCAGGTGGGTAATAAACTCCTGTCAGATTCTGACAAACTGTCTCTGTCTAGTTTATGCTCCTCCCGGTTCTTGCAGCCATAATGACGGTAGATGGGACTACACAGCCATGATGTGGGGATGCTCTAGAGGGGACGTGGTGGGGAGCGGCAGCCCAGAAAGTGCCTGCACAGGGCAGAGGGACTCATGGGAGGATGGGGCCCTGGCGACCAGTGCTGTGGGAGGTACCTCTGTGATCTTCATTCGCAGGCGATGGTTTTCTGACTGCAGGCCCTCTAGGCGGGACGTGCTTGCTTGGTTCACGCTGGTGACTGAGGTGGAGGTTTTAGAATCTTCTTTCTTCTGATTCTGAGTGAACTGGAATCGTCTGTTCTGAGTTGCTGCGTCTGGGTTTGTTCTCAGAGTGATGAGCTGTAAGGACAAAGGTGGGGCTGAAAAGAGGGCCCTGGGGCCCTTCCTCCCATGCCCATCCAGCTGCTTCCAGCGGGTCCTGCGCTGGAGGCAACATGGGGCCCCAGGAACGACACAGGCTGGGAGTCTGGAGCCCTGGGCTCAGACTTGTTTCTGTCCCTCGTTTGTGTATGCCCTTGGGCAGCCCCCTTCCCCTTGCAGAGTCTCGGTTTTCTTCCTTGCCACTAGATGTCTGGTCTCCTGATCCTGATTCCACCCACACCCCAGCTATCCTGCAGAGGCCACCCAGGGCCCCTTAGGCCTAGCTCCAGCTGAGCCTCACTCTGCCTTAGGCCTAGCTCCACGTAGAAAATAAACAGCTGTAGGTGACAGCTGTGAAGACAATGGGAGGAAAGTGAAGGCTTGTGCTTGTTAGAACCATGGCCACGGCCTCTGTCCACCAGGACCTGTGGTTCAGAGGCGAGGGGCAGGGATGGAGGAGGATCTTCACCAGGCCAGAGGCATCCAGGGCAGAGTGCTCACCACGGTGCCCTGGGCCTGGGCTGGGGTCTGTGGAGGGTCTGGAAGGATGGTAAGGGTAAAGGAAGTCCAGGGGGAAGAAATGGCATATGCAAATGCAGGGAGGCCTAGGGCTCAGGGCACTTATAGAGAAGGGCAGTTGGATGGTAGACAGAGTTCTCTGGGGGAGACAAGGAGATCCAATGGTCCTGAAAGCCAGCCCAGTGTCGGGGAATTGATCCTGGAGCCAGGAAGGCAGTGAGGAGCTATCAAGGGTGACAAAGCAGAGTGACCCTGTCAGAGCTGGGCTTAGAATCATCTGGCATCTTTTACAGGGTGGAGAGGAAGTCAGAATGCAGGCAGAGAAGCTGTGGTGTGAGCCTGGAGCCTGGGAAAGTGTTGACAACGAAAGGAGGGAGTGTATGCCAGAGGTGTTCTAGAGCAGAGCTGACACTGCTTAGGGACTGACTGGGCGCCCAGGAGGCTGGAGGAGCCATGGGACCCCCAGCAATCTCTCCTCTCCCCTTTCTCTAAGGCAGACACTCCCTAACTTGGGTCAATGACTTCTCAACTACCTCTGTTTCCTGCTGCTGCTTTTACTCTTGAGACCCATGAAGGTCAGGTTTTCCTCTACACAGATCAGCCAACAGCAGGGGTCAAGGCCTCTGATTCACCTGCCCACTGCTGGGTAGGATAATGTTTGGAAAATATCTCTCAGGTCAGCCCTTCAGACGAATGAAAAACATAAGTGGTTGTTAAAAATGGTTATTCCTTTTGACCCACTAATACTACTTCTGTGACTCTACCTTAAGGGAAGAATCGGAAACAAGGAAAATGTATTATGTAGAAAAAAAAGTTCATTTATAATATAAAAAATCTGGAAACAACTGTAATGTTCACCAATCAGGGATCAAGTGGTTGAGTAAATTATGGAACTTCCCCTCAACAATGGTTATGAATGTGGGAAGATACAAAGGGCAAAAGTTAAGTTAAAAAGGCAAATTGCAAAGTGTGCTATAATTACAGCTATATCTGAAAAAGCATCACTGCCCTAAACCATTAAAAAAGAGGTTGGAAGGAAACACATCAAAAATATTAACAGTAAAAAATCAAACCAAAACATTAACAGTGATTATTTTTGGGTGGCAGGACTATGTGAGATTTCTGAAAAATCTGGTTTTTTGCTTTTCTGCATTTTCCAAACTTTCTGTGATGTGAATTGTGTTCATCATTAAAAAAAAAAAAAGAGTGTATAAAACTTGTAGAAAGTGGGAGAAACACAGCATTGCCCTTGTGATGGAGTCAGAGGCCAGACGCCAGGGTGGTGAGTGGGGGGGATTGCTGGCACCTGCCCCGTACCTTTGGCACAAACACCAGGCAGAGGGTGATGGTGCTGCAGAAGATGATGACCAGGGCCACAATGCAGAACTGCACGTTAGGCTGGTCCCGGGTCAGGAAGGAGACGGCAGCCCCGATGATGCACATGATCCCCACGTTGTAGACGCTCATCCCAATGTACTTGCTGTCATTGAGTGCGGGGATGCTGACGTTTCGGGTCTCCCAAGCTAAGAAACAACCGAACAACTGGAACGGTGAACAGAAAAGGGAGACGGTCGTTACCAGGTGGTGGCATACACTCCTGCTCTGAGAAGCTACTGAACTGAGGGTTATTCTGTTACTCCTCCCTACTCTGAAGTGGGGGCTTGGGGGAGGGAGGCTGGGGGTTTGCTGCTGGCCAGGTCTTCTGGATATCACAGTCTGTCTCCACTTGTGGCCCTGGGTTGAGTCCTGCCAAGGAAATGCAGACTGGGGTGTTACACTGTCTGGTCCTCCTTCACCTCCACCACTGGTTCACACACAGACCCACAGGAGGCCACAGTGGGAAAGAACTTCAGACACAATCTCAACCACAATCTCAACCACATCCCCTCCCTCTACAGAGAACCTGAAGGCCCAAAAGAGAGGAAGGGGCTTGCCCAAGGCCACAGAGCAATATGGTGGCAACAGTGGACTGTGTCTCTAGAAGTTAAGGCTAGTCTTTTTTCTGTTAAACCAGGCAGAGCCCCTGTGTCTGGGACCCTCAATGCACATAGCCACCCAGAGTAGAGAGACTACATTTCCTAGCCGTCCTTGAAGCTAGGTGTGGCATATGATTGGGTTCTAGACAATGCCATGTAGGTGGAAGTGGTGTGTACAAGTTCTGGGAAGTGTCTTTAGAGGAAAAGGCTGTTCCTCTTCCACCTTCCTAGCAGATGGAGTGGAATGTGATGGCTGGAGCTTGAGCAGCTATCTTAGACCATAAAGTCATCTTAGACCATGATGTGGAAGCTGTATGATGAAGATGAGGAAGACAAAATGCAAGGAGCTCAGATTCTAGTAGCCTCCACACCAGCCCTTTTGCTTACCTGAGAAGGAAATTATCTTTTTTAAAAACTACTGTTATTGTGGGTTTTCTGTCACTTGCAGCTCTACTCCTAACCAGTACATTTCCAACAGAAATGAATAGGGTAGAAGTCAAATGTGATGTAAAGTAGGGTGTTGAGGGTTTAGCTATCATGTGTTGTCTGAGGGGAGGGCAGGCTGCAGAGAAAGTGCAGATGGAATGCTGGGTAGAATGGTGGTGTGGGCAGGAGGGAGAGCTGACCACAGCTGCTGACCGCTGCAGGGGCTTCGGCTGTGGTCCAGCCCCTCCAGGAGGCTGTCCTACAAAGGCTTCCTTTCCCTCTGGCCTTACCTCTGAAGTCTGGGGCATCCAACACCTGCACGAACCATGTAACATCATCCCAAGGGCCTACACTATCTCACAGGGCTTCTGTCCAGATGAAATGAGAGGATGGATGTGAAAGCATTTTGTAAACTGTTACATCCGTTATAAGAGTAAGTTAATAATTATTTTGTAATTGGTATTTTTTACAACCATAGTTGTTTTCCTCTCTTTTAAGTGTGTTATCTCACAGACTGATTTATTATTGTTTTTAATTCCAATTAAAATAGGAACCAGAAGCCCAGGAAGCAGATACTGCATGAGGGATGGAAACCACGCTGTTGAAAGCTTGCTTCGTGCTGGTTCCTTCGTGTGCGGTGCCTTCAATCCTACAGCTGGGCATGGCTTTCCACATCCTGGAGGGGAAGAAGCAGAGGCTAGGCAAGGCCAAATGGCCTGCCTGGGGTCCCTTGGCAATGTGCGTCAGGGCTGGATGGGTGCTCCAGATGCCTGCTCTCTCACAGGGGCTCTGTGTGCCTCCTCTCTGCCACAGAGGCCGATCACAGCTTCACTTCACTGTGGAAGGATCTGAGGAGGGTGCAGTTGCAGGCATGGTTTGCACAGGATGTGGAGAGAAGATTCAAGGGTCAACCCAGAATAAGGTCGGGTGGGACTGCCCTTTCAAGTCCTTCCTAACTTTGAAATTCCACAGTCGTGTGAGATGGGCTTGGTATGTGATCTGTGTATAACAAATGAATGGAGTGGAAAGAGTATTGGGTTTGGAAATTGGAGGTTACCAGGCGGCCTTTGGCAAATCATGTAACTTGTCTGAGCCTGATTTCCCCCATCTCCAAATGGAGATGATTCCACTCATCTCCCACAGGATGTGAACGTGCGCTAGGTACCAACAGACTGCTGTCAGGGAGCAGGACAGTGGCAGCTGGGAGGCACACTCACAGTGAAATGGGGACATTATTTGTACCTATCTCATGTGACTGTTGTGGGATTGAAATGACACGTGCCAGGCACCGAGACTGGCAAAGAGCAAGTGCTTAGTCCTGGGGGCTCTGTTTATTTTTATGTTGACGGAGGCGCTTAGGAGAGAGAGCTCTGACAGAGAAGCATTTCCCCCACTCTGCCTCCCGCTCTGCACCTACCATGAGAAGCCCCTTATAGGCATAGACGATGCCAAGCCAGATGGTCATGTGGGTGTTCTCACAGTGCTCTAGGAGAGGTCGGATGGAGATGTCCCGTCCTGCCGGGTCCGGCTGTGCAAAGAGAAAACAGAAACCCAGGGATGGCACTGGGCACCCTCCCAGCAGCCAGGTCCCTGTTTCATAGTCCTTTTCCCTCCCATGAGCCACAGCCAGTGCTACCATCCAGGAGGCCTTTTGGACCCCATCTCTGTGTTCCATGGGACTCAGGCCTCAACCAGCGTTGACTGCCTTCTGTTTGTTGGTCGTGATTCAGCTCTGACCTTCAGTTATCGGAGTTCTTCATGCATTTCCAGCTTGAGTCAGAGCTCAGGAGTAGGGACTGGGTCACTTCTGTGCCCCTAGTACCTAGCACAAGACCTGGCCCAGAGCAGGCATCTTTCTATAACATTTGTTAAAAGAGTAAGGGTGAGAATGAAGCACAAAGTTAGGTGTGGAGGCCTTCAGGTGTCTCTGGAATTAACTCAGGTAGCTGGGAGATAGTATCTACTGGCTAGACCAAGCACGGGGCCTGCCAAACCCCTTTAAGGAAGGAGATCTTCTTGCCCACCACCTCCATGGAGGGAGCAGTGGTGGCAGCTGTGTTATGTACCACATGATGCACTCTGGGCCAGAGTTGATTGGACAAGGGGTGGGCACCTGACCTTAGGTAGCCAATCCGAGGCTTGTCAGGGACCTATGAGGTTTCCTAGTGCAAAGTGCTCTGCCCAAAGAGGGGTGGTGGAGAGGATCCAACCCAAGCACCGTTCTCTCTCTCAAGAATTTGAACTGAGAAACTCCAGGAGAGAATCAGCCAGATGGTGGCAAGAGGAGAAAAAGACAACAAGGGAGTGAAAAAATATGTACTGTAGGTATATTTTTTTAATGAACTATTTGAGAGTAAGTTGCAGACATCCTGGCCCTTCTTCACCCCTAAATATCTCGCATATTTTTCCTAAGAACAGGAGATTCTCTTATATAACCACATATACCTACCAAATTCAGGAAATTTAACATTGATACAGTATATTATCTAATACACTACCTATTTTTTAATTTTGCTAATTGGCACAATAATGTCCTTTAAGGACCCAATCCAGGACCATGTGTTGCATTTACTTATCATGTCTGTAGTCAGCCTTGGAATCAGCCCTTCCTCCTTCAATCTCAAGACCTCAGCAAGCCCAGAAATAAACCCACACACCTACAGTCAATTAATCTTTGACAAAGGAGGCAAGAGTATAAAATGGGAAAAAGTCTCTTCAGCAAGTGGTGCTGTGAAAGTTGGACAGCCGCATGTAAATCAATAAAGTTAGAACACACCCTCACACCGTGCACACACAAAAAACTCAAAATGGCTTGAGATTTAAATGTTAGACATGACACCATAAACCTCCTAGAAGAGAACATAGACAAAACATTCTGTGACATAAATCATACCAGTGTTTTCTTAGGTCAGTCTCCCAAAGCAGTAGGAATAAAAATAAATGGGACCTAATTAAACTTAAAAGCTTTTGCATAGCAAAGGAAACCATTAAAAAAACGAAAAGAGGGATTTCCCTGGTGGTGCAGTGGTTAAGAATCCACCTGCCAATGCAGGGGACATGGGTTCGAGCCCTGGTCCGGGAAGATCCCACATGCCGCGGAGCAACTAAGCCCGTGCGCCACAACTACTGAGCCTGCACTCTAGAGCCTGTGAGCCACAACTACTGAAGCCTGCGCGCCTAGAGCCCGTGCTCTGCAACAAGAGAAGCCACTGCAATGAGAGGCCCGCGTGCCGCAACAAGAGTACCCCTGCTCGCCGCAACTAGAGAAAGCCTGTGCGCAGCAACGAAGACCCAATGCAGCCAAAAATAAACAATTTTTAAAAAACGACAAACAAAAAAACCCCGAAAAGATAGGGACTTATGTGGTGGTCCAGTGGTTAAGACTCCGTGCTTCCACTGCAGAGGGCATGGGTTCAACCCCTGGTCAGAGAACCAAGATCCTGCATGCTGCTGGGTGGGGATGGGGGGACCAAAAAGACAACCTATGGACTGGGAGAAGGTATTTGCAAATGATGTGACCAACAAGGGCTTAATCTCCAAAATATATAAACAGCTCATACAACTCAACAGCAAAAAAACAACCCAATCAAAAAATGGGCAGAAGACCTTTGGAAAAATATCTATTAAGAAGACATACAGATGGCCAATAAGCATGTGAAAAGATGCTCAACATCACTGTTAGGGAACTGCAAATCAAAACTACAATGAGGTACCACCTCACACCGATCAGAATGGCCATCACTAAAATGTCTAGGGGCTTCCCTGGTGGCACAGTGGTTAAGAATCTGCCTGCCAATGCAGGGGACACAGGTTTGAGCCCTGGTCCGGGAAGATCCCACATGCCTCAGAGCAACTAAGCCCATGCGCCTAGAGCCCCTGCTCTGCAACAAGAGAAGCCACTGTGATGAGAAGCCCGCGCACCACAACGAAGCACAGCCCCCACTCACTGCAACTAGAGAAAGCCCGCGTGCAGCAACAAAGACCCAACGCAACCAAAGATTAAAAAAAAAAAAAAGTCTACAAATAACATATGCTGGAGAGGGTGTGGAGAAAAGGGAACCCTCCTACACTGCTTGTGGCAATGTCAGTTGGTGCAGCCACTATGGAAAAGAGTATGGAGGTTCCTCAGAAAACTAAAAATAGAATTACCATATGATCCAGCAGTCCCACTCCTGGGCATATACCTGGATAAAACTATAATTCAAAAAGATACATGCACCCCCATGTTCATAGCAGCACTATTTACAATAGGCAAAACATGGAAACATCCTAAATGTCCATCGACAGATGAATGGATAAAGAAGATGTGGTACATATATACAATGGAATACTACTCAGCCATAAAAAAAGAACGAAATAATGCCATTTGCAGCAACATGGATGCAGTGAAGGAAGTCAGAAAGGGAAAGACAAATACCACATGATATCACTTATATGTGGGATCTAAAATATGACCCAAATGAACTTATCTATGAAACAGAAACAGACACACAGACATAGAGATCAGACTTGGGGTTGCCAAGGGGAAGGGAGGGAGGGAGAGGGATGGACTAGGAGTTTGGGGTTGGTAGATGCAAACTATTATATTTAGAATGGATAACAACAAGGTCCTACTGTATAGCACAGGGAACTATATCCAATCTCCTGGGGTAAACCACAATGGAAAAGAATATAAAAAAGAATGCATGTGTATGTGTGTATAACTGAGTCACTTTGCTGCACAGCAGAGATGGGCATAACATGGTAAATCAATTACACTTCAATTAAAAAAAAAAAGACCTCAGTCTACTTCAGTCTGTTATGTCATTGATATTTCAGGTCATTTATTTTGTAGAATATCCCTCAGTTTGGGTATGTCTGAATGTGTTTTCATGATTGAATTCAGGTTATGTATTCTTGGTAGGAATTCTATGTAAGTGATCTTCTCACCTCCTCAGTGTTTCACATCAGGGGCATTTGATGGCACTTTGTCCCATTATTGGTGATGTTTTTGGTCATTTGGTTGAGGTGATGTCAGCCAGATCTCTCCACTTCAAAGGTACCGTTTCCCTCTTGTAATTAATAAATAATCTGTGGGAGATACTTTGAGACTGTGTGGGTATCCTGTTCCCCCACAAACATTAACTCAGTGGTTGCAGCTTCCATTGATGATTCCTATCTGAGTCATATTACTTTGGTGGCTGCAAAATGGTGACTTTCTAACTCTAACATTCCATTTAAATACTTGGCAATATATTGTAAACAAGATCTTTCCTTCCACTCATTTATGTATATCAGTATAGACTTATGGGATCCTTTTAGATTCAGTGTTTTATAATCCATTACTACTATTATTCATTTTGTTCAAAATTTTCCAGATTTGGCTAGTAGGAAACCCCTTCATGCTGTCTCCTGTGATTTTTCAACATGTCCCCATAATTTTTTTGAGCACTTTCCTACTTCTTGGCACAAGAGGTTCCAGGCTCTCCTTGTATTTTCCTTGCCCTAGTCTTGGAATCAGCCATTTCTCTGAGGAGTCCTGGTTCTTTGTAGCAGAGAATAGTATTTAGAAACCGAGATCTGGGCACTGATGTGCTCACTGTTCCTAGGGTATCATTACTTCTAGGCCCCTTTATCTATCTATCTATCTATCTACCCATCCATCTACCATCACTCTCTTTATCATCTATCTATAGATATAAATAAAATCCAACACCACAGTGTTCTTGCTTGCTCTCCCCCATTCCATATTTGCATCTTTATTCTCTTACAGTGAGATCCCTGGTTTCTAACAACATCAAGATATTCACTCATTTTCTCAATCCTATAATAGACACAAAATAGTTTCAAAATTGCTACATCCATACACTACCAACAACAAATTTACTAAGTTGAAGATGTCCTTGCAAATCTGTCTTTAGCACAGATCCCACTGAGGGTATCTCATCAAAGAACTGTGTTCTGGATGTTGCCTCTTAAGGCCCAGGGTAAAGCCACACTCCTGAGGGTAAGGGGTAGGCATGCCCAGGGTCAGTCACTAGGAAGAAGGGGCACATTGGTGGGATCCAGGGATGTGAAAGGCAGGCCTTAAGCACATGGGGGATGGAAACCCTATTTCTCTTAGCCCTGCTCACTAGGGCTGACCTTCAAGGCATGCCATTGCCTGGTACCTGTGAGTTGGGGAAAGATGGTGCTCCCATATGGATACAGGAGGAGCTGGGAGGGGTGGAGCCGCAGGGCTCAGGCCACTTTATAACTAGATCATCCAGTTGCATGCTCTCTCAGGCTTGATTTCCCTTTCTTTGTCCCAAGCCACAGAAAGCCTTACGTTAGCCTCTTTGGTTCCATGATCCTTGAGTACACACACAGGCTGGAGTGCTACAGGGCCCTCTGCAGTGGTGGCAGTGGGTACTTGTGAGAGACACACCAGGGAAAGGTGATCCCCAGGAACCATAGTCAGAGTTGCCAGGGCTAGAGATTTCCCCTCCGCTGCTACTGACCCAGGAGCTGAGCTGGAGTCTAAGAGTGGTGGGGCCTTCCTGATGTCCTTTCATTGTGTAATTGAGGAGACTGAGAAAGGACTTGGTCCCAAGGTCAACAGTGACTTAGTGGCGTAACTTGGTTTTCTCCAATGTCTGACAACTAAGCAGACCTCAGAACGCAGTAGCACAGGCCCATTACAGCCATGCGCGAACAGCAAACCCATTAATGATGATAGTGTCTGTTGTTCTACAATGAAAGGCAGTCATTTATGATGAACTCTTAGATTCTCTTTGTAGAGAGGACTGATTCTGTCATACCCCATTGTTCAATGTAATGAAAACTCTATTCATGGGAAGCTAACGATGATTGCCTGGCTTATATACCTCCAGTGACAGAGTCCCCTCCCTCCCACTCTTGGTGAGATGGTTGCACAGTTTTTCTTTTATTGAACCAGAACCTTCTCCTCTTATACCTCCACCATTGATCCTCGTCTTTCCTCCGGGGCTCCTCAGAATGGTACTGAATTCTCTCCTTAAGTCTGCACACTCTTCCTCATGAGGGGAAGATCTGCAGTGAAGGTACATATCACCTTCCCCCACAAGTCGACCTGCTCCTCCTAAACTGCTTGAGTTTACTATTGATCTGAAAACCTAGAATTGAGCTCAACACTTCAGGTGGTACTAAGCACCCTTGCTCCAGATCTCCTTGCCTTTCTAAATAACTACCTTTCATTGGTGATTCATATGTTCCTTACGGTTGATTAAGACCCCATAGGTAGTTTTCGTGGAACTGCTGCTAGCTCTGTCCTCTCGCTTCTGTAGCTGACATTCCAGCCTGGTTACCTTTTACCTCGTTTGTAGCCCTCTCCTCCTCATGCCCTCCATCCTGGTCTGCTCTGACCTCTTCAAATCCTGAAATCCCAATTCTTATATCTGGTCTTTCAGTACCCCATTTATCTCACTAAGCTTAAGCACAGCCTCGCCTGCAGAGGTGGAAGGGGAGCAAAAAAACAAGGGCCTGCCCAGAGTTCAGAGAAGTCATGATCCCAAGGGTGAGCAGAGATGCTTCTACTCCATCTCCCAGTACACAGGCACTGATCCGGAAATAAGCCATAAAAACCTCCCAGTCATCAACGTCACTTTCACACAGCCCCAGGGCTGTGAACACTGGACACAAATCAGTGGCAGTGATTGGGGTGGTTTTATGAGTGATGAAGTTTATGTACGCATGAGGCTGGGGGATGGGGAGTCTGAATAAAGTCAAATGAGCCCTGCATTGAATCTCAAAGCAAACTGTAAGAGCCATGCCTTTTCTTGTATGATCCATTGTGCTTGGGACTGGAGTTCAGAGTGCTCTGAGCAGTCACACACATGGGGAGAGATGCCTGACCAGGCAACGGGGGAGGGCAGGGAACCTGAGCCCTTACTTGGTGTCGTTGTCGTGTACCAGAGCACCACTAGAGGGCACCAAAGAACCGTGTGGAGGGTCCACCCAGCAGCTGTGGCTCACCCCCTGCTGGGGACACAGAGCTGCTTCTGTGGCTCGGTGGGGCTGCAAGTGTTGAAGCCGTCAGCAGCATCCTGTGCTACTCTAGAAGGCACTCACTGGCCTTAAATGAAGCCAGACTTCAGGCACCTTGGAGGACCACCACCCCACCCCCCCCTCCCAGGGCAGCGGGTGAAGCAGAGCAGGGGGAGGCGTGGGGAGCTGCTGGGGAAGGAGGGGCCAGAGGGCCCAGGCTGTACCTGGCTATGGCATTCCCCCTGTTCCTAGTGTGGGCTGGCCACGCAGCCCGGTGCCAGTGAGCACAGGGCACTGACCCCTGCAGATGCCATGCCGGGATCTGACGTCAGGGCCTGAGCCAGGATTTTAGGCCCAGTTCTCTGTGCAGTTGTGGACTGCAGCATTTCCACTGGCCTAAGAATGCTTCCCTTGCCCTGGATAACTGGCTTACAAGAACTTTCAGCTTGCTTTTCTCTCTTCTTTATTTTCCTTCCTTATTTGTTGCTCACTTGGGCAATTACCTAAGTAATCATTCATTCATTCATTCATTCATTCCATAACTATCAAGCACTACCATCTGCCAGGTACTGTTCTGGGCATGGGGAAGGCAGCAATAACCAGTGCTGACAAGAACCCTGTCCTCATGGGTCTTCCATCCTAGTAAGATCAGGACGGCTCCATGAGAGATGACCTCAGAGGGGGAATGGGCTGGCCTCAGCAAATAACAGCCACCTTAAGAACACCAAGAGCTGCCCTGTCGTGAGTGACAATAATGTGCTAGTTGCAAAGCTGTGAGCTCTACACACGTTATCTTGTTGAAGCCTCATAAGAATCTAACAAGGTTGGACTTCCCTGGCGGCACAGTGGTTAAGAATCCGCCTGCCAGTGCAGGTGACACGGGTTCAAGCCCTGGTCCGGGAAGATCCCACATGCCGCGGAGCAACTAAGCCCATGCGCCACAGCTACTGAGCCTGCGCTCTACAGCCTGAGAGCCACAACTACTGAGCCCACGTGTTGCAACTACTGAAGCCTGCGCGCCTAGAGCCCATGCTTCACAACAAGAGAAGCCACCAGAATGGGAAGCCCGCGCACCGCAATGAAGAGTAGCCCCCGCTCGCCGCAACTAGAGAAAGCCTGCGTGTAGCAACGAAGACCCAATGCAGCCAAAAATGAGAAAAAAAAAGAATCTATCAAGGTGTTAACCTCATTTTACAGATGAGGAAACTGAGGCACAGAGAAGTTAAGTAACTTGCCCTAAATCTCCAGCTAGTGTCAGAGCTGAGATTCGTTTGATTCCCAAACCAATGTTCATTCCTTCCTCACCACATGCATCCCCCAACCTGCCCTGCTTCATATTCCAAGGAGACAGTGGGTATAATACCTGCTCTGTAAACTGTGAGGTGCTGCTCATGGGAGGAATGACTTAGTTGCTAAACAGTCAATAGAGGCCTCCCTGAAGCCCCCAGAGCTCTGCAAAGGCTATGCTTCAGTGCTGCATGAAATCAAGCTGTCTGCAATGGCCGGAGGCTGCAAGTACTCACACCTGACTCCTGGTCTAGCTGCTGCTCAGCGGGAGGCAGGCAGACGCTGTCCGGGAAAGCCTCCCCCATCTGTGCAGCGAAAGGGGAGCAGCTGGCCTGAGAGTCCCTCTGCATGATGCAACTATTCACAGTGTAGGCCAGTGGCCCCTACAAACATCCAGCTTTGTCAGGCTGCACAAATGGACCAGCTAGGGTCCGGGCATGGCTTGAAACATTGAGGCCTGAAAGGTCAAAGGGCTGGGTCCTGTTTTAGACTTACTGGGTGACCTTGGGCAAGTCCTCGCCCTTTTCTTGACTTCAGTTTCCCATCTGCAAATGAGCCTATGAGTTAATTTACAGTATAGTTAATGTAAGCCTGAATAACTGAGGGATGACTATATTTGTCTTACATTTCACAACTGTATTTGTCCTACATTCACTCATTCAGAATCGACTTGATCCGTATTTCTCATGTGCCTGCTGTGTGCCGTGCACTGTGCTCGATGCTGGGGTCCAGGTGTATAAGACCCGTAGGATGCTTGTCTTCTTGGAGCGTGCATTCCAGTGGAGGGCACAGGAGGTTGACAAACCACACGGCACAGCTACGAGTAGAGGGGTGGTAAGTGTTCCTAAAGAGAACAACGAGGCACTCTGAGGGCTACTAGCCAGAGGATCTACTTCAGATCAGGTAGTCTGGGAAGGCTCTTCTGAAGTGGCGACATTTAGTCTGGGACCTGAACGGTGGGAAGACGAGCCATGTGAAAACCTCGGGGGAGAGCATTCCTAGGAGAGGGAACAGCAAGCAGGCAGGACCTGAAATGGCAAAGACTTCAGCATGTTTTAGGAACCAAAAGGAGCCCAGTGTGGCTGGAGTGCAATAAGTAAGGGGGCCAGCGCTGCTCCTCACTCCATAATATGCACACAAACCACCTAGGGGGCTTGTTAAAATGCAGATGGGTCAGTAGGTCTGGGTGGGCCCCGGGATGCTGCATTTCTAAGCAGCTCCTAGGGGATGCTTGATGCTGCTGGTCCACAGACTGCCCTTTGGACAGCAAGGCCTTAAAGGATCTTAAGCAATAGGGTGATATTTGGTCCTCAGCTTAGCAGACCTCTGGTTAAGAATGCAGACTCCTTGAAAAGGGAACCCTCCTACACTGTTGGTGGGAATGTAAGTTGGTGCAGCCACTGTGGAAAACAGTATGGAGGTTCCTCAGAAAACTAAAAATAGAATTACTATATGATCCAGCAATCCCACTCCTGGGCATATATATACCTGGATAAAACTATAATTCAAAAAGAAACATGCATCCCTATGTTCATAGCAGCACTATTCAAGTAGCCAAAACATGGAAACAACCTAAATGTCCACCAACAGATGAATGGGTAAAGAAGATGTGGTACATATATACAATGGAATACTACTCAGCTATAAAAAAGAATGAAATAATGCCATTTGCAGCAACATGGATGCAACTAGAGATCATCATACCAAATGAAGTAAGTCAGAAAGAGAAAGACAGATACCATATAATATCACTTAGATACAGAATCTAAAATATGGCAGAAATGAACCTATCTATAAAACAAAAACAGACTCAGACATAGAGAACAGACTGGTGGTTGCCTAGGGGGAGGGGGTGGGAGAGGGCTGGAGTGGGAGGTTGGGGTCAGCAGATGTGAGCTTTTATGTATAGGATGGATAAACTACAAGGTCCTACTGTATAGCACAGAGAGCTATATTCAATATCCTATGATAAACCATAATGGAAAAGGATATTAAAAAAAAAGAATGTATATATACGTATAACTGACTCACTTTGCTGTACAGCAGTAATTAACACAATATTGTAAATCAACTATACTTCAATAAATAAAAAAGATAGAATGTAGACTCCTTTTGTCATTCGCACGCCTCTGACACAGAGTGACAGCTAAGCACAAGGACAGACTTGACACTGCATGTCTGTGTGTTCAGACCCTGAGTAGGGAGGGTGAGGAGTCCGGTGGTGGACATGAAGGGTGCCACGAGCTTCCCCTGTGATCACGGGGCTCTTGGCTCTGGTCCCTCGGACCTTTTAGGCTGCCACTGCTGTGGGTAGCTCGGGTTCCCAAGCACCACCTGGCTAGTGCTTCTTTGAAGGAGGGGGTGCCTTCCACCTTCTGACCAGCTCCCAGAAGCTGGCTTTCTGCCTCTTTTTTTTAAAATTTCAAAGCTGATTTTTGAAATATCTGGTAGAATTGGTAGATTTTTCTACTGGGGGTGAGTATATGTGTGTATATAAATGTGAGTTTGAGTGTGTGTGGTAAGGAGAGGAGGGAGGATGTCTGACCTTTCTGGGCTGCATTTCAGAGTCTTGAGATGCTTCTCTTTTCTTGGGAAGGCATGTGAGTCAACACTGCCTCTTTTTTGGGGGAAGATGGGGGGCGGTCCCATCAAGGAAGCCTGGCAGGGAGAGAAAGGCCCCTGGGTTCAGATCCCAAGTCCATCACTTGCCAGCTGTGTGACTCTGAACACATCTCTAAGCCTTTCGGAGCCATGATTTCCTCACCTGCAACCTCCCAGGTTTGGCAAGATGATCAGAAGAGGTGACTAGTGAGTTTAGCAGGCTCCTGAGACTGGAAGGCCCACTCCTTATATGTGAACCATCATCGTTATCTCCCAGCACAGGGAGTCACAGAGCCCTGGAGCTGGGAGGACCTTCCGGATCCCTCTGGGCCGGCTGCTTATCTCCACAGCAGCAGCTCCACATCTCCAGGCAGCCAAGCTCTAAGCTGTCACTTCAGGGTAAGATTTTCTTGTTAGACTGTTTGATTACAAGTTTGGGTGAATTTTTTTCAGAATCCCAAATCGGGAAGGGACCTGTGAGATCACCCACAAGGGTTTCTCTATGGGGGAACTTCCGGCAGCTGTTTTCTTTGGAGGGCGTGTGATTCTCTGTTGTGAGGGACTGTCCTGTTCAGTGCAGGGCACTCAGAACCCCTGGCCCCTGGGCACTAAATGCCAGGAATGTCCTCTAGTCACCGTGTCAGCCAAAATCCCTCTCCCCTGGCTCCCCCCTTCTAAACACTAAGGGGATTATGCTCTAGTCCAGTTCCTCTTTTTACAGACAGAGAAACTGAGGCCCAGGAAAGGACTCACAGCAAGTAGGTGACTGATTAGAGACACAGACGCAGGTGTCCTGACCTTGGTCCCATGCCCTGTGCGCTGGACCATGCTGCGGGTTGTCACAGGGGGAGCCAGCCTCGTGGGCGGCTCACCAGCCAACCTTTATTGGGACTTACCCTTCCCAGGTGCCAGACACGGCCAAGTCAGCCCCCTGGAGCTGGCCTGAGGGCCAACCTCTGGCTTTTGGACTTATTCAATCTGCTGGTACTATGCACCCTTGCTCAGGTGTACTGGGGCAGCTTCTAGAACAGCAGGCATGGGGCCCAGAGCCGCTCACCCTATCCACACTGGCCACGTCCCTCACGGAGTCCTGCTTGGCGGAGGGGCGATGAGGTAGGGGAGGTGGCTGGGACCTGGTTGAGGAGGGCAAGGAGCCCGGGCTCAGCATTAGGATGCCAGTGGGCCAGCACCCCTTCCTGGTCCTGTTCGGAGAGACATCCTGAGTTTGACCTTGGAATCTGGCAGGAAATTCTGTGGCTGTATAAGGGTCATAGCTGGGGTGAGGACTGTCTTGGGGAAGTTAAGGACTGACAAGTGCAATAATAGGCCCTACCATTTCTAGCCCTTTGCAGCTCTTAAATGCATTCATATAGGATCTCTCTTTGATTTTGACCTTAGAAACCAGGAATTTTATACCCATGTTACAGGTGAGGAAACTGAGGCTCAGAGAGGACAAGAGATTTGCTTAAGGTGACACAGCAAGTCAGAGGCAAAGCCAAGCCAGACCTCTTTCCTGCAAAGCAGGTAGGGGCATCTCAGCTTCTGTGGTTTGGCTCTGTTCCCCTCCCTGTGGAGGTGGGCCTTCAGGGGTGCCCCTGCTCTCTGTGGGCCTATGTCTGAGGCTTCTGGGAGCAAGACTGGAGCAGGAAGAGCTCCTAGGTATTGCTGCTGAACCCAAAGCCAGGAGGTGCTTGCTCATGGGGGGGCTTCCACAAGGCACACTGTGAATGGGTGACGGCACTGCTGCCTCCCAGGCGTCAGCTGTGTGGTCTGCAGCGCCTGCCCGGCACGAGGGGGGCATCATGCACTGCTCAGCGAGCCTGGCCGCGCTGAGCAATGAGAGACGGCCAGGGCCCGAACAGGCACTTCCCCAGTGAAACGATGGCCCGGTGACTGGGGACAGGGAGACGGCTCCGCACTCCTCAACAGACAGTCACCAGGGAACGGCTGGGCACCAGGGTGGGGAGTCTTCCCTCGGCTCTAGAGCAGAGAGAAACTTGTGCCCCTCGGGTAGTGTGCAGGGCCATAGGTGTGTTACTTCACCGATACGGTGTTTAACATTTTTAGACTTCACAGGCAGTAGTTAAACCTCAGGTGATTCCACATGAACACCCAGATTTCTGGCTTCTTTTGGAAATGAGACACTCGGCAGCACAGGGCCTGTGTGTGTGCGTCACTGCTTGTGAGCTGGGCGTGTCTGCCACCCTCCCTCATCTGGGCCGCCTGGCCAGCACAGCTCCAGTCCTTGTTCCAGAGTCAAGCGAATGCTTGGAAGGCGTTTTAATTCTAAGGACATTTTTTTTTTTTTTTTAAAGGAAGGATTTATTTATTTATTTATTTATTTATGGCTGTGTTGGGTCTTCGTTTCTGCGCGAGGGCTTTCTCTAGTTGCGGCGAGCGGGGGCCACTCTTCATCGCGGTGCGCGGGCCTCTCACTGTCGCGGCCTCTCCTGTTGTGGAGCACGGGCTCCAGACGCGCAGGCTCAGTAGTTGTGGCTCACGGGCCCATTTGCTCCGCGGCATGTGGGATCTTCCCAGACCAGGGCTCGAACCCATGTCCGCTGCATTGGCAGGCAGATTCTCAACCACTGCGCCACCAGGGAAGCCCTTCTAAGGACATTTTTGAAGTCAGTGTGACAACTGTTCTTTCTTTAGTTGGTAAAAGAATTGGAGAGAGAGAGGTGATTGAAAGCAGTTGATGTGGGTGAGGACAGCTGTACTTCAGTGTTGGAGAAATCACTGCTGTCTTAGCAGCTGATGAGAATTTCCTTCAGGGGGAGCCGTGAGTTTGGTGGAAAGCGCCAGCTCTGGGAAGGTGAGTGCCATGGGCACCAAGTGTTCAGAGGAGGCCAAATCCACCCCGGGAGCCAAGAGAGATTTGGTTGCTTCTGAGAGGGGAGTAAGAAGGAGGGAAGCTGGCTGGGCCACATGTTCCTTCCCCACAGACTTTTGCACCTTCAGGAAGTTCTACTAAAATTCAGGACATGTTTGATGGGTGAGAGGGAAACGTTGGTGAACCTGGCAAAGGGCCTGAGACTTGCCCCGGGGTGCTGTGGGGTAGAAGAGAGATGGCATCTGTGAACCAGGAGCTGGACTGTGCCTACCAGAAAGGCTGGCAAAGGGCCGAAATCTCTAGCAGGCTCGCAATGTCCTCAGACCTCCCCACCTTGGGGGTTGAGGCAGTTCTTCCCGAATCTCAAGGCCCATGAGGGCCCAGCCAACACTGGAATATGTAGAAATGTGGGTTAACTATTCCCGTGATCACCTGATTTTTGTAGAAGCAGCGTTACTGAGTAGAAAGGTCTGCGGGCCAACCATGGGCAGGCAAGCCCCTTCCCTCTGAGTGCCAACATCTGGCGACTCTGCGGTGGCAACCCCAGACGGGAAGCACACGCCCTGGCGCAGCTGCCTGGAGTCTGGCTTGCACCTGCGCTCAGCAGGACCAGGACGCCTGGCGCCCTCATGCTCCCCCTGGCGGGGCCGACCACGGTTCCCAGGGCGCGCTTGAGAGCCACTTGTGCCTGCACTGCCTCTACCCTGAGAGCAGAACCGCGCTTTCTTCTTGCGGTCCTGGGACCTGCCTGACCCCCCATAGCTGGGTGTCTGGGCCTCGGCCAGGGGTGGGGGACGGGGGGCAGGGGTGAGTAGAACAATGAAAGGAGAGCAGACAGACGAGAACAGAAGAGAAGGGAAACCTGTGTTCCTCAGATGCCAACACGGTACAGTAAGACTGAATTGCCGTAAACTAAGCCCTGAGAACAAACAAAAACAAGAGCTTAATGAGGCAACAGTCACTCGGTTTGTCCCTCACACTAACTGATAAATGATGAGGGCAGAAGCCCCCCAGCACTTCCTGATCGCTCCTCTGCTGCGAGTTACCCCACCTCTCCCCACCCCCTGCCCTGCCCCAGCCTGGTCCAAAGCTCCGTCCTGCTTTCTGCTTCTCAAGCCATTTGGCCCCTTTTTCTGGCCCTTCAGTGGAGTTCTCTGAAGAGGGTGCCTGTACCCCCGTCTACATTCTCTACCTCCCACCACTCACCTCCAAACCACTGCAGTGCTCCCGGTGGGCTCTGAGACCTCCTAGAGCCACAGGCAGGGGGCCCGTTTAGTCCTCTGCTCCCCGAGGCCACCTGACTCTCACTTCCAGGCCCTGTCCTCTCCCGGTTCTTTGGGTCTTTGCCCTCCTCCGCTGTGCCCTCTCAGCTCCCTGCACTCATGCCCTCCGCCTGCTGATCAGGGCCCCCGGCCCCTCCTACTTAACCTTTCCCAGTCTGAACTCATCGCTTTCTCCCTTAAACCTTCTGTTCCCCCCGGGTTTGCGAGCTCAGAGAGCTGCCCCACATCCACCCAGGTCAGACTGGGCCCTGGGCCGCCTCCCAGGACCTCCTTACCACTCCTGTGCCCTTTGCCCTCACCCAGCTCCCCCTCCAGAGTGACCTTCCACACAAGCTAATTCCACGTTCAGAGAGCTTCAGCGGCTCCTCAAATTGCAGGACAGTCACCCGGACCCATGAACCCGGCATCGTGACCCTCTGCGATCAGCCCTGGCATATCTGTCCAGCCCTGACTCCTGTCACCTCATCCATAGCCCAGTCCCATAATCTCCTTCCTGGTCCTTTTCTGAGCCATTTCCTTGTCCTGGGATGCCCTTCCTTCACCCGATTCCTCCATCTCTGAAATCTTCCTAGGTCCTCTCACCCCAAGTCTGCCCCTCCAAGGCCCCCTGTGCTTCCTGCCTCTCTCTTTGGGGAGGGGTGTGGCCTCGAAGTAGAGATAACTGTGTTGGACTTCTTCCTCTCCTCTACCTGCCGCGCCATCCCCTCCACCACTTGTACTTCCTCTGTCCCCCAACATGCGCTGACTGCTCACTGCGTGCCAGATTCTGGGCTAAGCGTGTCATAAACACTGTCCCACTTCCTCTAAACTGTCGCCACAGGAGTGAGCCCTAGTACAACCCCCATTTTAGGGGATGCTGGATAAGGCTCGGAGAGGCCGAATCACGGGCTCAAGGTTACACAGGCATTCAGTGACTTGAACCCAGGTCTGCCTAACTTCCCAAACCTTTCCTTTAGACACAAATCCAGAGCTACCCAAAAGGGTGCCTGGTCACTGGTGTGCCACTAATGGATTACAAAGTCCCAAGACGGTGCTCTCCTCTGTCTCGGGGCACAGGGGTGGGGCCAGTCACCTCCAGCCACACGCGGCCTCTGTGGTCACCCTGGTCCTATGAGAATATTGCTTCCTATGTGCACCATGATGTGGAAAAGGATGGGAAGCCCGGCCTTAAGCTAGACTTGGTCCTGGCCCTGAGCTGGCCCAAGGCAGCTCGCTTACCCCATACTTTCAGCCTGGCCTGGGAATGCCTGCTGAAGCCCACTCCCCAACATGCTGCCTCTAGGCCAGCAACCCCCAGGCCAAAGGGCCTCCTTGTGTGGGTAATTCTCCCTGGCCTGGGGTGAGATCTGTGGCCTCCAGAAGTGAACGGAGCTCCCAGAACCCTGCTCAAGCTGCCCAGCTCAGTCCTTGGCCAGGCTGGCCTCTCTCCTGCCCAGCCTTTGGACCGCCTAGCCCAGACCTCAGGCAGCTGAGCTGGCCCTGCTCAGCCCTGGCCTGGCCATGCCCATACCTGTCTCTTATCACCCTTTCACGGGGGTCTGCTGCTAACTCAGGGCACAACGTGGCTGGTGGTTCACGGAGACTCCCTGCTGTCAAGTCCAAGGCCAGCTTGGTGTGAACGGGAGGTAACAGAACTAGGGTGCAAAGATGCTCTAAATCAGGAAGCTGGAGCATTGGAAACCTGGAGAGAGCTACTATACTCCACCGCTGCTGTGCACAACACTCAAGTTTATGCTTTCCAGTGTCATTAGTTCTGCCTAATGCTAGAAGTTTAGCCTCACTGCCATTTTGCATAGAACCCTGAGCCCAGGAATAGACCGTAACTCACCCAGGGCCACACAGCAAGAAATCCGAGGACCTGGCACTTGAGCCCAGGGATCATGACTCCTAGCCCAGGGTCCTCCGTTGTTTGTACTCCTCCCTGGAACCCTGGCTAATTCTGGGAGTCCCAGCTCCCCAAAGAAAGGAAGGTGGCTGCCTGGACGAGCCTCCAGTGTTCCCTCTCCTGTTCCCTCCTGCACCTCAGATTTTATGGTTTGCCGGTAGCTAAAGGCAGCAAGCAGGGCGACCCCACAGTGCCCTGGTGTAATGGACAGCCACCTTCCTTGCCTCTGGGTGAGGGTCTGGCCCAGGTCTGTCACACGTTCACTCTGAGCCCCAGGTTCTCTTCTGAGAAGTGCTAGAGTCACCTGCTTTGTGGGTTGCTCTGAGCATCGAGCAAGAGCACGGTAAGCCCCAGGACTACAAAGCCGAGACACGCGCGCCCCTGGTAACGCATGCAAGAACAATGCATCCATTTCACTCGCCTGTTGCCATTCAAGGAGGCAAGTATATAGGGAACCCCAAAAGCGCAGTGTTGCGAAGATTGTTCCAAAATAGGGTGTTGTAATTGGTACTGCTGCCACCGCTGCCCATGCGTTGGAATCCCCGGGCCGCAACGGGCTGGGAGAGCGTGCATGACCCTTCTTTACTCTACAGGGGCTCCTTTTCTGGGTCAGTTTCCTCTTCCCTGTCAGTGCTGTCTCCTCTGCACCAATGATGGGAGTTTCCAAGGTGAACATGATGCTCCAATTCATCATAACTATAAAGCTGTTCTCAACTCATCTCACACACACCCATTAGCAACAAACAGAAGTCTTTTTAGGCCACATTATTCTAGTTTGTAGAATCATACAATTTTTGGGCTTGAAGAGACTCAAGCATCTTCTTTCACTTCCCTTCCTTAGTGTCCAGTCCCTGCCAAAAGCTTGTCCAGACTTTCTTTGCACACCTCCGGTGATGAGACACTCACTACCCTCTATGGAAGCCCAGTGAATTTTTGCTTAGGTCAGACTGAAAGGTGAATGTTCTTCCTCTTCCTATGCTGAAATCTGTATCCCCAGAACTGCCCCCACTGGTCTTGGCTCTGCCTTCTGGGGCCCTGCAGGTCGTGACTCCTCTCTTGGATCCAGGACAGCCCCTCTGAAGTACAGTGACAGCGACTGTGTCCCTCTGAGCCTTCTCTTTGCCGGGTTGACATGAACCCTTCCTGTGTGGCACAGTTTTTTATTCTTTGCCCATCCTGGCCACCCTTCATCTTGTCACTATCTCCATAAGGGCCATGGCCCAGATGAGAACACAGGTCTCCAAGAGGATCTGAGAGGGTGAGACTGTTGTCCCCTCCCCACACCTAGGGCCCTACTTGCCTAGGGCTGTCCTCTGAGCTAGCATTGGTTATGTTGCAGCCAAACTACACCATGAAGCTTGGCAGTCCGTATTGTCAATGTCCACCACATTTAGGGAACAACTGGTGGGGGGGAGGGAACAGCCCTCCCCCACCACACACACATCTAGTGTTCCTTAGGGATCTGTGGAACCATAGATCACGTGAAGCGGGACCCCTGAGAGTTTTCTCAGCTGTCCAGAAGAAATGCACTGGTGGCCTCCTTGTCATCCCTCATGGCACTTTAGGGTCACCTTTTCCATGCAGGATGTGCTGCCCACTGTGCGATTCCAAAACTAGGCCACCAAAGGCTACTTGTAAGTTACTTTACTGATCTCACTGAAAAATAATTTAAAAGATCCAAATGAAAAGAGCAGTGGGCATTCCAGAGGTGAGATGGGCTTGGGGGAATGTGTCAATAGATGTAAGGAGGATCGAAGTTCTACATTTTTCCTATGAACCAAAGAGTGTGATGTGGATTTGGCACAGCATAAAGTAAGCAATAATCGCTTCTAACTTTAACTTAGCGTTTTTCACATATATAATCACATATGCCCCTCTAACACTCCAATGTACGATAGGATAGGAAGTATTAGGTCTATTTTACAGATGAGGAAACTGAGGCTCAGAGAGGGTAAGTGGACTGACCAAAGGGAATGAAGGACTGGCAGAGGCTCAGCTCCTTGGACATTCCATCTGCTGGCCCACAGTTCTCAGCCCCTGTACATTAGTGGGAGTCACATGACTAATTCTGGCCGATGGGCAGCAGGCAGAAGTGACATTTGACCCTTGTGTGCTGAAGCACAGAAGAGCTGTTTGCAAGATCTGTGGGCTGCCCCGTGTTGGGGCCCAGATCATGGAGATGCCTCATGGGAGACGGTTGCCCTGGAGACCACCTGGACTCACAGGTGTACCTCATATGAGTGAGAAGTAGAGCTTTGCTGCATTCAGCTGCTAAAATTTAGGGGTTCTTTATTACTGCAGCCTCGCCCAGCCTATCCTGATGTATATAAAAGGGAAGTTATTTGTTTTTATGTTATCATGTGTCAGACACTGTGCTAAGCACTTTGCACATATCCCCTCATGCAGTCCTTGAAGCTGTCCTGTGAGAAAAGGATTATTCTTTCTCTTTACTGTATGGGAAAACAGAGACACAGAGAAGCAAAGTCACTTGCCCAGCATCACAGAGCCACTAAGGTGTGGGCTTAGAACCTGAATCTGGGTCTCTCTGATTGGAAAACCTCGATGAACTCTGATTTGCAGAAACAGATGGCTACTGTATCTCTACACCCTGTTGGGCTAAATGCTTTCTTTGAAGATGGAAGATTGCACAGATTGCTTTTCTCATTCAGATTTTATGCCTTAGTAAAACCCTTGTGCTGTGATTTATTATAGCAACACTGATTTTCCAATTTTAAGACAACAATGCAGCTTGAAATAAAATGGAAAGAAAACATTGAAACATTTGAAAACTTTTCTTTAGATCCTTATTACGTCTTGCTTGAACTGTTCCCTGCCTCATTTTCCCCTCTTTCCTCCAGTCTCCCCACCATTCTGATTGACTGCCAGAGTCACCTTTGTAAAACCAAGTCTAAGCATGCTCCCTCTGGCTCAAAACCCACAAAAGGGCTCCTCATCCCCTCCATCAGCACTTCCTAAATTATATTCCTCCTATAAGTAATGTAACTATGCTACATCCTACAAATGAAAAAAGAGTTTCATGGGCAAAGAAGTATTGGAAATGCTTATTAAAAATATTTATTATTAAGTTAAAATTAAAAATTTTTAGTTAAAAATTGTAAACTGTAGGACTTTGCAGAGACTTTAACATGCTAAAGCCCATTGTACGTTTCCAAGAGGCAGATTCATTGTTTCTGGCATTTCTTAAACTTTTGGACCATGAAATCTACCCATTCCCTTTTATTTTGGGATACCTAATGGGATTAGTATTCCATGCCATATACTTGGGGAAGATGTTGGCTTTTAGGATAAAGTCTGGACTTTCCAGCTAACATTCAAGGCCTCCCAGGATCTGTTCCCAGGTCACCTTCCAGTCTCATCTCACAAACCCCTGCCTCCCTCTACCCCAGGGTTCAACTCCTCTCGCTCCTCCTCCTGGACATCTTACTATTTATCACTCAGTGCTAGCTTGTGGGGATCTCTGAGCTGTGACCTGGAGAGGAAACAAGGGTTGAGGAACAAAGTCAGAAACTTAACACAACACAGACTCTGTTTGGGAGAATGTTAAAAACACTTGATTAGTGATGTGGCTGAGATGAAAATGGGAATGATGATTGTGCGACTAATTGAAAGCCATGTGTTTACTGAGGCTCAAAGAATCCCTTTTAGAAGTGGGAACTGGGCCCACATATGCCAATGAACAAGGCAAAATGGGTACACGCTGGAAACAAAAAGCACCAAGATATGCTGGGCAGAACCAAAGATATTAATGTAATTAATAAAGTAATTAACATTTACAGGAATGCAAAAGCTGCCAGGAGGCTGATAAGAGAGGGTTATTAAAAAAGAATGAGCAGTGTAGCGGGTAAGTGAAATTAAGTTTTGCATTTCTTTTTTATCACGGACCCCCAAAATACTCTATGAGTAATAAATAGGCCTTGATTTACTGCAAAAATACCAACAAGGCTGGGGACAGAATTTGCTGTTGACCCTCTCCCTGGCAAAATAAACCAATCAATCAATCACTCAGTCAGCCAGTCACTGAGAATATGGGGGGACCTGCATCCAGTGATGTAGTTGAGGGCAAGGTGGTTAAAGATGTCAGACCAGAGGCCAGACTGCCTGAGCTCTAGTCCTAATTCTGCCACTTAGAAATGCTGAAACCTGGCTGCAGCTATTTAGCCTCACTGTTACCATCTGTAAAATGGGTCTAAACACAGTACCTCCTCATAGGAGTGGGGATTAAACATACTGATATGAGTAAAGCCCCTTGACCAGTGCCTGGCCCCAGTGAATGGCTCAGACAGGGTCAGCTGTTACTATTATCACCCCCCAGCTACCACCCTGCAGCAATCTACCCAAGGAAAAGCTCCAAGTTAACACAGATTCAGAAAATGTTTGAAAGGATTCATTAAGAAAACTCATGCTCCCTTCCTCTCATTTCTCCTCTGTCTGGTTCCCAGAGCATTCAGGAGAAGGGCAGGAAGGTGGAAACAGACACATGAGGACTGGTTTAAACTGGTAGGTTATCCCAGTCACTTCTTTGGCTTTGGGATTTTGGGTAAGTCTACCCTTGATTTCTCCATCAGGGAAATGAGGGGTCTGTTTAGGTGATTTCTTAAGTCATTTCAAGCTTTGAAATTCTATGAGTCAACATTAGTCACACAAGCAAGCATCGATTACCAAGAGAGCAAAAACGACCCTCCTTGGAGGCTCCTTCTCCTACTCCTCCTCGGCTGTCTTCCAGCTCTGTTCCTGGCACCGGGGTCCTCCTGGGCCCGCAGGCTAGGAGCTGCAGAGTCATCGGGCTACTACACCTCCCTCATCAACACGTCCACCTGCCCCGAGCCCTCTGCCCATCTCAGCATCAGGACACCTCAGCCCCAGCCCTTGGGGTTTAGGCTTTCAGGCCCTCACTACATCACTTCCCCAGCCTGTCCCTCCCTCAGAGGTCTGCCTCTCCCACCCCTTTTCTCCTTTTCCCAGATTTTTATGAAAAGCTAAATAGTACAAGGAATACTTGTGTACTCTCCTCCAGGAATCAAAAATTGCTAACATTTTGCCATATCTGCTCTCTCTCTCCACACACACACTTTTCCCCACTAAACTATCTGAAGGTAAATTTCAGACTCCATGCACATAACCACAATTTTATCATACCTAAGAAAAGTAACAACTCCATAATGTTATCTGAGAGCCAGAATGAACTTTTATTAAGGATTCCTCACGCTGCTCTGCTGCTGAAATTCCTTTAACGGCTCCCCATTGCCTCCAGGTCACAGTATAAGCTCCCTTCAGCTCTGCACTTACTTTCTATCCACAGGCAGCCAGATCCAGCTGATTCTTGAACTTCTCCCCAGACATACCCTCCACCTTCCTGCTCATGGATTTTCATCCTCCTGGAATGCCACTGCCTCCAATAGTTTCTCCTGAGCTTTTGCCCATTATTTAAAGCTCAGCTAAAATTCCATGTTGTCCAAGGAATCTTCTAAGGTCTTCCTAGTTGAAATGTATCTTTCTTTTCATACCTCCATAACACGTGGGAAGCTAGTATGATGACATACTTCATACACGGAGGAAGGCAGAGACAAAAGTCTTACAGAGAAATGTAATTAATCCCTGATCAAACTGTGCCTGAACTCCACATTACCTCTGGAATTTTCTGGGATGCCAATATGTTCCCTCTGCTGTGTACTCCAGTTTGAGTTACTTGCAGCCAAAAACACCCTAATGAATACTGTAGGGATTAGAGCTGACAACCCTTAAGCCTTCTAAAGCTATGAAGCAACAGTAGAAAAATCCAAAGCATTATACACCAGTTACATTGGACACTTGCTGTCCCCCAAGACCATTTCCCCCTCCTCTTACCCTTGCTTTGGAATGCCCTCATATACCTTGTCCTGTCTTAAAAAACAAAACAAAACAGATAAAACTCAGAAAAATTCACTATTTAACCACTTTAATTATAAAGTGTACAATCAGTGGTTTTTAGTGTGTTTAAAGTGTTGTTTAACCCTCACTACTATCTAATTCCAGATAATTCTCACCACTTCAAAAAGAAACCTCATACCTGTTAGAAGGCACTCCCCATTCCATGTTCCCCAGCCCTCTAATCTACTTTCTGTATGGATCTGCCTATTCTGTACATTTTATATAGATGGAATCATACAAGATTTGGCCTTTTAGTGTCTGGCTTCTTCCACTGAACATAACGTTTTCAAGGTTCATCCATGTTGTAGCATGCATTCCTCTTTATGGCTGAATAATATTCTATTGTCTGGATATACCACATTTTGTTTATCCACTAATCAGCTGATGGACATTCAGATTGTTTCTACTTTTCAGGCTGTTACGAATCATGCTGCTGTAAGTATTTGTATACACACTTTCACTTCTCCTAAGTATACACCTAGGAATGGAATTGCTGGGTCACATGGTAACTTTAATTTTTTGAGGAACTGCCAGACTGTTTCGTGCAGCTCCTGTTTTCTTTAACTATCTAAATCCTACTTGTTCTTTCAAGAACTGAAGGGAAGAGTACGCCCCTCCTTTTTATGACACATTTTTCAAGGTAGGATGACTAGCCACTTCCTCTGTGATCCCCCATGGCGGGAGGCTAAGCTATCCCAGCACTTACCACCCGCGCTGACATTGTCAGTTTACACATCTGTCCCTCCTGGACTGGGAGTGTCCCCAGAGCAGAGGCTGTGCCTTATCCATCGCTGCAGCCCCAGCATCTGGCACATAGTGAATGCTCAGCAAACGTGGGTTTGGTGAATGAATGAACAGCACGTCTCTCTAGTGCCCTCATGGTACAGCTTAGCTTCACGAGGGCTTCTTCATAACAGAGGGTGGGCTGTGCTGAGAGCCTCCTGGATGTGGGTGTGAGAGCATGTGGGTGGAGCAGGGGGTATGGATGCACGAGAAGGCACGTGGAGGGGGAGTGGGAATGTGCGTACGTGGATGCATGCGGTTCAACAACACTTGCTTGAGTTCAGAGAGCACCGTGGAATGAGCCGAATGAGACTGATCCAACTGGCTTATCTTAGAAGGGGGAAGTGAGGACAATAGATGTGGACAAAAAAGTAGTTAGCATGCCTGATCACAGGCAGGTGCTTGAGATAATCACAGATAACAGGCCTCAAGCTGGGGTAGAGCTCTGCTCCTTATGAGGCAATTTCCCATCCATTATCTCATTTGAGAGCCAGCATGGGCCATGGAAGGAGCATGGCTTTGGGGAGCAGCTGGCCTGGCTTAGAGCCTCTGAGCCCCACTTGCTACCTGTGTGGTCCACAGCCCTCCTTGGCTCCGCACACCTCCACGTGCTCACCCGCAAAATGGGAAGAGAACTTTCTCTGCTTAGGGTGATCGTGAGGATTAAGTGAGTGCAGTTTCAGTGGAAATGCATTAGAAGGTGTAAATCTATCCACAGGCAGCAGCATTGCTGCTCAAGACCTTCCTGGGAAGCAGGCAGAGAAGTTATGTTACCTCCCCTATGGAGTCAGAAAGTTCTGAGTCAGGGAGTGGGAACAAAAGTCACAATGATGGGTCACCTGTGTGTCAGGCTTAGTGCCAGGCACTTGAACATGTGACCCCAGTCAGTGCTCGTGGTAAACCTGTAAGGGAGCAGTGGATATTTCCTTATGGGCACTGAAGCTCAGAGAGGGTGAGTCACTCACCCAAGGTCACACAGCTAGGAGGTGGCAGAATATGGAGCAAACCTTGCATCATAGTGTTTACAGCTACCTCATTATTTCGCCAAAGCCCACAGTGCAAGAGCCTGGGTTGGTGAATGCATTCCATTTCTTTGGTATGTGAATGCATTTCCAGAAGGCTGCCATATATATTTAATAATTGGTATGAACATGCAGTCTCTCGTCAGCTGGCTTCCTGTCTGCTGTAAGACGCAGATAAGAAAGAAAGAGCTGAGTGGACACAGGAAAATCCTCCACACCGGCTGGCAGAAATCACTCCAGCCCGGAGTTACCTTTCTTGATTTAATTCTCCGTGACTTCTGTGTCTGAATCATGTAAGAAAATGACTTCCTGGGTGAAATAGTAAAATGCCATGCATGGATGTTCATAGTCTCACTCTGGCAGCTTTGGCGATAATGGCTTGGAGGAGCGGGATTTGTATCTGGGAGTCAGATTCGATTCCTCTGAGATTCCTAAGCCAGGAACATGCTGGGCTGGTCTCAAGGGGCCCAGTGACAAGGAGTCAGACACAGGGAAATGGCAAGAGGAGGGACTAGCTTTGAGAGGGTTCAGGGCAGGGCTGCCGAGGAACAGGTAATAAACAATGCTCTTATAATTGCTAACCTTCATTGAATGCTCTCTATATGCTGGGCACAGAGTGTGTCCATTATAGGCACACTGTCCATTCTAATCCTCCCGAAAGCCCTATGAGGTGGGTATTATTAGTATCTAGACCTGTATTATGGATGAAGAAACTGTGGTCCTCAGAAGTTGTCACTTATTGTACTAGCTTCCTAGGGTTGCCAAACAAATTTCCATAAACTGGGTGGCCTAAAACAAATAGAAATTTATTCTTGAATAGTTCTGAAAGCAAGAAGCCTAAAATCAAGGTGTTAGCAAAGCTGCGCTCACTCTGGAGGCTCTAGGGGAGGATGCTGTGCCTCTCCTAGCTTCTGGTGGCTCCAGGCATTCCTTGGCTTGTGGCTGCATCACTCCGATCTCTGCTTCCATCTTCAAGTGACCTTCTCCTTGGTGTCTGTGTCCTCTCCTCATCTGCTTCTTTTAATGACACTTGTTGGATTTATGGCCAATCTGGGTAATCCAGGATGATTTCATCTTAAGATTTTTAACTTAATTACATCTGCAGAGACCCTTCTTCTAAATAAGGTTGCATTCACAGATTCTAGGGGTAAGGATGTTGACATATCTTTTGTGGGGTCACAGTTCAACCCATGACACTTACCTAACTTCACACAGTAAGTGGCTGAGCTGGGATCAGAAGTTAAGCCTAACTCCAGAGTCCATTTGCTTGACCACTATGAGCTAAATGCTACATACTTCCTTGCTGTGTCACTGTGGCCATGCTATTCGATGCCTCTGTGCCTCAGTTTCCTCACCTGTACACCGGAGATAATAATGGTAACTACTGCATGGGGTTGTTGTGAGGATTAAATGAGTTGATAAAGGAAAGCCCTTGGAACAATGTCTAGCACATAGTATGAACTCAACAAAAGCTCTGTTATTATTATTTTTGCTATTGTTACTACCAAGATAATGCAGCTTTGTTGGAATCGTGGATGAAGGCTGAGCAGACCAGCTACTGAGGATGAGGCTGGACCTGCAAGCAGTGCTCTCAGATCTGAATTTGCTGGGTTTGAACATCTGCTCACAAGTGCTTCACTCTTAATGAAATATCAACCAGATAATCACAGATGTGAGAGAGATTTAAATATCTATAAGAGAACACTATGCACAACGGATGCTAATAATTTTGAAAACATCAATGACGAAAATGTTTCTTTAGAACAAAACCAAGGGACTTCCCTGTTGGTGCAGTGGTTAAGAATCCGCCTGCCAATGCAGGGGACACGGGTTCAAGCCCTGGTCCGGGAAGATCCCACATGCCGCGGAGCAACTAAGCCCGTGCACCACAACTACTGAGCCTGTGCTCTAGAGCCCGTGAGCCATAACTACTGAGCCCGTGTGCCACAACTACTGAAGCCCGCGCGCCTAGAGCCTAAGCTCTGCAACAAGAGAAGCCACCGCAATGAGAAGCCCACTCACCACAACGAAGAGTAGCCCCAGCTCGCCGCAACTAGAGAAAGCCTGCGTGCCTAGAGTCCATGCTCTGCAACAAGAGAAGCCACCGCAACGAGGAGCCCACGCACCGCAACGAGGAGTAGCCCCCACTCGCTACAACTAGAGAAAGCCTGCGCTCAGCAACAAAGACCCAAAGCAGCCAAAAATAAATAAATGAATAAATAAATTAAAAAAGAAACCAAAAAAAACCCAAGTAAAACACGGGACTGATGCAAAAAGAACCAGGAAGTATGAATAAACCAACAGACCAATCCCAGCAGAATTGATTCCAAGTCATCTAATACCACATGGCCTGGGCTGGGTATTTTTCTAATATGTAGGTCCTCTCAGGCTGGTCAGTTCATCTCTCCAGCGTCAGTTTCCTCATCTCTAAAAAGGGGCTGTCAAGGTGCTTTGTAAACTGTGCATACTGTAGAAATGTGAGGCACTCTTATTATTACAGTATGTGTTTGCCAACTGTTGAGCACCTGTACCCAAGTGGGACAGACTTGGGGTTAGGGACCCAGTCCAGAGAAGGGCAGGGGAGTGGGTGGGCTGGGCACTGAGAGTTGGGATGATGATGTTGCTGTCCCCTGAGCTCTTAGGAGGGGCCCACAGGTTGTGTCAGTGTCTTCTGAACTGAACTGAGCATCTGTGGGTCGTGTGAAGTGTTCCACCCTATGTCAAGGTCAAAGTGACTCAGTATTTGCAGTTTAATTGTTACTTTAGGGAGACACTCCAAGCCAAACAGTGGCAGAAAATAATGAACATCCCACCAAGTGGCCAACGGTTCTATTGCAGAGCCACTGTGGGTGTCGAGGTGCCCTGACACTGTGGTTCCCTTGCCCCTTGCTTCCCTGTTGGTTTCTGTGGTTGGTGGCTTCCTGCAGCTGTTTTTTTAACCCACCTAAAGTTCTGGTCTGCAATTTGCTCACCCTCTGCCTCTCAACTGCAATGAAAAATGCTACAGAAATAGAAGTCTCGTAGTTTTTCCTTCTTTCCTATTCCTTGCTCTCTGACTTCCACTGGGGAAACAAGTGTTCAAATGATGATTCAAGGACTTTCAGGAAAACATGAGACTGGAGGGGCTCATTCAGCTCTGTGGGATCCACACATGTGAACCTTCCCAGGCCCCACCCCCCAGTCTGCATTTCCTTTGTCACCATCACAGTCTCTAGCTGGGAATTGGGGTAAGGGTTGGTAGGGGCCATGCGGACTTCAGGTTTCTTGGATTCAGGTTTTTCTTCCCTCATTTTTTAGCCTTAAATGTATTGTCCTGGGTCTGTTTCTAACTCTGGTATCCAAAGTGCAGTCCTGGGCCCTTCCTATAGGTTGGTGAGGCTCTGGTTCAGAAAGTTTCAACCCTGGCTGCACACCAGAACCCATGGCAATTTCTAAAAAATCACAATGTCCAGGCTTCTTTCTAAACCAATTAAATCAGAATTTCTGGGGGGTGTGACATGAGTACCAGTATCATGAAAAAGATCTTTTCTGGGGTGATGTGGCCAGGATTGAAAACCACACATCTAGCCTATCTTTATGTAAAGAACTCTTACAACTCAACAACAAAAGGATAAAGAATTCAATTAGAAATGGGCAAAGGACTTAAGTAGATATTTCTCCAAAGAAGATATACAAATGGCCAATAAGTACATGAAAAGTTGCTTAACATCATTAGTCATTTGATAGTCATTCTCATCAAAACCACAATGAGATACCATTTCACACCTATAATCAACCAGGATGATTATAACCAACCAGGCAGATAAATAACAAGTGTTGGTGACAATATGGAGACACTGGACCCCTCAGGCATTGCTGGTGGGAATGTAAAATGGTGCAGCCACTGTGGCATGGTCTAGCAATTCCTAAAAATGTTAAATAGAGTTACCATATGACATAGCAATTCTACCCATCTCTTTCTCTCTCTCTCTCTTTCTCTCTCTCTCACTCTCTCTATACACACACACATACATACCCAAGAGAATTGAAAACATATGTTCACATAAAAACTTGTACATAAATGCTCATGGCAGCATTGTTCATAATAGTCAAAAAGTGGAAACAACCCAGATATCCATCAATTGATGAATGGACAAATGAAATGTGGCATATCCATATAGGGGAATATTATTGAGCCATAGAAAGGAATGACGTACCAATACATACTACAACATGGAAGAACCTTAAAAACATTATGCTAAGTCAAAGAAGCCAGACACAAAAAGCCACATATTGTATGATTCCATTGATATGAAATCTCCAGAGTAGCCAAATCCACAGAGCCATGAAGTAGATTAGTGGTTGGCAGGGGCTGGAGGGAAGGGGAAACAGAGGGTGATGTGTAAAAGGAACAGGGTTTCTTTCCCGGGTGATGAAAATTTTCTGGAATTAGATAGGATTGGTTGTACAGCCTTACAAATATACAATATTAAAAAACACTGCAGTATACATTTTAAAACTGAACTTTATGGTATGTGAATTATATCTTAAAAAAAAAAGATAGGGCTTCCCTGGTGGTGCAGTGGTTAAGAATCTGCCTGCCAGTGCAGGGGACACGGGTTCGAGCCCTGGTCCAGGAAGATCCCACATGCCATGGAGCAACTAAGCCCATGTGCCACAACTACTGAGCCTGGACTCTAGAGCCCGCAAGCCACACTACTGAAGCCCGCATGCCTAGAGCTTGCGCTCCACAACAAGAGAAGCCACCGCAATGAGAAGCCTGCGCACCGCAATGATGAGTAGCCCCCGCTGGCCACAACTAGAGAAAGCCCGTGCGCAGCAACGAAGACCCAATGCAGCCAAAAAAAAAAAGAAAGGAAAGATATATATCTGCCATGGAGAATGGCTTGGAAAGGGCTATGAGTGGAAGAGGGAACATGCTTAGAAAGTTGTGGTAACAACAATAAACAACAACTTAGTGGCCTACACAATAAAGGTTCTTTACTCATCATCCCTGTTGTCCATTGTGTGTCAGCTGTAGTTCTGCCTCATAGTGACCCCTCTGGGATGCGAGGTGGTGGGAGATGATGGTACTTTGGTCGTTGGTGGTAGCAGTGAAGATGGACAGAAGTGATGGATTAGAATAGGATTCAACAGTAGAGTATGCAGGACTAGCACAGAACTTCTCAGAGAATATCTCATTGATCTCATAATAAAATTGCCCTAAGACTGGCTTCATTCAATTGTTCAACTGATATTATTTATTGAGTGTGTACTGTGTTCCAGGCACGTTTGCAGGTGCTGGGGATACAGCAGAGAATAATATACAACTCTGCTCCCTGCCTATTCTCATGGAGCTCACATTCGAATGGGGACGCGGCAGCTGTGACAGTGATTAGGAAGTGGATGGGAGGCACTACAGTAGTCATTATGGCTGAACATCGATACCTGGTTCTTTCTCTCCTGGGCACATAGTAGGACTGCTCTTTCCTGCCCCGCTGAACCCAGGCATGGAGAATTAACATGATAGGGCCAATGAAATATGAGTGGAAGTGACATATGGCAGTTTGGAGTGGAAGCTTTAAAAGTCACTTGCCATACACTCTTTCCCGTTGCCACAAAAACTGTCCCAGAAGGTGCCCCACCAGCTGTGTCCTGGAGTGAGGATGCTGTGGGCGGAAGCTACAGTTGATCCTCTATGAACAAGTGCTATGATGAGTGAAGTCTCTGTTGTTTTAATCCACTGAGTTTTGTTGCTGTTGTTGTTACCACAGCAAAACCTAGCACACCCTGTTCTCTCTCACTTTTCACCCTCTGAGGGACATTACATCCAAACACGATCCTGGCTCATATTTTAGAAAAGTAAGCCCAGTATCTCAGCACAGTAAGTCAAACGTAAAACCAAGAGTCTGGAGACATGTGTCATGGAGAAGACGACAGCCCACCCTGTGTGCATTTAATTTTGCCCATCAGACTGCAGTCCTCGAGGGAGCCTGAGCGCAGCACACAACAGGCCCCCCATAAATGCTGAAGGAGCGCCGGGATGACACACCATTTCCAAAGAGGTGGGTTGGTGGGAATTCCCCCCCCAAAAAGAGGGAATGTTTCCATGGGTGCCACAGCCTGTGTTTCTGCCAACATGGACATGGGGGAAAATCATCAAAATTTAAAGGCAGTCTTTGCTCAAGAACTGGAATGGCTTTACCAAGACACAAGTGGTCAGAAGAAGCCAGTATTGCAGATAATTTTCCAGCTGTTCTGCTCCATGGCACTTGAAAATTCCTAGTAAACAGCCCACCCCCTGCAGAGCACCTGGACAGGTAGAGACCAGAGAATTTCTTGCCTCAGGGCTGTCCCCTGGTGCAGTGGTTCTGCATCTTTTGCTTTGTGTCCTGAGGGGCCTCTGGAGCCCAAGTACCTCCTGAAGACACTAGGGAAGCCAATAAGGAAGCTGAAATAAACTGCAGTCTCCCATGGACCTAAGATGCCTTCTGAGGCAAGATGTTCCAGAAACCTGGCTGTGGCCGTCAGAGCTGTCCGTCCATACATGGGGTCCACAATGCCGACTGCAGCTGGGACCGCTGCCAGAAGGAGGTTGTCTGCAGGCATCCTTAAAATGTCTCTCTGGCATATCATTCCAATTAAATCTCATCTAGCATTCTCATTTTAATAACTTAATCTGGAACTTACACCTTGCCTCCTCTCCCAAAGGGGCTGAGGCAGCACAAAATAAAAGCCCAAACACAACAGGACAATTAAAAATAAAGACAAACGATCAGAAGGCGAGATAATCCTCCAGGAACCTGAGAAAAGATGGTTATTGCGGCTGAGTGTTGAATTTGGCTCCAACTTTCTGGCAGCCAAGGTTAAAAAGAAAACAGAGTGGCTTATTCAGTTATGATTGCTTGATTGAAGGAAGGAAGTAGATACAAGTTCATGGCAGGTGGTGTTGGGGAAGCACAGCCCATTTCCTGGCACTAAAGTCTGTGAGGATCTATCCTGTGGATCTTTATCTCAGGGGCATTAAGTCACAAACTGAACAGTAGCCTTTTATAGAAGATGCTGAATCATTCTTCAATTGGCAGCTTTAGCCCCGTAATTGGGCCCTTGATAAAAGGTGAGGGTGTAATATTAAATTAAATTGCAGCTCGACAAAGACGTTTCTTGGAGAAGCCGGCTTAATGGGCCCAGACAGATGGGTTGAATTCGGACATATGGAGGCATGGGGAGAGAGTTCTAGGTGGAGGGAACAATTTATTCAATAAATGTTTACCGAGCACTTACTGTGAGCCAGACCCTGCCAGTGGGTGCTGGGGACACACGGATGGCCTTGGCCTCTGAGGAGGTCACAGACTAGGAGGGGCCAGGTGCACAGACAAATAATTACCACTGTTGTGACCAGATGAGGGGGCCAACAGGGTGAGGCGGGGGCCTAGACAAAGGCATCCAAGGCAGCCCGCTGTTCCAAATGCTCCTGGAGAAGAGGCTTCTGACTGCCTCTTGAAGGTCAAGTAGGAATTTTTTACATGAAGATGGGGTATTGGGGTGGGAAGGAGGGTGTTCTGGGTAGAGGAGGACAGCAAACACAAAGGCGTGGGGGGGAGAGTGTGTGACGTTTCGGAGAAGTGCCATTAATAAGGGGAGCTGAGCGCAGGGAGCGGGGGAGGGGCCGAGAGATGAGGCACGGGAGGCAAATGAGGCCAGGTCACCGGCTCATCGAGGTCCCCTTGAACCGCTCAGGAGTGAGGGCTTCATCCTCTAGCTGATGGGGAGGGTTTTAAACAGCAGAATGGTATGGTCAGAACATCAGGTGGTGTAGTCCTCTCCTGGGAGGGGTTAGTCAGGCTCACTGGGGTGGCTCTCAGCTAACGAACCCACCCGAAGTCCTTGCAGAGTCCCACTACCCTGCCTGGGGCGTGGTCTGCATCCAGGTGGGGCCTGAGGACGGCCATCCAGAACCCCATGGATGACTATGGATGAGAGACCTGTCCTACTGTTCAGGGCTGGTGGCGATGACCCATCACTTGGAATGTGACCTTGGCATCAAAGCCTTGGGCCACCAGGCTGCCCATGGGCAGCCCAGAGAGCAGGGTGCACCTCGACCCTTAGCATGCCCCTCACCCTGGACATTCTGATGTCTCTTTTTTCAAAATAAATAGTGTGAGATGGAGCTTGGACGAGCTTTACGACGATACCAGACGTTTCTGAAAGTGTCTGCTTTAGGATTGGATTTTTTTCAGAGCAACTGTAGAGGGAGGCAGAAGATAAGAGTTAAAATTATTTAAAACTCTATGTATTTGCCTCTTCCAATATCCATTTCCATAGAAACATAACTGGAATAAGATGCCAGTTTCAGAGCCAAGGGCAGTCCATGACTTCCAAATCCCCCATTTGCTTCAAAAAGCACGGTCAAAGCATGAAATATGGAGGAAAGTCTGAAATACTCCTCTGTCCCAAACTGCCCTTTACTTGGTCACTGCCCAAATGGCCAGAAAACCACAGAATCCAGAGCGCAGGCGGTTCTTGAAGCGAGCTGCCTGGCAGCCGGTGTGGACAGCCTGCTGCCATTTCTGTAAGTGAACGTCACACGCGTAGCTCCCGTGGGTGACCGACTGCACGTGATTCTGCTTCTGCTGCCCCCTGTCTGGGAAGCAGATGGGGGGAGGCTCAGGGAGCAGAGGCAGCCTCAGTGGCTGCCCGGGGCTCTCCGGGGGTTCAACACTGGCGGTCTTTAGTGCCGCCCGCCATCTCCTCTCCATTTCAAAACCATTTCAGAATGGTCAAGTGGAGGCGTAGGTGGTGGCCTGGTAGAGAAGAAAGGCTTGGGAAAAAGCAAAGAACCCTTCCACCTAGATTCACAGGCTGTCTTCACACCATCAGTATGCATTGCTTTCACTTCAGGGGAAATTATCTCAAATTATTTTCCTTAAAAGCAAAAAAAAAAAACCCCAAAACCAAAAACAAAAACCCATATGGGTGTGTGTGTATATGCACACACATACACCGTGTCAATTCTTGGTTTTCATCTTACTTGATCTAAAAGTAGCATTTGACACGCTTCATCAAAACTTCCTCCTTGAGACATTTTCTTCATCTGGTTTCCTAGACACCAGACTCATCTGATTTTCTTTCTGTCTCTATGGTTTCTCCTTCTAGGTCTCCTTTGCTGTTTCCCTTCTACCTCCAGGGTCTCCAAACATGGGAGTAATTGAGGGTCTGTCCTTGGTCCCCTTCTTGTCTCCATCTAAATGCCCACCAGTGCTCTCACCCAAGGCTTTGTGTCATCTATATGTTGACCACATCCAAGTTTCCATCTCCAGCCCACACCTCTCCCTGAACCCCACACCCGTATGTCCAATACCTATTTACCATCGTCTCTAGTATCGTAGGTATACAAAAAAGGAGAGTTTTTCCCTTTTTCCCAAGAATATAAATTGTATTTTAAAAACCTTTTTAACATACTTGGCAGATTTATCCACCCCTGCTACCTGTGAAATGCAGAAACAGCCAATCTTCCCATCAGACTCCGTAAAGCAGAGGAAGCACGGTGCAATGCAGGAGTACTGAGGACGGGGCCAAGTCACTGGGGTGGAGGGTGAGGGAGCCTGTCAGCCTTGCCTTGGTCTGAAGCATTCATCTCTGGAGACCCCTCCTTCCTTTTTCAAATTCCTCCCGTGCAGGGACAGCTCTCTCTCCCTTGCCCCTATCTGTGGGCAGCTCTCTCTCCTGGCTACCTCCTTTGTTACTGACCACCACATCAGAGTCCCCTGCCCTGGCTTCTCCTCTTGTTCCCATCACTGCTTAGTTATTCCTCGGGCTCCAGTCAGGACGTCTTCACTCTGACTGTACCCACTCTCTGGGTGACCACACTCATCCCCACAGCTCCCATCCTCAATGTATTAACCGCCACTCCCCCAAATCTCTATCTACTGGACAAACTGCTCCCTTGTGCTCTAGGACCCTGCATCCAATCTTCTTTCTGCCCAGAAATGAACCCCTCACATGCCCTCCAAAACCCGCTCCTCATTCTGCACCTGACCTCGGTGATGAGGTCCGCCATCCACCACCCACCCAGAAACCCGGGCATTGCCCTTGCTGCCTCCCTGTCCTCCTTCCCCCTTAGAGTCAATCAATCACCAAGCCTTGTCACTCCTGCTTCCTTATTATCTCTCAAATCCACCCACTTCTCTCTGTTCCCACTGCAACTGCCCTGCTTTAGGTCACCATCGGCTCCTGCCTGGATTACTGCAGAAACCATCTCTGAGCCACTGCTGGGCCTTCAGCCTCACCCCTTCATCTGTTCTTACCCTGCAGCCAGGGCAAATCTGATCATGTCACTCCCTGATTAAATGTCTTTAATTTTGAATTTTAAACTCTTCTGCTTAGCACACAAGGTCCCTAATGACCCGGGCTCTGCCTGTGTCATCATTTGTCCTTCCTGTCACTTCCCCAAAGGCACCCTCAGCTTTGGACAGCAGAACCACTTTGTATATATTTTTAAACCATTTAGGAAAAAAATGATATACTAACATCATGTTTAATGTTGAGAAGCTAGATGCTTTCCCTCTAAGATCAGAAACTAGGCAAGGTTGTTCTCTCTCACCACTCCTATTCAACATTGTACTGGGAGTGCTAGCTAATACAAAAATAAGACAAGAAAGGAAATAAAATGCACACAGATTGGGAAGGAAAAAACAAAACTGTCCTTTTGTCAATGACATGATTGTCTATGTAGAAAGTCCCAAAGAATCAACAAAAACCCTCCTGGAACTAGCAAGCAATTATAACAAGGTTGTAGGATCCAAAAGACTTTTGTAAAAACAAAAACAAAAACAAAAACACAACACCATTTATGTTAGCACCAAAAACAAAATAAAATACTTAGGTGTAAATCTAACAAAATACATATAAAATCTATATGAGGAAATCTACAAAGCTCTGATGAAAGAAATCAAAGTAGACTGAATCACACAACAATGTAAAGCAACTATACTCCAATAAAGATGTTAAAAAAAAAAAACCAAAGTAGATTGAATCAAAGTAGATTCCATGTTCATGAATAGAAAGACACAATATTGTTAAGATGTCAGTTTTCTCCAACTTGATCTACAGAATCAATGCAATCCCAATCAAAATCCCAAGTTACTTTGTGGATATTAACAAACTGATTCTAAAGTTTATATGGAGACTTTTTATAAAAGACCCAGAATAGCCAACACTATATTGAAGAATAAAAGTCAGAGAACTGATATTATTCAACTTATTTGACTTCAAAGCTTACCATAAAACTATGAATCAAGACAGTGTGGGATTAGTGAAAGAACAGACAAATAGATCAGTGAAACAGAATCAAAGTCCAGAAATAGACCCACACTAATACAGTCAACTCATCTATGACAAAGACACAAATGCAATCCAGTGGGGAAAGGACAGTATTTTCAACAAATGGTGCTGGAACAACTAGACATTTACATGCATAAAAATGAATCTAGACAGTGACCTTGCACCTTTTACAAAAATTAACTCAAACATGATCATAGACCTAAATGTAAAACACAAAGCTATAAAACTTCTGGACGATAACAGGAGAAAACCTAGGTGACCATGGGTTTGGCAATGGGTTTTTAGATCACAACACCAAAAACACGGTCCATGAAATAAAAAATTGTTAACTTGGACTACATTAAAGTAAAAAATTTCTGCTCTGCTACAGACAATGTTAAGAGAATGAAAAGACAAGATATAGACTCAGAGAAATTATTTGCAAAATATATATATGATAAAGTTCTTGTATCCAAAATATACCAAGAGGGAATTCCCTGGTGGTCCAGTGGTTAGGACTTGGTGCTCTCACTGCCGTGGCCCTGGGTTCAATCCCTGGTTGGGGAACTAAGATCCCACAAGCTGTGTGGTGCGGCCCAAAACAACAACAACAAACAAACAAAACAGACAAAGAATTCTTAAAACTCAACAATAAGAAGACAACCTAATTAAAAAATGGGCAAAAGATCTGAACATATACCTCATCAAAGAAGAAATACGGGTGGCAAATACTGTAAGCATATGAAAGGATGTTCCATATCATATGTCATTAGGAAACTGTACATTAAAACAACAATGTGGTACTACCACACACTTATTAGAATGGCTAAAATCCAAAATACCGACAACACCAAATGCTGGCAAGGGTAGAGCAACAGACACTCCCATTCATTGATGATGGGAATGCAAAATGGTACAGCCAGTTTGCAAGACAGTTTGGCAAAACTAAACATACTCGTAGAATATGATCCAGCAATCCTGATTCTAGGTATTTACCCAAATTAGTTGAAAATTTATGCCCACATAAAACCCTACACAAAAATGCTTACAGTAGCTTTATTATTAATTTATTATTAATTAATATATTAATTAATTATAATTAATTAATAGGAAGCAACCAAGATGTCCTTCAGTGGGCAAATAAACTGTGATGCATCCATACAATCGAATATTATTCACTGATAAGAAGAAATGAGCTATCAAGTCATGAAAAGACATGGGGGAATCTTAAATGCATATTGTTAAGTCAAAGAAGCCAGTCTAAAAAGGCTACATTGTGTATGATTCCAACTATATGATTCTGGAAAAGGCAAAGCTATGTAGACAGTAAAAGGTCAGTGGCTGCCAGGGGTTGGTAAGCATAGAGGATATTTCAGACAGTGAAACTGTTCTGTATGACACTGTAATGGTAGATACATAATTTTATGCATTTGGCAAAATCTATAGAATGTACAACACAAAGAGTGAATTCTATGTAAACTATGGATTCTAGCGAATAACAATGTGTCAGTATTGGTTCATCAATTGTAACAAACATACCACATAATGCAAGATGTTAATAATGGGGGAAACTATGGGGTGTGGGGTGGGACATATATGGGAACTCTCTATACTTTCTATTAAATTTTTCTGTAAACCTAAAACCGGTCTAAGAAATAAAGTCTATTAATTAAGCATAAAAACTCTTTTAAAATGATAAACATCATGTATTTAGAACAGTATCTAGCACATGACAAGTGCTATATAAATATTTATTATGTACAAATGAATAAATGTGGAGCCGGGATGCCTCCAGTCGGACTCCAGAATCAGAGTTTCATTCCCTGGACACTTGTACTGAGAGAATGTCTTCCACGAGTTATTTTGGAACTCTTCTGTTATTCTCAAACCCTTCATCCTGTTTATTTACTTCCAGCTGCTATCAGAACCTGTGCAATCTAAAGTGACTGTGCTTATTTGCGTGTTTACTGTCTGCCCCCCACTAGCTGGTGGGCCCCATGAGCTCAAGGTCACGCTGTTATGCTCACCTCTGTCTCCCCAGCAAGGTGAGGTCTCCCAGCATGCGGCGGTGCTGGGCTGGGTGGTGCGGGAGAGTGATCTATGTGGCCCAGGAGGGGTGGGTGGGGCAGAAATGCACTCAGCAGGGGTGAACAGCATGCTAAGTGTCCTGACAGGGGATGCCTAGATGCTGGGGACGGGAGTGGGGAAGAGCAGGCGCTTAAATCTGGTGGAGCTCAGGAACACACTGGCTAATACAGGGGCCTGGAACTGAAGTTCATTTACTTGTCAGAGAAGGTTCTGGGAGGGGGGACAGCACGGGCAAAGGCTTGAAAGTGCAACACAGAGCAAGGCCTGTGACTGGAATCCTGAGGTGCTTAGAGTGTCCAGAGCGACCAAAGGCATTCGAGGTAGGTGTGGTCTGAGGGGAGGAGAGAACAGACCACAGAGATCTTTGATCACCTCTCCCCCAAGCGTAAGCTTTCTCTCTCACTGGGGGTTCTGGAGCAAACAGCCCCTTGAGGAGAAGTTAGGACCCCTTAGCCCCTGGGCACACTGTTCAACCGTCACGCTGAGTCTGACAGAGGAGGGTCTGAGGGAAATCAACTGACAGTTTAGCGATGTTTGGTGGAAAAATGACAATAAACCGACAGGGCTGTGGGTCGACAAATCAAAGGTTCTGCTACCATGGCAACAGAATGACAGGGCAACCCTAAAATTAGAGGAGAAATGAGGATCAGGCCAGGAAAGGTTCAGAGAGAAATCTCCGCAGATACTTGGAGGGAAACACAGAGACAAGGTGTGGGGAACTCGAGCCAGGGATGTGGCTCTCCTCCAGCCACCCCCCCTTCAAAAGTCTGGATGCCGCGGGCAGGACCCCCTTCCTTCCCAGACTCAGTTTCCTCATCTACACAGAGAAGCACTTCCGTGGCATCCGGCTGCTCCTCAGTTTGAGAACTATTCCCTGGAAGGTCTGGAATGGGCTTGGGTTGTACGCGCGGAGCCATGGAGAGTAGCAGTACTTACTACAGAGAGCAAGGAAGAAAGGTAAGGTGGGTGGTAGCCAACTGTCCCTCATACTTATGGTCTGCACAAGGTCTACCTCCTGTAAACGGTCCAGGGGGACAGGCTTCCTGGATTTATTTTCAGAGTCGGCCGACTCTAGCCCTGCAGCCTCTCCCACCACAGCCAGTTCCCAGGGGATCCTGTGCATGCTCCGCCCCAATCTTAACCTTGAGCGGAGGTGACAGTGCCCTGCCTCGCCGGCTGCCATTGGGCTCAGCATCAACCCAGCGGGGTCTGCTCTCTGCTCATCCCCCCCAGCTCCAGGTCCTCCCATGGGCTCCGCCTGACTCGCCTTTTCTCCTTCCCTGATATCCTGGGTGCTCAGTCTGCCTGTTACCTATTTTTAGGCTTCGTCTGCAAAATGTGAAAACACTTCTTTGCCCAACCCACTTCACAGACCAGTGACCAAGGGTCTGTGAATACACCTGAGAACTACGAAGTGCTGTCGTGTATTGAAAGGCAGGGTGGGGGAGTGGGTGAGACAATAGTTGGTGGTGTTGCCACTAACCTGCTAGGTGACCTTGGGTGCCTTATATAATCTCTCTGGGTTTCTGTTTCCTCATCATTAACATGGAGTTCAGGATAGCACCTATTCCACGGAGTTATTGCGAGGATTCAGTGAATTAACACACACATCTAGCTACCAGCATCACCACTGTTATTACTGTTATTAGCATTATTGCTTGTGATTATCATCACCCCAGGCTCTCCCTAGCCAGGGGGCCCGGTTAGCCAATAACAACCCTTCCTCCTGTTGATAGCCTGTCTGAATTTCCAAATCCTGGTGGTGGGTGGTGAATTCCCCTGGGATGGAGTTGGGGGCAGGTCTGCTCCTTCGTCAACTGTGCAGATGAGTGATGACCAGATGTCACCTCCCCTCTAGCCACACTCCGTCTGCACGAGTGACCTCAGCTGAGCTCCAGCCCCCTTGGCCCATGGGCACAGCCAGCGCAGCTCTGTCCTCTGCCAGGTCTGATTGTGCCTGTCTGGAGTCCCGCTTCCTCCCAGGATGGACACGTAAGGCAGTGAGATGGAGGCGCACAGCCTTAAATCCTTCCCCTAAATCTGCGCTGTCAGGAAACAGCGTTCTCTGCCACTGCTCCGACTGCATAGCTTCTTACCGGGCTGAGCGAACCCTCTGCCTGTCTCGAGACAAACGAGGCCTGGCATCTTATTTGCTAGAAAACCCTTCTTGTCCAGAAGGATAAAAACCTCTGTCCTCAACGCATAAAATGACTGTTTCCAGGTTAGTTTTATTGATAAAATTCACACTAAATCCCACAAAAACATTTCCCTAATAGTGCAGTGAGAGAACTGGAGAAAACTCCAGTTTTCTCAATAGAATCTGCTACCGTGTAGGGAAATCGTACTGTACAGCCACTGCCGTTCAGCTGGCTCTTTCCGACAAAGGCATGTTTAACACTTCTGGGAGAAAGTCGACAAAACTACAACTTCCCTAATCTTGAACTTCTCTAACTGGAGCATCCTAGGAAGACCAGTGTGAGTTAAGAGCAAGGCCCAACACAAGACTACTAAAATATATATTTAACGGTACTTTTATGTAAGGTTCTTCTTTTTGGCAACACGTCACTTTGAAGATCCTCTAGTAACTAGAAGGAGCTATCAGAGTGTTTATTCCCTCCTAGCACTCCTTAGGGAGCTCACTTTAAAGGAGAGATTAAAAATGCAATGTAATTTCTAGGCTGATGGATCATGTAAATGGGGGCTTCTACAATGTGTAGAGAATATACTGGTTTAAACGACCCAACATTTCCCCTTAATTCTGCATATATTAATACACCTAGACAAACTCTTTCACCATTTTTTTCCAGGAGTGAAGACCTTATATTTGGCCCTCCTGAAATAATATATGTCTCAAATGGAAGAAACGGAAATAATGAGACATTCCTGATAGGGAATGTGGAGCCCCGTGGACCTATGATGATTTCCCCGTAACCACCTCGATTTCTTCTCAAGAAGCGCACCTGGGGCAGTAAAGATGTGCTGCCTTGCTGTCCCCGGGGGGGCTGGGAGCAGCATAGGCCTCCCTCCCGCAGGTGCCAGTGCTTACCTCCATGCTGTACCTCTCCACCGTCCTTCTCAGGGGGTCCACAGCCTGCCAGCAAATCAGGATGCACAGGTCAATCAGCAGCATGCCCCCAACGATCACGAGCAGTTTCTGGTCCTTGATGATCTGCAGAGAGGGCAGGGGCAGAAGGGACGTGAGAGAGCTTCCCAAACAGCACCGAGGGGCCAGGTCAGGTGGGTGACTGAATGGCGTCACCCCCAGTTTGAAAATTTCCTCAGACTCCCCAACGCCCACAGGATAAATCCCGCCAAGCTCCTTTGCTTGGCATTCAAGGCCTTTCATGAGCTTGGCTTGTCCATGCCCCAAACACACACATATACTTAGTCAAATTTGAGGACTCCCAGGTTCTGGCCCTGCTGTGATTTTCACCCCAGGCCTTTGTGGGTGCTGGCTCTTTTGTCTGGAACACTCTCTTCTTTCTATGTGGCAAATAATCCTTAGAGACCCAGATTCATTTTGCCTCCTCCACGAAGCCTCCCTAACTCCCAAAGCAGAACTAACTACTCCCATAGCACTCTGTTCCCATACTTAATCATACTTAATACATTCAATACTTATAATTATGAATAGTAATAGTAGTAACTACAAGAAGGAGAATAAATACAAATGCTAACATTTAGTGAACACTTACACTGTGCCTACCTCTAGGTTGATTGTTTTACATACAGCATCTCATACAAAGGCAGATACTATTATTATTCCCAATTTTCAGATGAAGAAGCTGAGGCTAGTGCTGGCGGCCAAGTAACTTGCTCAGTGGAATATAGATTCTAAGAGGTGAAGCCTAGATTGGAACCAAGCTCCTCCTCTCTCCAGAGTGCACACCCTCAAACATTTACAGCACCTACCACGCTCTACAGTGACCAGATGCTATATTAAGTTGTATACACATCTGCCCTCCTCAGTAAACTGGAGAACCCCTGACAAAAGGGAAGCCTGTTTTATTTATTTGTTTGCCCTCAGCACCTAGCAGGGCCTGGCATGCAGTCGATACTTAGAAGTTTGCCTGGTTGAATTGAGATGAAGGAATATATAAAGAAGAAATATAATTCCCATCCCACTTTGCAGCTTGGGGTATCTTTATTACACTGTGAAGTTCCCACCCCACTTTATGTCCGTTTGATGGGCATTGGCCTGGGGACAAATGCTGTCAGGGGCAAAGCTAAACTGTATTTCACTCACTGCACATTTATGTGTCCTCACCCCCCGCCCCAATGCCAAACAAAAGCTAATGTGATGAAGTAGTTCTAGAAAAGACTATAGAAAAATAAACAAAACTGAAGCAGAAACTTAAGAAATATCGCCAGGTCTGGCTTTTAATGATTAAAGCCATCCTTAAAGGAGAAACAGACACTCAAGAGACTTCTCTGTGGCCAAACTGTGAAAAGAACAAGAAAGTACTGCTGAGTTACTGCCAAAGAGATCATATCCACTGAGACCACTTTACCTGGGGGTGGGGCACTGGCAAAGCCCCCTCTGAGATTTTTCAGAAGCATTCAGTGCACCGCTGATGGCTTGCAGAAACCTGGTTTAACCCTTGCCCTCAGGGGAACCAGGCAGCTCCCTGTTAGCCTTGAGAAATTGTGCCAAAAGGAAGAAATGCCTGAGGAGCTTAGGACTTGGAGGACAGGCTGGAAGGGGCCTCCCTGCTTGATGCTCACCCAGGGCTGTTTGAGCCCCAGGCATTTGCACACACTGTACCTGACCCCTGGAAGTTCTTTCCCCCACTTTTCTGCTGGTGCCCTCCTACCCTGATTTCAAGATTGAGCCTGAGCAGCTGCTCCTCTGTGAATCCGGGCGTGCCCTGCATGGGGCCCACGCTGCAACCGTGTTCCTATCAGAACCGAGGCAGCGACCATCCAGTCTCCCCTCTGTGCCCTGGTGCCTTGTGCAGGGGCTGGCTCTCAAACTTCCTTGAGGAACGTGTGGAGAATGAATGAGCTCTCGGGAAAAGGCCAGGGGAAAGTGGTGCTGTTGAGCAAGTTCAAGGTCACTGTCTCCTGCCTAGGGCTCAGGTTCTACTTCCTATAAGGCACCACCTGCCGCAGGTTCCTATCCTTTCCCAGGCATTTGTAGGTGCTGGTTCTTTCGTCTGAAACACCCTGTTCTTTCTGTGAGAGGCTCTGTGTGGCTGGGTGTGCATGGGGTCGGTTGGGGGTGGCTGGAAACAGGGCTAGCTGGAGGGAGAGAGCCTGCGCGACATGTGATGGAGCCTCATGTGGGACCACTGGAGGTTTAAGCATCTTTAAGCATCAGCGTGACGGGGAGCTCTGCAGCATTAAGGGGTGAACCTGAGGCGGGATCCTGCAGTAGGAGGCCAGTTAGGAGCTGGGGCCATTGTCCTGATGAGGAAGGGGGAGGCCTGATCCAGAGCAGTGACTACCAGACGGACAGGAGGATGCAGATGCCACAAACACCGGGCAGGCAGAGTTGCGGGCCTCAGCCTCTCAGTCCTCTCCCCCTCCCCAAACTTCCCCAACCAGCAAGTGCCAGCACCTCCAGGTCCCTCCCTCTCTGCCAAGTCTTTCCCATGAGACATAAGGGGTACTACTCTCCCCACAGTCTAACTCCAAGGAGGCAGTGAACTTGAACTTGCTCAGCAGTACCACTTTCTCCTGGCCTCCTCCTGAGAACTCATGCATACAGGAGTACGGACCACCTTACACTCCAGCACACCACACCTCAGGTCTGTTGGGACTGCACAGTCTACACTGGACAAGAAGTAGTACATTGAAGGGCAGGGCTGAGAAACATGGGTTGGGGCCACCCTCAGTGAGCCCCTACAGGGGAGAGACCTCCCTTCTGAGTGGATGCCGCCCCTCTCCTGCTGCTGCCTGAATAGGGAAGGCACGCATGCGGCACAGAAGATGAGCATCAGAATTTCTCTCTGGTAAATATGAGAGTCAAGTCCTCCCAATTTTAAGGCTCAAGTATGAAGTGTGAGGTAGCAGAGTAGCAGTGGAAAGACAGGACCTGGGATTATGTGGACCTGGACTGGAGTCCTGGCTCCATCCCTTGTGACCTGGGTGTGACCCTAACAAATCACTTCCTCTCTCATTCTGCATTTCTGATTTGTAAAATGGCAAGGAGTGGGGAGGCTCATGTAATATCCCTAAGTATGGTGCAAAAAAAGAACACAGTTGTGGATCTAGAAGACCTCACTCTAATCCCAGCTCTTGTGAAATGTCATCTTGATCAAGCTGTATGACTCTGTTAGGCTTATTTCCTCCTCTAAAAGTGAGGCCAGTGAGCTCTAAGCTGCAGAGTTGGTATAAGAGTGAAATGAGATGATGTATGGAAAGCACCTAGCACAACATCTGGCTCAGAGAAGATGCTCAACAAATGGGCTGTGTGGCTACCATTACTTGGATTTTGAGAATGCATGGTTCTGTGTTTATGTGGAGGACAGTGACATCTAGGGGCAAAGTGTGATACTGCACCTCAGCTCCGCTAGACTCAGGGCTAATCATCGCACAGATGGACCCAAGGTGGGAAGATCCTGAGAGTAACAGGAGAGGACATGTCTAATTTCCTTTTGGTACCATTTCCAAAGCCTGGCACTTGACCATTGTTTGTGACTAAATGGATTTAGTCTAAGTAGTTATGGATCACATTTGATTTATTAATCACAGGAACATTTATTGAGTGCCTACTCTGAATCAGGTTCTTTTCTAGGCACTAGGGCTGCAGCAGTGAGCAAAACATAAATATCCTACATTCATAGAGCATGCATGATAGGGGGAGACTAATAATGAATAATTATACAGATACCCCATACGTACACACAATACAATGCTAAAGAGAGGTGACAAAATAATCTTCTAAAAAAGATCTAAAAATTTAAATTTAAAAAATAGCACTGACCTAACCATACAAAGTCTGAGCACCATAGAATACTAGAATTAGGCAAGGCCATGTCTCTAGTCTCACCTCAGCTTCCCTGACTTCCTTTCTTATTTTTCAGCTTTCTCTTCAAAAGCTGCACAAACTTTCCTTGGTTATGTCAGTGCACATTGATGCCATGAAACTCAGTTCTCTCTCTGAGGCTAGGAGGTTACTTGTGTTCCATTCTCACTGAGTGAGAGATGAGAGTGAAGGCACCCAGGAACGATTAAGCACCCAGTTCTGGCAACAGATCTGAGTTTGAATCTTACTAACTAGCTGGGAGACCTTGGTAAGTTTCCTAACCCATCTGAGCCAGTTTCCTCATCTACACAATGGGGAACGATGACCACACAAACCACTAGATTACCAGAGCCTGGCTTACAATTACTGTTCAACAGATGTTAGCTATTGCTGTTAAACATCACTTCCCATGGTTGTTTAGAGCAGAGATCAGCAAACTACGAATTTGGCTCACTGTTTGTCTTTGTAAATAAAGTTTTATTGGAACACAGTCATATCTATTTGTTTATGTGTTTGATTCTGGCTACTTTCATTCTACAATAGCAGAGTTGAGTGGCTGTGACAGAGACTGTATGGCCTGCAAAGCCTAACATATTTACTATCTGACTCTTACAGGAAAAGTTGGCTAACAACTTCTTTTGGGAAAACGGCATTTCTTTATTTCTTCAAAAAACTTCAGATATTTTGACTGATTCAGACTGGCCTTCTACTAGGACTAACTTATTGCCTACTTCCAGGGACACCATTCCAGAGGGAATACAGTGTGAATGGTGCCCCCTGGAGTTGTACAACCAGCGGCCCTGCCTTCCTGCTGTCACTCAGATGACGGACACTCTCTTGGCATTTTCCTGAAGCTGAGCCTGGATGAAGGTCTGAGAGGATGGCCCTATGTTATTATTTGCAACCGTATCAAGTCATATATGTAGTGAAGTTTCTTTGTCCTCAAAAAACATCTGCCCCAAAAACAGATCTCGTCTCTGAGTTACTGCTCTAGTCTCAACATTCCAATTTGTTCCTAGTAAGAGTAAGAGGCAGAATAAAGACTGTGGTAGTGGGCTTCCCTAGTGGCACAGTGGTTAAGAATCCGCCTGCCAATGCAGGAGACACAGGTTCAAGGCCTGGTCCGGGAAGATCCCACACGCCTCAGAGCAACTAAGCCCGTGAGCCACAACTGCTGAGCTGTGCTCTAGAGCCACAATTACTGAAGCCCGTGCGCCTAGAGCCCGTGCTCTGCAACAAGAGAAGCCACTGCAATAGAAGCCCGCACACCGCAACTAGAGAAATCCTGAGCGCAGCAACGAAGACCCAACACAGCCAAAAATAAATAAATTAAAAAAAAAAAAAGACTGTGGTAGTGAGGCTTCTCAATTCAAGATTTTACGATTGATACTATAAAAATACTGAATTTAGAAGCATTAAGTCACCACATGTCAATCCTTCCTTTAATAGGCTTCTTTTTCTTTAATGTCTTTCAAAATGTAGCCATATGGGGTGAAGTTTGTGTATGTGTGTTTGGGGAGGGTGTGACATGGTGGGTGGGGGAGGATGAGGTGGAAGATAGGGAAGGAAGAAAAGGGTAAAAAGACTGAAAAAGAAGTGTGAGATTGCATTTTCAGATTTAGGTAAATCTTGTATATGTGTCAGTAAAAAAAAGATTAAGGGCTTCCCTGGTGGCAGAGTGGCTAAGAATCCACCTGCCAGTGCAGGGGACACGGGTTTGAGCCCTGGTCTGGGAAGATCCCACATGCCGCGGAGCAACTAAGCCCATGTGCCACAACTACTGAAGCCGGCGCGCCTAGAGCCCGTGCTCCACAACAAGAGAAGCCACCGCAATGAGAAGCCCGCGCACCGCAAGGAAGAGTGGCCCCCATTCACGGCAACTAGAGAAAACCCGTGCACAGTAACAAAGACCCAATGCAGCCAAAAGTAAATAAGTAAAATAAATAAATTTTTAAAAGTGCATAAGAAAAAACATTAAAAATAAATTAAGAGGCTCACTTTAAAAAAAGTTTAAACTTAAAAAAAACCCAATAAAACAAAACAATGACAATAAAAACCAACCTTGGGGGGCTTCCCTGGTGGCGCAGTGGTTGAGAATCCGCCTGCCAATGCAGGGGACACGGGTTCGAGCCCTGGTCTGGGAAGATCCCACATGCCGCGGAGCGGCTGGGCCCGTGAGCCACAATTGCTGAGCCTGCGCGTCTGGAGCCTGTGCTCCGCAACAAGAGAGGCCGCGATAGCGAGAGGCCCGCGCACTGCGATGAAGAGTGGCCCCTGCTTGCCACAACTGGAGAAAGCCCTCGCACAGAAACGAAGACCCAACACAGCCATAAATAAAATAAATTAAAAAAAAAAAAAAAAAAAAACCAACCTTGGTTATGTAAAATGCTGGAGTCATGGAGAATTCAATCCCAGCTTTGACCTGTGACTGCCACAACCCTTTAAAAACAATCTGGTTCCCAACTTGAGTTTCTGATCTGTGAAAGGTATAAATTTCTCTTCTATACCCTTAACCTCCTCTAATTTGGCTGATAAATGATACTCAGCTGTAGCGCCACAAGGCTTTTCCTGGAATAACTGTAAAGCCTAGAGCAAAAACTGTCTCACACTGGAAAGTTGTATTCATCTGGCCTAAATCATTTTCACAACAGACTAAACTGGTGACCAAATCTTGTATTCAAAGCCTTCGGCAGTTTCTCAGACAGGCCCCTCCCTGGACTCCTGGGCCCACCACCTGCCTGGGCTCTCACTTTGCCCGGACCCCCGGGGTGGGGAGAGTCCCCTTGTCCCCTTGTCCCAGGCAGCCCAGCAGCTGTGGCCACATCACAGCCCCAACTCCCGTGGCGCTTGCAGACAACTGAACTCCTGAAGTCTTCCCTGGCATGTTTTGTCAATTGTTGCCAGACAATCTGAGTGTTCTTGCTTAGTGATCACATGAGTAATAGAAAATAAAGGCCAGTTCTCCATTGCCAGTAATAATATGCATGAATTACATATTGACACAAAGAAACTAACACTGTGATTCTTCAAAACCAGGATGGACTTGTCATAAATGGCAGAGCCACAGAGCAGGAGGGGCCCAAGAAGTCATGTGGTGCCTGTCAAACTTTGGCTTGCATCAGCTTTGCCAGGAGGGCTGGTGGAAACACACGTTCCTGGGCTCCAGGAACCTGATTCTTAGGGCTGGGGGTGCTGAGAGAATTTCTAACAAGCTCCCAGGTGATGCCAACAATGCTGCCGGTACAGCTTGCACTCGGAGTCGCCCTGATCTAGAGCAGAGGTTTTCCACGCTGGCTGTATATTAGTATCACCTGGGGAGGTCTAGCAACTCCTAATGCTCAGCTCCAGCCTGGGAGGTGTGGGCTGGGCTGGGTTACTTCTTGCAGTTTTCAAAAGCTCCCATTTGATTGTAATGTGCAGCCAGGTCTGAGAAGGACCAGGTGGCCAGGCTCCTCATCTTACAGACAGAAGGGAGTTGTCACAAATGCTCCTGAGGCCCAGTGAGAGGAAGGCCTTCCAGGTGAGCACAGGCAATGGGTGGCAGAGCCGAGCTCTTTCCTCCCTCTAAACGCAGCCCATAGTTGTCCTAAGGTGGTCTGGTGTGGGGCAGGGGGTGGAGAAGGGAGGACAACCCCCCCCATCTGGAGAGCAGCTCCCTGGCAGTAAAGGGGCAGGCAGTGAGGCTGACGAGTGAGAGGTGCCATTGGGCACCAGGCAGAATCACAGCTCAGGAGACAATGCCATTTCAATACTTCCCCATTTTACAGATGAGGAAACAGAGGCCCTGAAAGATGAAGAGGTTTGCTGAAAGACCCATGGCGGGTCAGCAGTGAAGCAGGGAGTAGAAGCCTGCTCTCCTGCTGTGTCTGCTGGCCCTACCACCTCGGGCTCACTTGCTGTCTGCCACAGGTGTGACGGCTTATGACCCAGGTAATCGGATGGCAAATGCAAGTTTGGGATGAAGAACTGGAACAACAGGCACCACGTTCCAGAGTGGGATGAGATCACAGTGCAGGATTTTCAGAGATGTCTGTAAATGGGTTATACACACATCAGGGGTTTAAAAAGTGTGTGTGTGTGGGCGGGTAGAGTTGAATCAAGAAGAGGATTTTTGGAAAGATGAGTCATGATGCTATGTCACCTCATCCCCAGGTGAGACGATGGGGGGTATGCTTCCTCCTTGACCTCAAATCAAGAGGGAGGCTTAAGGAGAGCACTCAGATGGCTTGATTGCTAGGGCTCCCTGCAGGCTGGGGGACCTGGTGAGCTGATGCCTCACTCCTGCCTGAGAAACCCATGGGAGGATGACAGGCCAGTTGCTCCATGGATGGAGCGGAAGAGGGGAAGTGGCTACAGTGGGATCAGCCACAATACTTGAGTTTGTAGGAGCGAAGGATGTGTGAGTGCTTCCTGAGCACCAGGTGTGGGCCCTGGGCCAGGTAGAGCTGTGTGGCCTGCCCAAGGCAAGCTGGAGGGGCGGGCCCAGGAGTGGGGGACTGCCATATGTCTGTGGAAGGAGCCACAAATGGCCAACGGGGGGAGTATTTCACCCATGTCGGGGGCACTCCAGGAGAGTAAATCCCAGTAATGGGGGCTTTGAAAATTCCACAAAAGGACTCCATGAGAGCCTAAAGGGTGTGCTTAACCAATGCCAGGCCCAGCAAGATGGATGCAGCTCCTGGCAAGTGAGGTCTTTCCCGCCCCTTCCACCACTCGAAGCCCCAACTCTGGAGGGTTCAGAAACCTTGGGAATGGGATGAGGAAAAAACTCAGTCTGACAAAAGAGAGAAGCAGCCCATCTGCACCCCTTCTCCCAGGGCAGGTGACTGGCTGCTTCAGGCCAAGCTGGGGAAGGAAGAGGCGATGCCTTTGAAGGCAGTTTGAGGTTTTGAATATTATGATGGACTCCACATATTAGCTGTTGACCAGAGGACCTTCAAAGTCATGAGACTTGCCGGAATTTTTATCTAGGAGCAAGGGAAGAAGAGTGCCAGCCATCGGGAGAGTTAAAAAGGACAGTGCGGGGAAAGTTTCTCTATGACTACATCCTAAGAGTCAAGCTTAATCAACATGATGGTTACAGCCAACCACAGAGGTGGCAACTGCTTTCCTCCCACACGAAGGAAGGGCTCCTGTCCTCTAAGGGCCTCTTTGAAAATGGAAGCATTAAATCAGACCGCTGCCCTGTTTCACTCTCCTCTTTCAAGGGCTCCCCACTGCCCACAAGTTAAAGTTCAGGTTCCTTACCGTGGCTCCTGCCTTCCCCTGTGGCTGCCTCTTGTACCCTTTCCCCATGAACCCCTCAGCCACGTGAGCACACCCCTCCCCTCCCCAGGCCTCCGTGCACACAGTTCCCTCTGGGAGGGGGAAAACTGCCCAGCCTCTGCTTCCCACTCACCCTCCAGGTTTTAGCATAGGTGTCACTTCCTACACCAAGCCCTCCCTGGGTGCTATACCCCAGTATCCCCCATATGCACCCAACCAGCCCTTATCACCGTGCATCGTAAACGCTTTGTTAGCTGTCTGATGTCCCCAGGAGGCTGAAGGTGTTGGGGGCTGTGGTGGGGAGGGGCAGAGGGTTGTGTTTAGCTTGAATCCCCAGCAAATAGCCCAGTGCCTGGCGTACAGTAGGTGCCTCATAAATCTTTTAAAAATAAATACTAAATGAACACTGCAAACACCCTGCAACAGAAGGAGGCATTACCTTCTTCTTCATTTTCACATTTTTGAAGATGGCGTGGACCCTCCATGTCTTTGCAAACATTGCCCCAAAGGCGGTCGTGTAGCCCACGGTGAGAATCCAGGTCCTGACCTAGAGGCCATGAGAAAACAGAGGCATTAACATTTCCCGGGGGACGGACTTCATCATTTAGGAGAGTGTCCCAACAGGGGGACTCTAGATGGGGACAGATGCTCTACTTTACATACTGTAGAGTTTTACTAGCATCAACAGTCCTTCAATCACATTTCAATCTGATAGACGCTTAGTTCTATTGGCCACTCGCCAGACCAGGGCCCTGGGCGCAGAGGCATATGAGATTCAAATCCTGCCTTTCATGGGCCCACAGCCCAGAGGGAGCCAGTCACAGAGAGAGGCACAGAGGGCCCCCAGGACCACTGAGGGGCCACTAAGGGGTTTCAGACCAGCCCTCTGGTCTTCCCTCCCTCCTTTCCTTCTCTGACAGCCTTCTATGTGGGGAGACAGGTCTGCAGAGGTGATCCTAATTGCTGATTTCTCTGCCTCCTCACCCAAGTCTCTAGGAGACGAGGCAGCCCCAGGAACCTCTTCCACAGGACTCCCAGCTCCTGGGTTGTGGGCAGCGGGGAGGGGAGAGCACTGAGCTGCAGGGGCTGAGACTGGGCAGGACAACAGGCCTGCATGGCCCTTCTCCAGCGCTAGTGACCCAGCCACTCTGGTAAAGCAGGGCAGAACTCAGCCAGAACTGGCCCCGGGGATGCCTGACTGGCAGCTGCAGCAGCCCAGCTCCTGGCCATCGTCAGGGGCTGCTCAGTTGTGGGGGAAGGCCAGAGGAGAGGGGCTGTGACCTTTCCACTCCCACCAGGGGCCCGTCTCCTCAGGCCTTTGGAGAAAGAGAGGAGCGATACTGCCTGGGTCCCTGCTCAGGACTGAGGCCTTATCTGGCTCTCACCTGTTCCACAGCACTGAAGTGTGCCCTGATCCCCAGCCCTGGGCTGGTGGCTGCCAGAAACTGCCGGCGCTGATAGGAGCCAACAGCCTGATCCCTGCAGGCTGGGATGGCCGGTCACCACCTGTTAGGTCTTGGGGCCTCCTGGGTGCCCACTCCCCACCTGCACTGCCATCGTGGCCAGACCCCAGCCTCTCCCGAGTCCACCCTCACTGGCTGGTCTGGATACCCTCCAAGACCCAGGAGACTCACCTAGCTCCAGGTTGGTCCCCACATCATGGCCCAGCCCTGGGCTGTATGCCACTGGGTTCTGGGGCCTCCCACTCACTGGGACAAAAAGGCTGTGTGCTCCGTGAGCTCTGGTTCTAGGCTATGGTCTTTCCTCGGCTCTTCCTCAGCTCTGTTGAACTAAGTTCCCTCTGAAAGGTCCCCACCTGCCTCAGCTGAACATAGCAGGAAGGTGGACGTGTTAGGAGAGAGAGAGACAGGTGGGCTGGAGTGGACAGGCCGGGCCCTCTGTGTCCACAGCCCAGCAGGTTTGCCCGCCTCAGCGCTCCCATCCAGCCCAGGGCTGCAGGCAGCCATGTAGGAGGTTCCCAGACATGCTCCCTTCAGGGAGTCCCTTCACAGTGCCTTTCTAGCAACTTGGTTCTCCAGCTTTTCAGAGACAGGGCATTTCCCCTTTCCATTTTATCTGTAAAAATAGGAACTGGTTGGGTAGATGGCAAGACCAACCCCCTAAGGAAGGACAACAGCATTACCTCGATTGTTCAGAAACACAGATGGGTGAGGTGTGAATGCTGACAATGGTAAGGGTGAGGACTTAACCTTCTTTTTTTTTTTTTTTTTAATTTCAAAAATTTCAGACAGGCAAGAACGAATCACATTACTTTAGAGAAGGTGTAGGATGGCCACGTCGTTACCCGTATTATAAAACAAGGACGGAAGAAAAGTAACAGAATAGAGACAGGGAAGGAGCCAATTATTTGGAATTTAGACCTGAGCTTATTCAATGACCAGATCACACATTCCTAGCCTGTCAGAGTTGCACAGGACCTTACAGATCATTTCATTCATTCATTCATTTGTTCACCTGTTCATTCAATAAGGATTACTGGGCCAGAAACGAAGTATATAATGATAAAAACAAACAAATAAAACAACAACAACAACCAAAACCAGGGTGATTTTTTGGAGTCATCAACTGAGTTGAGAAAACCCCTTTGTAGATGAAGAAACTGAGACTCGGGGCATTAAGGTATTTCTCTCAACCACACCACCCAGCTCCAGAGCAGAGCCTGGAAGTCAAGGCCTTGACCCAGTCCAGCCCTCTCTCCCCCACATCACGCCGCCTGCTCCTCAGAGAGTCTCCTTACCCCAGTCAGGTCCATCCCCGCCCGGGGGGGAAGCTGTCAAAGCGACAGCACACTGGCGGAGTAGCTGACCAGCCTGAGAACTGGCTGATTTCAACACACTTTTAGAGCTAATGGTTGACACGACTGTGAAGACCAATGGTCTCCAAGCCCTTTTGATCATGTCCCCCTATCAGAAAAACAATTTTAAACACGAACATATACAAAACAAGGAAATTTTTTAAAGGATAGTAAGAGATGAAATAATATTATTTTTACCTCATAATGTGGCAGACAAAGATCTCTTATTTTGGGTTAAAGTATTACTCCAATATGCTTCGCATTATTATATTTGCTTTGACTTATATTTTCTTTGGCATAATCATTTTCAGGCCACTTGTCTATTTTGTAGGGCCAAATTCATAAAGACGCAATAATACAAGTGAGTTAAGTTAGTAAAAACTCGATGATGTAAATTTAACCTGGCAACTGGAAATGGCAATATGTTGCCATAAACTGAAAGCAAAGAATGGGTGAGGATGCCCGGCCAGAAAAGACGTAACCTAGCAGGCCCAAGACCTGCTGGCAAGGTTTGCTTAAGCTGGTGTCTGAGAACTTGCATTTGGGGAGGGTTCCCACCATTCCCTCAATGATAAGAGTGACTCTGTGCCTGAAGGGTTTGTGCAAACAGCGTGATTTATGCCACACATCTGCTTTCCTTCTGAGAGCCTGGAATTTTGGTATGTGCTCAGTAGAGGGTACCCAGGTGACCGGACCCCAGTAAAAACCCTGGGGGCTGAGTGTCCAGTGAGCTTCCCTGGTACACATTTCATGTGTTGTCACAAGTCGTTGCTGGGGTATTAAGTGCACCCTGTGTGACTCCACTGGGAGAGGCTCTGGGAAGCTTGCACCTGATTCCCTGTGACTTCACCCTGTGTGCCTTTTCGCTTTGCTGATTTTGCTTTATGTTCTTTCTCTGTAATTAATCATTGCTGTGAGTACAATTCTATACTGAGTCCTCCTAGAGAATCACTGAACGGGGTGTTGTCCTGGGGATCCTGGACACAATGCCCTGTGGCTGGCTGGTGTCACAGACTGACCAACCACTCCGTTCTCAGGAGAGTTCCTGCATGAGACCACCAGACACACCCACTGGGCCAGGGCCCCGGGGTCAGTCCGAGTATTAAATATTAGTAAAGCTTAATTTCTTTCATTTTTTTTTTTTTACATAAAAAAGTAAACAAAGGCTGTAATATATTCTTCCACAAGATGATCCCAGTGGGTTCACATCCCATTTGGAGACAGCTCTTCAGACAATGATGAAACAACACTAGAAGAAATACTCCGGAAAGCAGGACAGGGGGACCCCTACCAGCAGAGCCACCTACCCCCGGCTGCCTCTGCTCAGGGTCATCCCTGTGCAAAAGGAGGTGTTATTTCTCCCTCCACTCCTCCACCATCGTCTTTTTTTGTTTGTTTGTTTGTTTGAATTTATTTTATTTATTTTATTTTTGGCTGCATTGGGTCTTCGTTGCTGCACGCGGGCTTTCTCTAATTGCGATGAGCAGGGGCTACTCTTCGTTGAGGTGCACGGGCTTCTCATTGCGGCGGCTTCTCTTGTTGCAGCGCACAGGCTCTAGGCACGCGGGCTTCAGTAGTTGTGGCATGCGGGCTCAGTAGTTGTGGCTCGCGGGCTCCAGAGCACAGGCTCAGTAGTTGTGGTGCACTGGCTTAGCTGCTCTGCGGCATGTGGGATCTTCCTGGACCAGGGCTCGAACCCGTGTCCCTGCATTGGCAGGCGGATTCTTAAACCACTGCACCACCAGGGAAGTCCCACCATTGTTTTAAGATGGAAATGGACCCTGGGGTTCAGTCCTGGACCCTCTTTGTCCTAAAAGGGCTCTCCCTGGGTTATCACTCCCACTCTCAGGCTTCAACCATTTTCCTTGTGCTGACAATTCCTTTATCTCTTTCCCTGTTCCTATTTCTCTTCTGAGTTCCAGACCTGCATATGCCACTGTCACTGGAGACCTAGTTGACACTTAGGTGTCCCATAAAACCTTCACACTCCAGAGCCAGAGCTGAGCCCATCAGCCCTTCCGCTGAGTAGCTCCATTTCCTCCCGACTCAGGGATGGTGCCACTATCCACCTGTCACCCAAGTTAGGGACCTGGAAGTCCCCCAGGAATCCTCCCCTACCCTCACTTGCATATTCAGTCCCCAGGCCCATCTCCTTCTGCTGAACCACCCCCAGACCCGTTCTCTGCCCTTCCCACGCCCGGAGAGGTGGGGCCCCATGCCTGCACCTCCCAGGTTCCCGTGCCCTCTGGCTTCTGGCTGGATGGAGGGCACCATCAGGAGATTGGAGGGGTCAGGAGAGAGAAGACGGAGTATGTGCTCCCTGCAGCCACTGCTTCTGTGCTGTCTCTGGCTGTAGCTGGGCTCCTCACGTGGCTCTGGCCCTCTCTGGGCTCAGGAAGAGGCCTAGGGGTGGTGAGGGCTTCCTGCGGTTGCCTCAACACCTGTATTTTCTTTCTTAACCCCACCTACACCTCTGTAGGTGGTCCCTTCACTGGAGTCTCTCCATGTGAAGCACCGGGGTGGGCTCTGTTTGCTGCCAGGGCTATGCCTGATGACCATCTTACTCCCGTGTCTCCTGTTAGTACACCCCTCCTCTCTGTTCCTGTGGTGTCATCCAGATTAGTCATTACGAGCAGGGACTCTGGAGCCAGACTGACAGGAGTTCAAGTCCTGGCTTTGTCACTATCTGCGTGAACCTGGGCAGGTCACGTAACCTCCTTGAGCCTCAGTTTCCTCATCTGTGAAATGGGGGTAACTAATGCCTCTGACTTTGTGGAGTGGTTGTGTGGATGAGATGAAAGAAGGTATGTAAAGGGCTGAGGTTCTTAATCAATATCCGATTTTTGTCCACGAGTTCCTTATCACTGCTCACTGGACCACTGCAGGAGCCTCCAGCTGGTCTCCCGCCTCTCCCCTCACCTGCTGCTCATCCGTCAAACACCTCCAAGAGGGACTGTTCTCCAGTGCAAATCTAAGCAAGTCTCCTTGAGCTTAAACCCTTTACTGCCCCATTGAGCCCGCAGGTTAAACTCCAGATTCTTGGCAGGGTGTGGCACCCAACACCCACACCTCTCCAGCCACTGCCCACATAGCATTTCACACCCAAGCATTTCCACGCTGCTTAAACGTCCCCACACATCACACTGGCTCACGCTGCGGGCCTGGCACTGGCTATTTCCTCCACTCATCATGCCATCCTCTCTCTAAGCTCTTCACAGATTCTCCTTTGTCCTCCAAAATCCAGATTCGTGGGCCACCTCCTCTGAGAAGCCCCTCCCAGAGCTTGCAAGGAGGTCACAGCTGCCTCCTCCCTGAGATTTCTGTCCTCATGCATGTTTCTGCTGTGCTGGTCATGCATGTTTCTGAGATGATGTCCACTTGATTACCTGCCTGCCTCTCCCACGAGATGGGTGCAGGGCCTACACTGCCCACCTTTAAATCTCTGGATCCAGCACTGAGGGGGTGATTGGGCTGGGTGGGCCCGCTTAGATGGTAATGAGATCTTTGTCACCAAAAATGTGCAAGCTGAGTTTGAGCAAGCACACGAAAGGAAGACTGCAGACAGAACTGGAGAACTGGATGGCCAAAGAGGCTGAGCTTATGGCCTCAGTGGTCCCTTCCTCGCAATGGAATATGCTGTCCGGGAGGTAGTGAGCTCCCCATCACTCCATGGATTCAAGCAGAGCTTGGAGGACGCCATATCAGGGTGCTATAGGGGCACCTCCTGCGCTGAGGGAAGTTTCATTTGATGATGTCCGAAGTATCTCCCTTCTGGGTGGCTCTATGATGCCAAATAAACTAGAAGGTTCTGCAAGGTTCAAATGATTCTGTTTTCTCTAATGATTACATCACCTCTAACACAAGTCTCTACCGATTCATCAACATAAGACAAACAGCTACTTCACTCTCTCTCCCAAAGTCTTAAACACATTTATTCTAATGTTAATGTCTTTCCTTTTATCTCCTTAGCCATAAAGCCCCCGGCCCCCTCTGCACACAACCTGACATGCAACCATGGGGAAGAGGAATTTTAGGCAGGCAATGCCCATCTCAGTCTCAACTACGAAAAAGGAAAAAGCAATTAGAGCACATCTCCAGATGGAAGGAAAATCTACACCCGGAACAATTCTGCTTAGCTGCTCATTCAATTGATTTTGGGAAGGCCTGCTTGCCAGAGTGAAGGGCTTTCACGGCTCTTTTGGGGACCAGCAGGAAGAGGAACACACAGCCTCTCTTGCAGGTCTGCTCTGATGATGACTGGGTTGGAGGAAGCCTTGTCGGCTGGCTGGATGTTGGGGGGTGAGTCGTTTTCCTGCTGTCCAGAAAGGTTCGAAAAAGGGCCTTTTGTTTCATTCTGACTGTTCACCCCAGATGATCAATAGTGAGAAGGCAGGCAAGGGAGACCCAGACTATCTAAAAGCAAGCCCCAGACCTCCGTTACCCTGAGGCGTTACAGTCTGGAGCTGAAAGGTGAGACTTCAGCCTGGGATCTCCAGGGCCTGCCTGTCTTTCTGGAGGGAGAGGTGGTGAAGAGATTCGGAGTGTTTCCCAAGGCAATATGCCTCTGAAGAGCGTGCTCTAGAAATAGCTCCAGAAGACTCTGTCTTACCCAGGGTCCTTTAAGTAAGATCTGCATAGAAAATGCCTTCTAGAGTTTAGAGTACAGCAAAGACTTTCTGGGGGAACAATTCAAGGGCCCACAGGAGATTCTGGGCACAAACAAGAGTACTTTGGGACCCAAGTTAGGGCCAATGGGGCATCTTAGGAGATCTGGGGCAAATCAGAGGAAGCCGCTCACTGTAGGAGGAGGAGTTTCCAACAGGTACCCCCTCGAGGCCCTTTTTGAAAGGCCCCCACCTCCTTAAGACCCTATCAGCTGAAGAACTCGACTCAGAGAGCAGATCGCAGGCTGTATTCAGTTCCCGCCCACTCCTGATGCCAACACCCTTGTGCAGTGCACAAAATGCATAACCGTACTTGGTGGCCTTGGCTCAGGCAATGGAACAGGGAGGAGGCCCTTCTTCCCCTTCCCCACACAACCCTCACAGGTACATCAGTGACTGGAGGTTAGGGAGCTTTCTGGAAGCACAGCATTCTCGAGATGGGCAGTGGTAGCAGGGGGTGTGGGTGTGTGCTGGGGAGGGGGCTGATGTGCACCTCCATGCAGCTCTGTGGACTGAAGGTGTGGATGAGTGGGTGTGGAGGCAGGAGAGGAAGTGAGGTAGGAGGTGTATAGGCCTCAGGCTGAGCAGCTGCAACTGGTCTCCTGCTGATACTTCAAGATAAGAGACCAGCTGGAGCACTGGGCCCGGATTAGGTGAAAGGCAAAGTGACCACAACTTCTTCATTCTTGTGGTCAATAGGATTTCCCAGTCTGACACATGCACAGAAGGGGTCCTCAGTCTAGGAGAGGGACGAAAGGAGGGAGGAAGTGCCGGTCCGTAATGTCCTGCCAACCTCCCAGAAACCTTTGTGCTGGAATCCATCTTGGCTGAGAGATGTGTGGGCACACCAGGAAGGACCCAGTGTCGGATCAAATATGGGCACAAGCGAGATGACTGGCCAGAGACAACTGGAAAACTGCCCGCATATAAGCAACCTAAGCCGCCCCTATCGTGTACAACACACTCCAAGTTCACCTGTGTGCTCTTCCACATGTACTTTGCTTCTAATAAACACTGTCTCTATTTCACAATCTTGGTCTCTTTGCTGAATTCTTTCTTCAAAGAAGACAAGGACTGAGGTCCTTCTTCCAGCCATTCCACCACTGGAATCAGAAGGAGAGATGGATATGCCACTGAGACTGCAGCTGCTAGGAACTTTGTGAGCAAATAGGAGGCATCTTTCAGGACTTCCATTAATAACTGCAGCTCCTTCTGAGGGGTCTCCTATTCTAAGCCTTCCCTGATTGGTCCCTCCGCTCCCTCCCCTAGGCCTGTCTCCATCAGAGCATACAACACACCGAATGGGAGTTATTTGTTTAACTACATCTTCCCATCTTCCTATCTACGCTGCTAACTCCCCGAGGGCAGTGATCTGTGTCCAGCTCTGTGCCTGCAGAGCCTCACACATAGTAGGTACCTGGGAAATGTTACCACATGAATGAATCATAAGACAAGGGCTGGGGCTTGCAGTAATCCACATGAGGGTGTGTGGGATGGGGGGACATCATCTGTACATTTGCTGGAGGGTCTGGGGTGCCCCTGGCACCCTCCTCAGCCCCCTCCTCTGCAAGCCAGAGGTCTAGGGAGCCCTTCACAACTGAAGACCCCTGATGGCTAAGAACAAAGGAGATGGGGGTGGGGAGGCTGCGGCCTGTCCAGGACCCTAATTGGCCCAAACAGGACTTGCCAGCACCAGTTCCTTCAGCCACATCCCTAAGTTGATCTAAATCTGCCAGGAAAGGTCACCATCAAACCCTGTGGGCATCCCCTGGCCCCGCTTTCCAGCTACCTTCTGAAATCACAAAGCACTTTACCATATGGCCAGCCACAGCAACATGGGATCACATGCTGAAATAGCCCCCAAACCACATTTTTATATCAGATTATCTCTCAACTGTCTCAAAAAAAAAAAAAAAATTTGCCAAGCAAAAAAATATCACAGACATTTATGGCCTTTTACTTGAAAACATCATTAATTCCTACCACTCTTGAACTTACTGGGAGGCCAGTTGGGTGTTCCCAGGTAGCCTTTGCCTTTTGAGTCAGAGTTATAAAATCCTAGCATCTCTGGGAGGGCTGGAAGAGGACGTCGTGCTTCCAAATCCAGTATCCGGACCCCCACTATTCCATCCTTTCCCAGCTGCTGCCTATCCGGAGCTCATTTATATACCTCTTGTGAGCAGGGTGGATGGCTGAGAGCATGCTTCAGGATCCAGAACCCAGCACTCCATCCTGTGATGGGATGGCCCTGCTTCCTGAGATTCCAGGGTGGAGGGCTAGGATCGTCTTTCCTTCTCCAGCTGATTCTCATGGGACAGGGTTTCTGGTGCTTCCATTTCCTTATATCATCAGTCTCCAAGAGACAAACTCAAAAATAAGCATGGGTTCTAATCTTGACCTCACTACTCTAAGTGTGGTCTGTGGACGCAGCATCAGCAGCACCTTGGAGCTTGTTAGAGCTGCGGCACCGCCAGCCACCCCAGACCTACTGAGCCGAAATCTGCATTCACCAAGATCTCCAGGTGATTCACGTGTCCTTTGAGCAGCACTGTCTGTGTGGGCAGAAGTCAGGGCGGTGGTTACTCTTGGGAGGGGGGTGCAGATAGTAACTGGAAGGGGGTAGGAAGGGCTTCTGGGATGCTGGTAATGGCCTGTTTCTTGATCTGGATTCACAGCTGAATCCAGTTTACGAAAATTCATTGAGCTATACGCTTATGAAATGTGTATGTGTATATGTACTCTAATAAAAGGTAAAAAAATAAATAAAGGAGTCAGGAATCTCAGCAAGTGGAGGCAGCTGGGAGATAAAGCTGAGCCACGCTCCTCGGTGCTGCCATCAGAGCAGCCCTGGGCTGAACTGGCTTCTCCTAGTTCTCACATCAGATTCCAGTGACTGGGGACTCATGTCCAAGAGATCCCACCTGCGTCATTCTTACCTCCCTCCCAGCCTGCCCTGAGGCCCCTTTCAGCACTCAAGGTGGCCGAGGTACAGCAGCTTGGCTTTGACTTAGGCCCTGAGTCTGTCCCCGACCCAGATCTAGCAAAGCAAGGGCATGTAAAGCTGGAAGTTGCCATGGACATACCTACACGCAATCAACCAGCATCAACCCCAGTTTTCCAGCCTCTTCTTCATGCCAAGTTTGCTCTGCTTTATTAGTATCTCTCTTAGCTGTGTCCAGAGGTGAACACAGTTACTCAGACATAGTCCCATCATTCACTCATTCATTCATTCATTCATAATGATAATGGCTAGCATTTACTGAATCTTGTTATGTGGCAGGCACTAAGTGCTTTACATGCACTATCTCATTTAACCCTCACAATCCTATGAGTATGCCCATTTTACAGAGGAGTAAACTAAAGCTCAGAGATGTTAAGTAACTTCAAGTCACACAGCAGGGAAGTAGTGTAGCTAAGGATTTGAATGCAAGCATTCTGACTGAAATTCTCTTATATGCCAGGCACTATGATATACTTTGGGGATGTATCAAAAATGAATGAATAAATATACTAAAATGACTGAATTATACACCTTAACAGGGTGAATTTTATGGTATGTGAATTACAGTAGGTCTCCGTTTCTGTGGGTTCCACATCTACGGATTCAACCAACGGGGAGGAAATTGAAAATATTTTTAAAAAAATTCTAGAAAGTTCCAAAACCCAAAACTTGAATTTGCCACACCAGCAACTATTTACATAGCATTTACATTGGATTTACAACTATTTACATAGCATTTGCATTGTATTAGGTATTATAAATAATCTAGAGATGATTTAAAGTATATGGGAGGATTGCTTATAACCTATGCAAATATTACATCATTTTATATAAGGGACTTGGACATCCTCAGATTTTGGTATCTGCGGGGTTTCCTGGAACCAATCCCCTGCGGATACCAAGAGACGACTGTATATTCCAATTTTAAAAAATCAGAACAGACAAAAATTTTGGTTGAGATAAATATTGCCCACATTCCTAAGAATTTAGTTGACCTGTTTTTCCTGGTATAAACCAGCTAACAAAAAATCAAAATATTTCTTTAAAAAATGAATGAAATGTCTCAGACATCTTTGTAGTCCGACAGAGCTAGTTCCATACTTTGGTCCTGCCACCTAGCCATGTATGACAGAGTTTCGGTTTTCTCTCCTGTGAAGCGGGGACAGTGAACCCTGCCTTGTCAGGTGGTTATGGGGATTTGAAGGAAAGGCTGCACCTGGCGGCTGGCCCAAGGTAAATCACAGCAGAGAACGCTGAATTTTACGAGGGCACAGGCTTGGGGAACTCACATGGCACTGTTGACCATCTCCATGCCCAGGAATGCCCTGAACACCCCTGGAGCTGTTGAGACCTGCACTGGATCAAAGGCCCACCTGGGTCTTCTCATCCTCACTGCAGAGTCCCTTCTTACCCCTACACGCTTGTGCGGGGGTTTCTGCCTAGGATTCCACAAGGAAGGCAAGCACCTTTTCTCTTCCCCACCCACCTCACTCCCTCTCTGGGCTGCCAGGGGCTGGGATTCCTGAGTGTGAGGGCCCTCCCATCCCCCTGGCACGGGGGCTCTGGCCCACGCCCAGCACTGTCCTCATAGGCAGCTTCGTGCCCACAGGGGCCATGTTGCTATGGTGATTCCACTACCCACTCAGTGTCCAGGGAGACAGCACGGTGTAGCTGCGAGCTGTTTGCAAGACTCGCTGGAACTAGGCTGGGAAGATGCCAGAAAGGGTCAGAGGGAGCGGGGGATGGGAAGTGAGTGTGACTGCTTCCCTAGCTCTGTGTGTGTATGTGAGTGTGTGTACACATGCTCACACATGTGCCCACCCCGCTGTCCGAGTTATAACGGCCCTTCTGAGCAGAGGCACAGCCTCTAGAGAGGCATAATCCCGTGATCGTCACAGGTTTCTTCCTGAGGTGGTGTTTACTGTTTATCACTGTGTTTAGTTTCTATATTGAACACTAAAAGGGAAAAAAGTGGCATTCATATGGCAGCAGAAGAGACGGAACTGTGACTTCTCTTGTTCCCCATCTGAAGCTGGCTTCGTGATCCACCTTGTCCCTTGTCCTGTAAGATTTCCTACAGAAACAGTGTGGGACACCAGGAGATTATACAGTGACAGGGAGAAAGTTGCCCACTGCCCCCTTACTTGCCTTATGCTCCAGGCGGCTCCTCTGAATTGTCTCATTTAGCCCACACCACAGTCCTGCATAGGGATTTGTTGTGCTCATTTCACAGACGACAAAACTGAGGCCCAGAGAGGCTAAGTCACCTCCACAGTCCGGAGGTAGTATGTGTAGGGGGCGAGAGTCAAATCCAGGCTGCTGAAGACCTGTGCTCACCGCACTGGTAGCAGTTTACTGGGGGCCTCCTAGGCCCAGAAAGAACACAATCCAAGGCACCAAGTGAAACAAAGGAGCCAAACCCTCTGGAATAGCAGGTGGAGGACAACCCAAATTGCACCCATTGGGGCTGGCACTTAGGCTCTAAATTTAAGAGCTTTTGGTTCCCCTTCCTGAGCACTATTGGGGATGATTAAATAAGTGACCCCGGTCTTAGCCACGCACACATTTGTGCTGACCCAATTCGATCCACACTAGTTAATCTATGCCTTTTCCCCACAGTCACGAATGTGGGCTTCCCCTTGCAGAGCCTCTGAAACAGCCCCGACTGCAAATAAATGAATCCTCAGGGTTGGGAGAACCAGGCCCTAACATCTTCAGAGCCCTCATGTTCCAGCTCATGCTGATATGTAAAGCGCTTTATGATTTATTCATACCGCCTTGCCAGGCTTCTCAGGACAACCTTCCCCTCACGCAAATGAGCGCGACTCCCAGAACAGAATGTCAGGCTTCATTAAGAGAAAACACCCGGGTGTGGGGATGTCCTTGTTTGGGCTCCCTAGCCTGCGTCACCCAGTGTCTGTAGGATTCGGGGCAAACTCCAGGAAGCACCTGTGCTCTGACGGCCTTTGGCTCATGAGCAGGGTGAGATGGCAGGAACTCCCTTCTGGGAGGGAGAGACCCTCCAAGGGCTGGGCCTCATGTCTCTGCACCCAAGACTGGACCTCGGGCCAGTGGATGCATTCCCAGGTGGCAGGAGCCGGTGACAAAGAGCCAGGAGGGACCCGAGTGGAGCTCTGCCCCCGTGATTCTCGGCCAGGAGATCAAGGTGGGCCCCTCAGCTCTCGGGGAGCCACCAAGAGATCAGAGTGCCATGTAAATGAGAAGTCACCAAACCGGCCCCTGGAACCATTTTCATTATTGCCCTTGTCATGGTCTCCTCAAACTTGGGGAGGGCGTCCCCAGGGACAGAGGGAAGAAGGAAACCCCTCGCTTAGCTTCTTCAGGGTGCCTTGGGAGCAGCCCCTCCCTCGGGCCACACTACTGTCCAGGAAAGCTGACCACAGACACACATGGCGCCCATGAGCTCACAAGGCCCCACAGGGCACAGAAGTCATGCTGATGCAGAACTGAAGGGGACCTCATGCGCTTCACACCGTCTCTAGTGAGCAAGACACAAGCTGCGGTCACCATCCTTGTGCCAGAGGGTCACACTTTTGAGGGCACAAACTGCTAACCCACACCCACAGGGACTTTTGAGCGGCTCAGCTTCTTCGGAAGCTGACTCCAGCACTCTGATGCCAGGCACGCGGGGGACTGGTGACTCGACTTCACCTCCTTAACCCCCAGAAGGGTAGAGTGAAACGGGGCAGAATAAAAAACTCTGAGTAGGAAGCTTGAACCAGGTGAGCTCTGGAGCACGTGGGGCCTGACTGCCCTCCAGGTCCACCCCAGAGAGGAAGGATGCCTGAGCACCCCAGGGACCCCCTGGGGTATTGGGGACTTGACCATGCACTTCTCAAGTGGAACCTTTCAAACAAAGTACGTGTTCTGGGGACATCTCATTTGCTTGACAATTCATGCTAAAGCTGGCTATTAACAAGAGTCAGTCCGATGTCATCATCTGCAGGAATCAGGGGAGCAGCACCACGTGCTCCAGGGACTTCCCTCCAGTCCACGGGCTGTCCCAGAGTCTGGGGATCTGTCAACTACAAATTGGCACTTGCCATCTACCTCTACAAGGATTAAATCATGTGCCGCTGCAGCTGCTGACTTTCAATACCCCCTGAAAGGAGTTCAGGGTGGAGAGCAGGAATGAGGCACTCTGTGCTCTGGGAAAAACTGGCAGAACAGGTCTTCAGATAGTTAGATATTTTTAGAAGCCAATTTTATGAGTCCAATTCTTGTATCTCCTCATATCTAGAAAAGCACTAAAATCCTTCATGGTGACGTCTGCTCCTCATGACTAGCAGTAACCTTCTGCAAAAAATCCGTGCTTGGTTGCATGTACTCCCCCCCTTCACCAAAATCACATATATACTGACCTTCCCCGCTGCCTCTTTGGAGCAGTTTCTCAGAGCTATCTGAGATGCTGTCTCCCGGGCTACAGTCCTCATTTTGTCCCAAATAAAACTTAACTCACGAGTCTCACGTTGCACATTTTTTTAAAGTTGACAGACCCGATGCAGTCCTGAAAGTCCAAGGTGTGGGTGGTGACCTGCAGCACATTTAAGGGGTCCTCCACTTGTTTAATCCTCGCTGCCAACCTTTACTTTATGATCGTCCAGTAGTGGGCGACACTGAGACTACAGAGCAGCAAGTATAATCTAAAAGAGACTGCTTTCCAAAAAAGGGCCTACGTTGCTCTTAACACCTTAATAGAAAACAGCAACAACAAAAGAGTTGCTTTTGGATTAATCTGGTCAACAATGATCCTTTGACCATCCCTTCTAGCTCTGGTCCTCCAGGCGGGGAATTGGATGAATTACTGCATGTCTAACCCAGTTTTGAGAGATCACAGTAAAGTCCAGAAATAAATCCCAACTGGCCATCCTCATCCTAAAAAGTAAGCCAATGATACTTTCAACTGAGTTCTACACAATTGCTAACTGCTAACGTACAAACTCCTTAAAAAGAAAAACAACTAATAACAACAATAACTAGGCAATGACATTTTTAAACATGTTAATTAATTTTCAAAATAACATTGCTAAAATATAGTAAATAAATTACACTGTTTTGGGCGTCCTTAAATATATGCATTCTCAATGGGGGTGATATAGTTCCCAAGGGGGACAACACTGGTTCTTGAATGTGAAAAAATATTACTCTTTTATATAGAAACTATAGGTATATATACAGTACATAAACAGAAATACAGTATATCTTTGGTATTGAAATTTCAAGAAGGGATAATTAGAAAAAAAAAGCCTAAAAAGGCTCCTTACAGGGGCAATTAGCAAAAAAAGGGTTGAGAAGCACTGCTGTTAAATAGAGAATAAGGAGTACGATCTTTTCTGTACAACTCAAAGTCATCCATACAAACATCTCTCCTTATATTCTGTGATGGCTGTCAAGGTTGATGGGCAGACTTGTTCCTTCTTACACAGCCCTGACTCTGACCCCAGGCACAGTACCTGGGTGGGCATTTTTTCCCCTTGCTTTTCTAGGTTATTCAATCATTCTCAGTGGGCTGTCTTCTAGCAACAGCCTGTTAAATCCACGATCTTAATTTTACAGGCAATACTTAAGTCCATTCTGGTCTGAAAGCTATACCACACTGCCCTGTTGAACTGTTTGAATGGCTGAACAAGTTGTCTGCTGCCTGTTCATGTATTTTCACACAGTTCTGGGTTTGTATCTATGTTTTTGGTGATTGTGGTCACCAAGAAAACCTTATATCACAAACCACTGGAATGTGCAGAATGACTTACGGTGCAAAGGGTTTCGAAGGTCTTTTCAGAGACAAAGGACCCATCCAGGCCAAAGAGAAAGATGGACGCATAGGAAAGCATTCCTCCGAGGATGATAAGGTTGTTCATATACGGACTTGACATCTTTATCAGCCTGACAAAAGAAAGAGATACTATAGTTAGCAGAACTGTTAATTTAGCTACTCCTGCAGCAAATATTTTCTGAATGTGTATCTTGTCACCAAGGCTAGAGAGGGAGAGAAAAATGGAAACCCTGGTTTCCTTCACGCCCCCTCCCCAAGACTGTGCTTCCTCTGATGGGCTGTTTCCCCCTCATTATATGACCATCATGCTATCGATTTCTAGTTGTTGATTTTCCTGTCTTCTCAGTCAAGTTCACCTATCACTTCTCTGGGGACAGCTGGTATTGCCGGCTTCTTCAACCATTAATTTTTAGTTTACACAAAGATGTTAAGTCAACAGTTTTTTTTTGGCTGGGGCTGGGAAGACAGCCAAATCTAGAGAATACTAATCTAAGTTCAGCAACGTTCCACAGTGATGGGAGAGATGGCCATACCACACCTTCCCGTGCTGAGTGGATCAGGTCTAGGAGAGACCGTACAGGTGAGAATTCAGGGCTGCTCGGAATTGTGGTCCTCAGGTGGTAAGCGAGCATCCACTTTGGCTGCCTGAAGCTCACACTGTCCTGAGCACGAAGAGGGCCACACTCATGGTACCTCCTGGTACCAGGTGATGGAGGTGGACAATGGAGTCCCCACCCCCATCCTCCCCCTGTCTTCACCCGGCTGTGTTAAACCATCAGCCAACTGGAATTTACTCTCAGGTGTGTCTGGCTCCCCCAGCACAATCTGTTCAGAATGTCTTGGGTTTTCAGGTGTCCGCATGGTCCAGGTGCTCTTTTGCAAATTGTAATTATGGTCAGTTGTTCCCTGAGCATTTTCTTTTGCATTCTGCAGTTCTATTAATCCTTCCACATTTAAAAACTCAGTGTCAAAGTAGTAGAGAGATAAAAAGCCGGCTGTAAATTGTGGACCCCTCATGGGCTTTTGAATTGGAAGCCCTGAGTCCAGCAAGCGCCCCTGCGACCTCATGAGGTGCATCCTTGGCAAGTCAATTAGCCGACTGAGTTTCCTCGCCTATAAAAGCACATATACCACTGCCTAGGACACATGTGAAGCTGAGAGGGGACTGGGTTCCTGAAGGTCCTTTTGCAAACCATGAACCGCTAAGGCCCCTTCATTCTTATTACCATAGGAAGCAAGGAGGGGAGAGGCCAGGAATTGAGGCAGGCTTCCTGGATGGGGTAGACCTTAAAGGATGAGTAGCATTAAGGAAGATAGAAGAGAGGGGGATTTGAAACCACAGTGACATTTATTTTCTGTCTCTTTGTAGATTTTTTAAATCTGCAAAGCCAGTCAAAAAATTCACACAGGGACTTCCCTGGTGGCGCAGTGGTTAAGAATCCGCCTGCCAATGCAGGGGACAAGGGTTCGAGCCCTGGTCCGGGAAGATCTCATGTGCCTCAGAGCAACTAGGCCCGTGCGCCACAGCTGCTGAGCCTGTGCTCTGGAGCCCGCGAGCCACAACTACCGAGCCTGCGTCTGCATCTACTGAGGCCCGCGTGCCTGGAGCCTATGCTCCGCAACAAAGGGAGGCCACTGCAGTGAGAAATCCACGCGCTGCAGCCAAGGAGCGGCCCCCACTCACCGCAACTAGAGAAAGCCTGCGCACAGCAACGAACACCCAGCACAGCCATAAATAAATAAATAAATAAATAAATAAATAAATAAATTTATTGGGAAAAAAAATTCACACGGAAGCCAGCCTTTTGGAAAGAGTAATGGTAATTCCCCCCCAGGAGGCCAAGAGGGGGTAGTTAGGAATTAAAGGAGTACAGTCTTAACGACAGGGACAACTTGCTGTTATGACAAAAACTACTGCAGCTTGCAGGAAGGGAATCTAACATTAAGAGCTGACCATGTGCCCAGAGCCTTGTGCCGAGTGCTAACATGCATGGTCATCACTTAAGGTTTGTACGGAGTAGATGAGAGTTGCTTCAATTTTTTTTTTGAGGCAATATATGTGTTATCGGTGATAAATAAAACAACAGGTGAATACAACTTTTTGTTCTTCAGGAAACAGGTTTGACCTAAGCAGCTGCTACCAAAAACAAAAACAAAAAGAAAACAAACCCCAAAACAACAACAAAAGTTCTAGAGCCGCCAAGTTCCTCCTTGGCAAGCAGGGAGAGAGAAGTACCTCTTCTCTTGGGATTGCCCTTGTCCCGGCAGCCCAGGAGGTTGCCCTGTGTGTCTTCTGGGCAGTACAGTAGAGCTGCGCCGCCTGTGGGGGGCACCAAGGCTGTGCCCCCGCGAAGGCCCACACTCTGAGCCCTGCTCAGCCACTCCCACAACAAGGCAGGGAGCAGGGTTCAGGAATTTGCTATGGAAACCAAAGAAGCTGGCTGTGCTCAGCAAACACCACCGCCTGGGGCAGTGGCTCGTACTACCCATGGCTGGCCAGAATAACTCAGAAAGCGAGTTGCTCTCCTCCGGAGAGGGAAGGGCACGCGTGGGGGAAAAGGAATCAAGGCCAGAAACCCAGGGGATAGGCTCTGCTACACGCAGCAGTGCGGGCCCGGACAGGGCCTTCCAGCCCTCCGACATCGAGCCAGCGCTCTCATGTGCAATTGCGGTCGTTATTCGAGGGTCAACCGAGATGATGAAGGAGGCGCTTCCTGGGCTGTGATATGCTGTATGGATGGGAAGTGCCCTTACTGAGCTCAGTGATCTCCCTCTGGCAGTGCTTCCTGAAGATGCTGGTGGGTGGGCAAAGACGTTTGGGGAATTCTGCTTCTATACTTCTCCTCCTGGACCACCACACAGTGCACATGCATGGCCAAACTTCCAAGAAGACCTGTGGACTTGGATCCTTCAATTTTGTTTAAGCCAGACTTCCTGTGCAAGCAGCACTCCTGCCTCTCTGTGTGTGTGTGTGTGTGTGTGTGTGTGTGTATGCACGCTCACGCACACACACACTCACATGAAACATCTAATGACATCCCAGTGACTAAGCGGCACACTTTGGAAAACTGCCCTAATAACTTCTGTGGCCCTGGAAAACGTGTTATGTGATGCTCCTACACTTTGTCTATGAGGCTTATCTATCCAGAAAGCACTATCCAAGAGGAGGGCATGAGTGGCTTACTTCTGATTCCGATTCTTGATGTTGAAGAAGAGAAAAGCGCTGGCCATGATCATTCCCAGGATGGTAAGGGCGGAGAGGATGCTGTAGAGAGGTAGGGAGATCTTACGAAGCTGTTCCAGGACGATGGTCTTGTCTTTTGGTGGTTCGGATCCTAGAAGATGAAGGAAAAGGCATCAGCTGAGCTCCATGCACAGTCAGTCCCCGAGAACATCCTTGACTGGATGCCCTTGACATCCGCCACCTGTGCACAAACTGTGCAGGACACGTCCCTGGGTGAGTGGGCTCCAGCGGTCGGCCAGTAGGGAGCCTAAGCCAGGACTTCTTTCTTTCTCTAAACAGAATCAATAAGGGATTTGTGATGCATTTAATCGCCATTAGAAGACTAGATCTTGGTCTAATTACCATGTTGAAAACCCATCGCCATTTATTCCCCAAAGGTACCAGTGGCTTAGAAGGTGCAGGGCTGGGTGCTGTGAGTAGGTACCACTGGTTGCCTTTGGGGGTGAGGAACTCGGCTTGGGCTCTCAAGGACCCTGCTCCAACACATGATAATGGCCATCCCTCAACAGGGTGGAAACCTTGCCTCTCAATTCCGTGGAGACATGTATGTGCTCTGGCTGCGGATTTTCTGCCTCAAGGTCATTATGCTATAAAAGCTCTTTCTGGTTTTCCGTTTTCATAAGACTTACTGTGGGAGGCAGAAGCTACTGGCATGCCTTCCCCTCCCTGCTGTGCCAAGATTGGACAGAAACTGTGGGATCCCATCCCGCTGTGTGACTGTAGAGATGTCCCTGCTCATTCTTCAAGGGCACCAGGCACCTGGGGGAGACCTGAGGGCCTCAGAGCAAACTCATCTTTATGGATGGTGGCAAAATTGTCCTGATTTCCAAGGTTCAGGCTGGTTTGGGAGCAAAGATGCAGCGACACCCTTTCCTCACCTGCCCACCTCTCGTTTCTTGCAGATCCCTTTTTTCTCAGCTGCTATTTCAGGTCAGGTTTCTGCTGTGGAATTGTGACACTTTGGAGCTTTTCCCTCCAGTGTGGAATCGGTCAGATGTTCAAGAGTGGCCAAACCTGGGAGACCCACCAGGGGTCATGATGACCCCACCACAGTTGTGCCACGGGTGCCAACCTAGGTTATGCCTCCGTTCCCAGGAGACAGGCAGAGGATGGGCAGATGTGGTGGCAGGGATTGAGAACTCCCCTGCACATCTGTTTAAAAAACTCTGCTAGCAAGTTCAAATGTGTTTGGAAACATTCAGTGGATAAAGAGAGTCTGAATCATCTAAGCAGTAGAGGGAATTGTCAGGTTCCAAACAGCTAGAAACCTGCTGGCTTGATTAATGTAAAGCATTAAGCACTTACATGCAAAGTAACACTTATAAGAGTGGCCTCAGGGGCTGAAAGTCAGGGCAAAAGCAGACTCAAGGTGATACAGGTAACACCATCTCTTGCTTCCAGAAGTAAAAGCTCAACACCTGGAAATTTTTCCTCCTACTCTCCATCCTCCTCCCCCCTCCCCCCACATAGCCTGGGCTGCATTAGGCACCTTCTGGATCCCAAACACAAGAGCTGTGAGTGCCCATGAGTTCTTGGTGGAAGTAAGCTCCTCTTTGGGCACTAAGCAAGGGGGCTAGATTTGGATCCAAGGTTATGTGACTACTATAACCACTAGTTTGTGTAGAAACAACTTCAGAAAATCAACATCTCCTCTTATTCCGCCTTGTCTTCCCCCAAAATGGCACCTTCTCACCGTGCATCTTAGCTAAGTCATTACGGAAGCCAAATGGTAACAGCTTATCAGAAGTGTTAGTAACAGCAGCAGTCCTGTTTCTTGCTCCGCACCCAATCCATTCATTCATTCTTCATCCATTCATCACCATCCTTCCTTCATTCATCCTAATTAATGATGGGCATCATCATTGATAATCACCTTCCAACTGTCAGGCCTGGTGTGGGGCACCAGTGGTTCAAAGGTAAGCAAGACACAGTTCCTGTCCTCAGGGAACTTACACACTAGCCATGTTTTTTTTTAAAAAAGGCAGCAGCAAGCACGTTTATTGAATGCTTACCATGAGCTGAGCACTTTAATAGAGATTTTCTCACTTGATCTAAGAGTCTCATGGGTAGAGAAGATTACTCCCATTTTACGGGGTGAGGGAATATTTTTTTAGGTGTTAAGTGGCTTTTATAGCTAGTAAGTAGCAAAGCTGGCCAGATTTGAACCCAGATCTGCCTAGCCCTGAAGCCTGTGCCTTAATCACTATGCAAACTGCCTCTAGCGATGGGGTCCAGGTGGTGTGAGAACATCAGGCCCAGGGAGGCCTGAGCAGGAAGCAGGGAGCCGAGTGCAGTTCCGCCAGATGGGGTCAGGAAAGGCTACAGAATGGAGATGATGTGGGAGCTGAGTCTTGACAGGAAGATAAGTAGTTGGCTGTTTACTAGGAAGACATGGAAGAAAGGGCATTCTGGGCGGACGGCCCAGCACAGGCGAAGGCATGGTGGGGTCTCGGCACATTTGCAGAAATGTCAGCAGTTTGGCTGGGGAGACCTGAAAGAGGAGGCAGAGAAGTGGGGCGGGGTCCCCTCCTGGAGGTCTCAGAACCACCCCAGGGAGAGGCCCCTCGCTGTGAGCAATGGGGACTGTGTGGGCCTCTTCAGTGTGACATGACAGCTGAGGGCAGAATGGACTTGAGGGGGTTAGGCTGGTGATGGGTGGGTAAAACCCATGGGGGGCTGGTGCAGGGGTCTGGGTGAGAGTTGAACCCAGGCAGGGCGTGGACAGGAGAGCTGGGTTCTGCCCAGGTGTCCTGGCTCGGCTCTGGGTTCAGAGACTGGTTATCCACCCTCCGGGCGGTGCAGGGAAGCCCTGAGAAGCAGGAGGCAAGCCTGGAACAGCTGCTGCCTCAGTGTTATCCCGGCCTCGTGCTTCCTAACTATAACTAGCTATTGTCCTGGCTGGGTTTTTTGTTTCTTTATTTATGTTTTTCCTCTCAGTTCTGTTTTGTGTCTCTTATTTATTTTCTGTTTGAATTTTTCTTTCGATATGTAAACCCAGAATTCTTATTCAGCAAACCCAGATCTCCTGCGTCCAGGAGCAAATAGCCCTATCTTGGGGATCAGACTCTCGTGGTTAGAACTGACTTTGCCTCTCACAGGCCGTGTGAATTTGGAGTTTTCTGATCCCTTTTCTCATCTGCACAACAGGGGTGACAGGACTTACCCACCCACTTTCAGAATTTTTCTGTGGCTCCGTGAGGTAATAAGTGGCTACGGGCTTGGTGACAGCTCCCTCAGGTGGGACTGTGAAGACCACACCTCCTCTTTGAGGCCACCTGGAGCTGTGTGGAATCCCCTAGATCCAAAATCTAACCAAATGGTTCATGGGAGAGCCTTCTTTGGTGGCCTTGGATTTAAGAAGGAACTCCGGGTGCAGAAAGCCAGCTCTCTGTTCTTTGCATTCCCAGTGGAATCAAAGTAACAGCATCTGGATGCTATGGGTATGGCAGCTTCCTCCACAGCCACCCTGTGACGAGGCTGTCCATCTATCCACCCATCCACCCATCCACACATGCATCCATCCATCCACCCAGTTCCTCACTGACTCATATGCTCACCCTTTCATTCATTTATTCACCCACCCACTCATTCCTTTACTTGATCAATCGTGTATTATTTTTTCATCACATATGCACTGAGCTCCCAACATGTGCCAGACCCTGGCTGGTGCCAGGAATTTAAACTCAAATAGGATCCAGTCAGGGAGCTCACGGTCCAATAACCTACTAATTTCAATGCAAAGTGACAGTGGCCATGAGAAAAGCAGAGACAAAAGACTGTGGAAGCAAAGAGAAGAGAGCCGTTAACTCAGTTGGGGGGCATCAGGGAAGGCTGAACAGAGGAGGTGTCATTTGATCTGGGTCTCGATGTTGAGGAGAAGTTCTCCAGCAGAAGAGACGGAATGGTTTTCCAGGAAGAGCAGCAAGTGGAGAGGCCTTATTACCAGCCCATCCATGTCTTTTCTGAGGAGGTGACACAGCAAAATTTAGTTGGGCCACACATAAAAAGAATTACTTCTGGCCATTCAACAGTTTAAACACAGATGCTTTGGTGAGAGCCAGCACTCCATGCAAATTCCAGTGACCCATCCCAGGAGCTGGAACCCAGCTCCCACGTGAGTGATGGTATCCTGTCCTCAGTGAGCGAGTGCATGGATTGAGAGGAGAGGATGCTCCCTCTTCCCCGCAGAGCCAAGGACTCTGAGCTTATCCACAGCCCTCAGACAATATGCAGGCCTGGAAGCACCTGAGCAGGCCCCCTCCTCTGAGAAGCCCACCTGCCTTACCTTGGAACTTAATGGTGTCGTTGATGATCTCCAGCGTGTCAGCCACAGCATTGTATTCTCCCACCTTCACCTCCCTGCTGTCTGCGGGGAGCAAGAGACAGTGGCGGGTTAGATCCAAGTCCTGTGTTTGTCTGGGTGCTCCTGTCCCAGCTCTTGCTGCCCCACAGGCTCTGGCTATATTCTTGCAGGCTTTTCCTTTCCCCAGTGCCTTTTCCAGGTAGAATCACAAAACCTCCACCTTGATCTGGGCTGGAACAAATACTCTCTCACATCGTCTCATCAACTGGTCACCCATCCTTTGCTGTACATGTATACATGGGGAGCCTACTCCCCCCAAAACTGGACTTTCTGCCTGTTACCAAGTCTTTCCAGGGTCATTAGCTGAATGGTCTCTCTGTAACTTTCCTCTGTCATCTGGCTCTGCCCTCTAGGACTGCATGGACCACTCTGCTCCCCCTGCCCCAGGAGAGCCCTAGAGACTTGAAGACAAAAACACATCATCCCTCTGGCAGTAAGCCTCCCACCTTACTGAACATCATTTCTATTTCCCACCCCATCCAGGCCCCGGGGGTGGGCAGAGCAAAGACGCTGCCAGAGACTGGGAAAGAGGGGCCAGGATGCCAGGACAGAGTGGGCATCCTGGAAGCCAAGGAAAGGGACAGTTTCACAAGGGAGCTGGCCAGCAATGCCACATGCCACCAAGACAGAGACAAGAAGCCCTTTGAACAGAGGGTCCATTCAAGGCTTGTGAGGGAATATTGATGACAGGTGAAGCTGATTCAGGGAAAGGTGGCGTTAGAGGCAAAGAGCCAAAGGCAAGGAGTAGAGAGTGGGGCCCCCAGGGTAGAGCAGTCTTGGACAAGGTGGCGAGTGGGCAGGGAGGGGCCAAGGGGATTCACTTTTAGATGTCTTTTCTTGTTTAGTTCTCACAGTTGTGTGCAGTTAAGTGGTTTCAGTCCCACTTTACAGATGAGGAAACCGAGGCTCAGGCAGGTTGTGGCTTTGCCCAAAGCCCCACTGATACTAAGAGCAGGGTCCAGGTTCAAACCCAGGACTGTTCCCACAGCCGTGCTCTTCCCTGACATGCGGCTGCCTTAATGGGATCCCTGAGAGGTGACAGTTCTGGGCTGAGTTCCACAGGCCACCTGTGCCTCCTGAGTGTAATAACTACAGAGAGGAGTGCCCACCTGCCCACTGGCGGGGCAGGCAGGTACCCAGAGCTGCAGACCCTGGTTCTCAAATGCCCAGGGGTTATAAAGCGACACAGCAGCAGGAATTCCAAGCATGTGGCCAGAGGAGCTGCCTGCTGGGCCTCTGGCTCTAAGTGAATGTCTCTGCAGAGACGCAGATGCTCTGCTGGTTCCTTACAAGGATTCAGGAAACGGAACAGGGGATCCTATAGGCCACACTTCTGCCTGCGTTCCTTTAACTGTGGGGTGGAAAACAGGGCTGTAAAAGTCACTTCCTTCTCCCTGCAAAGGTCTCCCTGCCATTTGGGAGGCCTCATGCTGTGTAGGCGTCTGTCACTTGCGGGGGTCACCCAGCTCCTAAATGTCACATCAGCAGACTCTGCTGGGAGCTCCAGCATCCCTGCTCTGGCCTTTTGAAGTCTCAGCCATAATCAGCTCCTAGTGCTCAGAGGAGGAGGCCCTGATTTATTTATTTGGTGTGGGGAGGCAGCACATGAAATATGCAGGCTGACCGGAATAAATCATCAGGAGCCAGGCGGTGGTGTGGCTGGCGACTCACCACGCGCCCAGCCACACAGCCCGCCCCTCTGACTCATACACCCGCTGAGCCGTCCATCTCACGGCACCGCTTCCTGCGGTGACCGTAACTGCCGTCATCTCTCCCTGGGGGCAGTGCTTGGGGGCCGGGTGGGGCGGGGGGCTTCACACATTCCTGCGTTCAGGGTTCCATAGCAAACCTTGAATCAGGCATAATTCACCCCAGTTTACAGGTGAGGGAGGAGCTTCATGGCAGTTAAGTGAAGGCTCAGAGCCAAGTGCTGGGCAGCGACCAAGCGGGTGCCTGAACTTGACTCCCCTAGTTCTAAATTCAGAGCATTTTCCACACCCATACTGAGCAGGGCTGCTGGTCATTCAGCCCATACTTACTGAGAGCCTACTGCATGCCAGGCCCAGGTATTTCATAATAAAGAATCCCTCAAAAGCAGCAGCGTAGGTGGAGGAAGCTTAGCTTATGTCCTCATCCTTGACCAAGCTGACCTTGGACATCTGGGTGATGAAGGATGTTTATACTAAATCCCTTAGTTTAATCACTTCATTCATTCATTCAATAAACATTGGGTGCCTGTTATGTTCTAGGCTCTGTGCTGAAGGCTAGAATTACAAAGATTAAAAAATAATTCAGGGGCTTCCCTGGTGGCGCAGTGGTTGAGAATCCGCCTGCCAATGCAGGGGACACGGGTTCGAGCCCTGGTCTGGGAAGATCCCATATGCCGCGGAGCAACTGGGCCTGTGAGCCACAACTACTGAGCCTGCGCGTCTGGAGCCTGTGCTCCGCAACAAGAGAGGCCACGATAGCGAGAGGCCCGCGCACCGCGATGAAGAGTGGCCCCCGCTCGCCGCAACGAGAGAAAGCCCTCGCACAGAAACGAAGACCCAACACAGCCAAAAATAAATAAATAAATTAAAAAAAAAATTCATAATCTCTGACCTTGTAATTTAGTGACTGCAGCCTCACCCAGCCCTACCGGGTGGGTAAAATTATTCCCATATGCCAGTAATATTTCCCTTCTAGCCTGTGTCCTGTGAGTGGATGGCTGTATCGGTAAAATTTCAACTTTCAGAGTGCCTATGAGGACTAAAGAGGAGACTATAGGCAGTTTCTGGCTTGGGGCCTCACAGTAAGTGTTCAATAAATTGTAGTTATTTGAGTCACGACAAAAGTAACTGTGAGCTACTTGTGAGGTCCCCAAACACTCCCTGTGTTTTCTTACTACCACTGTTCCCCACAATGGTCCCTCTGCTTGGAAGGTAGCTTTCCCCTTCCTCTACCAAACCAACATGTCCAAACCCTATCCACCTCTTCCAGGAAGGCTTCTCTGAGTACTGTTCGTCCCCAGCTGCTGTGGGCTCAAGGCATGGGTGATATGTGAGAAGCTGTGTTGCAGCCATGCCCTAGGTGTGCCCAAGCCTTATGATTCCTGCCAGCCGGTCAGTTCCTGAGTGGAACCTGAAGTCTCGTGTCTGAGGTCCCAGGCAGCATAGGGTCGCATTCCCTGCACTTTGCCCAGGGCCCCTCCTGGCTCTGCAGGGGAAGGATGGTGTCCCCTGTGTTCTTCCTTTCACCCACGGCCCAGCCAGGTGGTGACCATGATAGGTGGGCACTTTCAACTTTTAACTCTTGGGTTCCTTGGTAACTCTGTTGTGCAAAGAACATCGACCACTTATTTGGATACAGACGTGAAGACTGCGGAACAGGGGATTTGCGGACAGACTAGAAAGAGGATTCATGGGGGCAGCAGAGGGAGAGGGGCTGTGGCGTTGAGTCTGTCACTGGCCACCCTCCCTGCCCCGCTAGCCCTGCTGTAGGTTGCCACCGACTTATCGTGTGACCCTGGACAGATGATTCCCTTTCTCTGGGACTCAGTTTCTCCATCTACAAAGTGCACCGCAGGGGTTTGAATAGTTCTCAGTCCTGGCCAGGCACTAGAGCCACCTGGGGAATTTCTAGAAAATTCAGATGCCTGGGTCCCAACATGGATCCATTATATTAAAACCTCTGGGGGGTTGAGGAGTGAACCCTGGGTGGCCATATTTTTAAAAGTTCCCTAAGTTGACTAACGCATAACTAGAGTTGAAAACCACTGGATTAGACCAAGGACCCTGCAACGCTGACACTTTCTGTTCTCAGAGGCTCAAAATACTATAAAACGAAGAGCCCCTTTTCCTGAAGAATAATACTCGTTCCTTGTTGTGGTGCAAAAAAAAAAAAAAAAAGAAAAGAAAAAAAAGGATTCTCTTAAAAAAGTGCATTCTTTCTTTTTCTTTATTTCCAACTTTGGATTTGGATGATACATAAAGAAAATAAGTCCTATTGGTGAAAATTAGGCTGCCAAAAAAGTCCAGTCTGAAAATACTCCCTGGCTGTGGGCCTGAAAGCATCCTTGAGACGGGGCTGGGGAACTGCTTCAATCACAGAGCGGTCCTGCCTCCCTCCCGTATCACAACCCCTGGGTGGGAGAGCTGGGTGTAGGGTCACCAACCTCCTGCTGCAGCTGGTCCCCACACCCTGCTTCCTGGGCTCTACTCCCCTCATCCCCAAATGCTCATCCTTCCTCAACTGATTCTAGGTCTGCATTGAGGGGAGTATGCGTGTCTTTTACAGTTTAATTGTTGTTGCAAACATACAGAAATGTAAAACTCTGAGGTGTAAAACAAAAGACAACCTTGGCTCAATGAACATCAAAGATTCTATAAAATTACTCCATTCTAGGACTCCCTAACAAAATCCCAGACTCAGGGAAAGGAAAGAGCTCTGGCTGGAGGACAGGGCCCTTGGAATGGGTCTTGGTTTTGCCATCTCCTCAGTAAGGAGCCCCAGGGAAGTGCCATCCTCTGCCTGGGTCTTGATAAAACAAGTGGGCTAGACGGGGAAATCTCTGTGCCCTCCAGCTCTCGTTCCATGATTCTGCAACTGCTTTGAAGGGTCTTCCTCACTCCAAGCTAAAGTCTGCTCTCCGAGACTTGCCCTCACAGTCCTAGCTCCGCCTGGGGGCCACACATCACAGCAACTCCTGCTCCTGGCCGTGCTTCAGAGACGGGAACACTGCGATTTTGATTTCGGGCCTTGATTCTGCTTTTCTCCAGCTGGCCAGCCATTCCCCAGGAAGTGATTTTTCACTCCCCTCACCCACCCTGCCCCTGTGGACAGGCCCTAGATGGTCACTTTCCTCCCACTGGGTGGAAACAGGTCTGAGCAGCACCTCTCAGCATCATCAAGCAGAGAGCGACTGTGCTCCCTTGGCCTGGATTCTCCCTCACACTCGTCTCTATCCACAAACAGTACGCCACTGCCGCATTTTCAGTAAGTTAACTTCACTGACCTTTGTTTTGAGATTTTTAACAGACTAGGTGGACAGTGGCCAAATGTCCCAGGAGTATAATAATCCTGCCAAGGGTAGATCTGTCCAGTGACTTATAGGCAAACTGGCTCAGGGCAAAAGCTGAATACCCAAGGGGACACAGAACACATACAGATACAATAAGCTATTTGCACCTAGAACACCTTTTCTCTCCTCCTCTTGGCTAACTCCCACTGGTTCTTTAGAATTCATCTTGGATGCCGCCTCTCCCAGGTAGCCTTCCTAGAATCTGCCAGGTGGAGCCGAGCACCTCTCCTCTGAAAGACGTATCACACTCAGTTGGGGTCCTGTGTCTGCTCCCCACTGAACCAGGGGGCTCCCTGAGGGGAGGGGCTGTGTCTTACCCATCTCAGTACCCCCTGTACCCAGCTAGGACCTGGCGGGCAGATGCCAGGAAATGACCGTTGTGAAACTTCAAAAGCCCAAACCATAGGATCAAAAAAAGAATGAAAGAAAAATAGCACATCAAAATTAAGAACTTCCGTTCACCAGGGACTTTAAGTTTAGAGACAAGTAACCGAATGGGAGAAGATGTTTGCAAAGCCTAAAGCCAACAAGGGACTGAAACCTAGATTATGTAAGGAACTCTTACAAATCACCAAGAAAAAGACAATATCCTCAAAATAAAAGTGGTCAAAGGATCAGAACCGACAATTAACAAATGGCGGACAAGCACAGGAAGAAATGTCCAAACTCATCAGTAACCAGAGAAATGACATTCAAAACCACAGTATAATATTACTTTGTATCTTTAGATTGGCAAAAAATGAGAGAGCTGGGAAACACCAACTGTGGGTGGGAGGTAGGGACACGGGACTCCTCACGCTGGTGGGAGTGGAGATGGGTACGGGCATTCCCAAGAGCCGTCTGGCAAATTTTAGGCATGTTGGGTGTTGACACACCTTCCGACCCAACAATTCAGCTCATGGGGATTTGTCCTAAAGAAATACCCAGCTGGGTTCATACGGGGACATGTACAAGGACACTCATTATGTTTGGAGACAGGGAGTTGAAGGTGACCTGAGTGGCTGTCACTGGGAGCGTGGAGGCGTACATCCCGTGGAGTGAGCAGTGAGAGCCACAGCCTAGGTGTAGACACAGCAACATGGAGGTGTCTTAAAAACAAAGTGCTGGCGTGCAGGTGCCAGGAAATGACTGTTGTGAAACTTCAAAAGCCCAAACTTTTGCTTGAAAAAAAAGCAGAACAAGTATGTAATACAGTTATGTCGATGCAAATTCAAAATATGCACACAAAACAGCAATACACATTTAGCAAGGACACATACAAACACAATATCTGCATTAAACACTTAGAATGTTTGCCATTCTTGGGGAGAGGCAGGAGTGGCATATGAGAATATGAGGGAAATAAAGGTATAAACAAATAAACAAGAGGGGCTTTCATGGACCAGTGATAACAACGTTCCATGAAATGAGGAGTGTGAAGTGCGTCCTGAGGAAGTAAGATGGCACTTTGCTCAAGAAATTCTGGAGGGGGTAAATCTGGTATCATTGTGAAGAGTGCCCAAGAGAGGAGCAGGAAGCCAACAGCGGTCACAGCTCTTCTCTGTGCTAGTCACTGAGCCAGGCTCATTCATAGCCTCATGTCATTGGAGTCTCACCATCACTCTCAAGCAAGGAAAACAATCACCTTTTATTTCACTATTTTATTTATGTTATTTTTAATTTTTTGGCTGCAGTGTGCGGCATGTGGGATCTTAGTACCCTGACCAGGGATCGAACCCGCGTCCCCTGCATTGGAAGTGCGGAGTCTTAACCACTGGACCGCCAGGGAAGTCCTATTTCACTATTTTAAAATAAGTGCTGAGGGACTTCCCTGGCAGTCCAGTGGTTAGGACTCCACAATTCCAATGCAGGGGGCAGGAGTTCCATCCCTGGTTGGGGAACTAAGATCCCACATGCTGCAATGGCGTGGCCAAAATAAATAAATAAATAAAATAAGCTAATGTAGAGTGTCTTTAAACTTACTTTCAAAAAAATAAAAATAAAATTAAAAAGTGCTGAAATGATGTCTCAGAGAGATTAAGCCACAGTGTCTGGCTAGCAGTGATTAGGCATGTCTGCTTCGAAGCTCACATACTTTCCACATGAGAGGAGGTGAGTTCCCCATCACTGGAGGCATTCAAGTAGAGGCAATGCTGTAAAGGAAAGTCAGGGTTGCCTTCAACATGGAGAATCTATGGCTCAATGAAAGACAAGGTCTGCTAAATAATTCTGTCTTCCAAGCCATCTTCCTTGAGCTCCCTGAAAGGTAAGCCCTGGATCATGGGGGCTGGGAGGTATCAAGGTCAGGGTCAGACTTCCAGCCTGAAAGAGCCTATATTCACGTGTGCCCTTCCATTCCTGCTGACCCACAACGCTTCTGGTGTAACTTACAGTTTAGTGGACTATGTCTCCACTCTTAACATCAAGTCGAGTGGCAGTCCAAAAAACTGGCCTTTCCAGACCCACGGCTTAGTGAAGAGAGCTATAATATATGCCTTAACAGAAGGAAAAGGATATTAAAAATCAGCCTTAAGAGTCTCAAACTAGAGTCAAACTAGCTCCAAAAATTTTCTAGTAGGTTCTGGAAAATTATCTTCCTGCTTTTATAGGCACTGGCACTTGGCCAGAGAGATTATGAAGCCCCTGTGGGGAGTGGCGGGGGCAGAGGCTTATTCAACTTGGCTTCCCCCGAGGACTTGGTAAGGCGCCTGGCAGATGCTCAGGAAATGTGCACTGCATAGAACCGTATCTGTTACCCCGAAGACCAAATGGTAATTAATGTGTGCCAATGGGGAGGACAAACCTACACTTCACTAGGTACCTTCTGAATGACAATTATGTTGTTAGAGCGGTGGAAGACCCCATCCCTTCAAATCAGGTGGCGAAGTATAAAATTCCAAAGTCTGAGTCCTTTATGCTGCACAGAAGCAGTCCAAATTCAAGCAGATTATCATTCACCGCGATTCTTACAAACAGGCCTAATGAAAGCAGGGACGGTGAGTTAGAGCAGCAGATGCTGAGATTTCACCAAGAACAGCATAAACAAGGCTCTAATCATGGCTTCACTCAACTTCCTTTCCTGCTGCAAATTCTGAGCCATGTTTAGACTTCGTTAGTAACATGGATTCTTTTTTCTCTCAAGGGGAAAAAAAAAAAAAAGCCAGTTCCCTAGCATTCATTCTCATCTACACGTGGTTTGGTGCAAGTCAGTGATGGCATGGGGGAGGGGTGCTGAACTTGGAGTTGTAAGGGGGTTAGGTCCACTGCACCCAAGGTGTGTGTCCTAGGGGATGCTAATACCTACCTTACCTACTGCCATGGGTGGGTCCCTCAGAAGGGTGCCTGAGCCAAGAGTAAGAATGCATGTAATTTATTTGGGAGGTGATCCTTGAACACACTGATAGGGGTGTGGGGAGGTGAGACAGAGAAGGCAAGGGAGCCAGGGCAAGGTGCATTAATAAGCAAGTTTCTGAGAGGCCAAGTGAGGCTCAATCCCATGGGGACCTCTGGAGACAGAGCAGAACATACCTTGGAATTCTTGGGAGTTTCCACCCAAGTGGAAAGGACGCTGGGGGATTCATCCTCCACTTCTCATCCATCCCTGGCTCAGGGCTGCCCTGGAAGCATTAACTCCCTGAATATCTGTCCTGTTCCTTGCACAGGGTGAAAGGTGTAGGTGTTCTTAATAAGATGCTTGTTTGGAACCATGGATGCTCAGGGACTACAGGTGGGACGCTGATGGCATTTGCCACACCTACCCCCTAGGATTGTTCTTTTGGGAGGTAAGGGCTCTGGGAAGCCTTGAAAACAGAGTAAATGGAGGGAAGCTGGGAGTGAGGAAGGGTCATGTTTAGGGCTCTGAAACCCTCTCTGGATACAAAATGCCTCAGCCTCAAAAGGGACCATGGGGCTAGCCCTGACACATTATTTTAGAGTAGTTCTGTCTATCCAGCATTCCTAAGTTTGCAAAAAAGGTCATTTCTCCAGCCTGGAACAACAATGGCCACCATCGTGAAGTAGCTTCAGTTCACATTTCTCTTGTCAAGACTAACTGCTGTTTGTCAGACATTCTGCCTTTGGAAACTCAAGCCACTGGAAACCAGGAGTAAATGAGCATGCTCTCAAATTTCCTTGAGCCGGATCACTCACCAATTCAGTAAACATTTACCAAGAGCCAGCCAGGAACCAGGTAGCATGCTAGTAATGGGACTAGCTTCCTAGCACCCAGAGTTTATAGAGCAAAATGTCATTTGGCCCAGCCCCAGCGGACAGGCAGGGTTGGCATTAGTGTCACCCCATTTTCCAGAGGAGGAAATTGAGGCTTAGGGAGATAAAGTGACTTGCCCAGGGTCACACTGCTGGTAAACTTCAGAGCAAGGGCTTGAATCCAGGTCTTTTGCCTCCAAATTAATTTAATAAACTTGTACCAGGGGTCTACTGAGTGCCAGGCTCTTGTGATACAAATCCTACAACTCTGGAATCAAAAAGTAGAACAGGGGCTTCCCTGGTGGCGCAGTGGTTGAGAATCTGCCTGCCAATGCAGGGGACACGGGTTCGAGCCCTGGTCTGGGAAGATCCCACATGCCACGGAGCAACTGGGCCCGTGAGTCACAATTACTGAGCCTGCGCGTCTGGAGCCTGTGCTCCGCAACAAGAGAGGCCGCGATGGTGAGAGGCCCGCGCACCGCGATGAAGAGTGGTCCCCACATGCCGCAACTAGAGAAAGCCCTCGCACAGAAACGAAGACTCAACACAGTCATAAATAAATAAATAAATAAATAAATAAATAAAAGAACGTGAATTTCTTAAAAAAAAAAAAAGTAGAACAGGACCATGGATTCCTGGCTCCCCTTTTAGTCTTCTTCTCCAAACTGCCTCCCATTTCCAACTAATTTGTGTTTTAGTTTTACAAAGAAGGTAACAGAGCCTCCTACAAAATGCTTCCTCTACTACAGATAAAAGGGTTTAGAAGGCACCAGGAACTTTACAAACAAGAAGCCAAAAAAGCATCTTTCATGGTCTTCAGAGGGATGGGGGAATGGGCCAACTTCCAAGATCCTGCCAGCGAGCACTGAGAAAGCCTGGGTGTAAGTCCAGGAGCAGACCCTGCAAAGGGAGCCCCACTGCTGGGGCTGGCTGTTTGTGAGTCAGCTCTGCTGTTCCACCATCCCTTCTTAAAAGAGAGCAGCGGGTGAGGGAGAGAGAGAGAGGGCTTGAAGGGCACAGCAGAAAACAGCATGGTGACCCCGTTTAGAAGCCTTTTTCGAAGTCAATGGCATGAGGCAATTTAGGATCTAGTAACCCCAAAGTGGGGGGCAGGCCCATCCTCTGGGTAAATTCTGGGAAGGTCCCAGAAGACAGAAGACCAGCCTCTCTTGGAGGTGAACCATGAGCCCAGAGAAGGAAAGGAATGAACTTGCTATCCCACAGCAAGTCCCTTTCCGTGTCTGAGCCTCAGTTTCCCCTCTGAAATAAGATGACAACCAGGAGCCCTTCCAGCCTGGACAGCCGCTCAATAACAATGCCCCTCCATCCTGGCAGCAAGGTACCTCTGAGACCCTCTGAATTTGGAAAACTAACTGTTGTGCTGATAAGAATATGCCCTCAGCACAGCATCCCTCTGCCAACAGGATCAATGTCTGTTTTAAAAACATGTAAACAGGAGTATGTGCAAGGCCCAGCTCGGACAGTCAATAAACGCTGGACACAGAAGTGGCAAAGGGAGGACACTCAGGCACAGGTGTACATGTGAACACGCAAAGGCTGGCACTTGGGGAAAGTCAAGGTCCAGTCACTTCTCTGCCACCAGCCAGCTGAGTGTCCCTGGGAGGAACACCTCCCTTCCCTGGGCCTCAGTTTCTCCACTTATACCATGAAGCAGTGGGATGAGATCATCTCTAAGGCCCTGCCACATGTGACACCCTACATGTCATTAAGTGTTGGGAGCAGCTATAAGAGTAGGCAGACAAAAAGGCACCCGAGGGTTTCAACACACCAAGAAAACGTGGATTTGCCCCAGAAAAGTATCAAAAGCATTTTGACTAAATGCTAATCATAATTGCTACTACTTGCTGAGCAAGAAATATATGCACATTTCTCTGTGTTATCTCATCTAGTTCTTCCCACATCCCGAGAAGTTAGGGAGGATCATATCCCTATTTTACAGATGAGGACATCGAGGCTCAGAGAGGTGAGTCACTTGCCTAATGTTCCACAGTGACTTGAGCTCAGGTGGTTTCAAACCCACCTCTGAACTACTGTTTGCTACACTGCTTTCCTTATAAATGCCTAAAACCAGTCACTGGAGTTGGTGTCTAATCCTAACATTCAGAAAAAAAAAGGCAATAAAATTGGCATGCATTTGTAGCTGTGATTGGCCAATCAATAATTTACAAAATATTCTCCCAGAATGATATAATTTGAGAACTGGAAATGTGACAAGAGAATTTAGTTGCAATCACTCAAAAAAAAGTATTTTTGCCAAGATGCTTACTTTGTTCAGCCAATGAAGAAGTAAGACTTAACAAATGGGAAAATAATTACGTTTGCCTAAAATTACATCTTTTGTGCACACCAGAGAGCTGACATGCATTTCAATTACCTGCCACAGGAAGACAAATGGGTAAATCTACAAGATTGCATTATGGAGCCATAGTACCGGAGAACACCTCTCCTGGCTGATCTGCATCTGGTTGGGATTTGTCTGAATGAATCTAAATAACTCGATTTCATTTCTTGCCTTCCCCTGGATGACTCTGGGATCTGCTCAAAGTGAGTGGACACAGAAGGCTCTGCTCTTGTTTCTGGATTTTCTAGAAACATCCAGATACTGAAAAGCACTGCATTAATGAAAGGTCCGTCTCATGGTTCTGGCTAACAACCCTGCTAATGACCATACCGGGCCGAACCGAAGTTCCTCCAGGCAGAACACCCAGCCCTGCTCCTCACAGATGCCCTGTGGGCTCTGACAAGCCACTGTCCCTCTCTGGGCCTCCGTTTCCTCCTCATCACATGAGGAATGTGGTCTAAATGGTTGCTGAGGTCCCTTCCAAATCTGACAGAAGAAAAGTCTGACAAATGATCTGGTTTCTTAAAAAACCAAATGGTCTGTAAATAGTGTGTGTGGGACAATTATAAATTAAAAGGGACTAAAGAGACACATCAACCAGATGCAATGAGTGGATCTTGTGTGGGCTCCCCAACAAACCAACTATAGAGTCATTTTAGAGATAATTAGATGATCAACATAGACTCAGAATAAAGCATATTAAAACTTCTTAAATGTTTAAGGTGCAATAATAGTATTGTCATGTTTTTAAAAAGTCCTTATCTAGTAGAAATGCATACTGCAGTATTTATAGATTGAAATGAGATAATGTCTGGGAGCTGCTTTAAAACATTACAGCAAAAAAAGGGGGTGGGGGATGGAGTGAGTCAAGATAAAGCAAGATTGGCAAAATGGTGAAAACAGTTGAAGCCGGGTAATGGGTACATGGGGTTCATTATGCAATTCTCTCGACTTTAGAGTCTATTTGAAAATTTCTATAATCAAAAACTAAAACAATGCAAGATTCCTCAGAATACTGGCATTGACTTAACTGCCACGTCCCATACTTTCAATAAGCCTGAGTCATGTGGAAAGGCTGAATAGGCCTGAGAAATAATGCAGTTGAGAAAAAATATTCTAAATAAGTTGCAGCTAATGTTTTCATAGAGAAGTGTTTTCTATTGAGTCTTTCTCTTATCTGGAACATCGTACTTTCATTTCTTTTGATGTATTTTATTGCATAAACAGAACATCCTTGAATATAGAATTAATCAATTAGAAAGAATAAGCATCAAAAAGCCTACCTTGAAATTGAGTAAATTTAATGGTCCCCATTCTCTCCCCGTTCCGGAACACAACTTGGCCCTAAATAGAAAACAAAACAAAGAAGAACAAAGAAGAAATGCCATATTAGCCCAAACACTACTGATCTCAACTGAAATTCATTAATTGTACAATGTGATTATTATTATTGGAGAAAGAATAGACTCCCGCTGGACCACGGATGCAAAATTAAACTAATTGTTTTTAAACTGGTTGTGACTTTATCTGGATAATTTGAGGAGCATAAAATCAATAATGGAACCAACACATGTAAATTAAAGCCCAGATATGCATCATCATTATCATCATGACTATTTATTAAACACCCATGTGTCCTGCGTTATCCCAGGACAAGGTCTTCCAGGGTGTTGGAGAGATGGAGGAAGAGATGAAGAAGCACTTGGAGGCTGGCCCTGCCTCTGCTCCCGTGCCCCACCCATAAAAATGTGGGGCTTTGCCGAGGTTGTTTGGCTGCAGGACCAGAAGGGGGCTAGAGGTCCGTTAGTATTCCTTATTAAGGACAGAGAAATGTTTTTGTTAAGTTCTTCCTGAGGGGTGACGTCAGTCCCAAATATAACTGGGCTATGGGGCAGCAAAAAATTAAGCTTCTTGAGCCAGTGAGACCTGACTAGTGTCACAGGCAGCTGAGCACCCCTCATTAGGGACCCCGGGGGCTAAAGACAGCATCATCTGCTGCATCTGCCTTGCTGGCTGATACCCAGTTTCCATATGCTGGGCTAAATAAACCAGGAACATAAAGAGGGGATGTGGTCTTTCCTTGCCTATTTACGGTCCACCTAAAATTCTGCAACCATGTAAGGAAATTGATGCAGGTTATATCAATGAATCTTTATGACAAGCTTGAGTGGAAAGGAGGATGATCCTGATTTTACAGATGAAAAAACTGAGATTGAGGGAGGTTATGCCAAGGTCACTGTAAGTGAGGCTGCTGGATTCAAATCCGAGTTTGATTTTAATGCCCATGCAATTTCACTACAGCATGTTGTTTCTGATCCAGAAGTAAATTTCTTCCTTTCTTTCCATTAATGTGAAACTAGGAAAATAAATTGTCTTAAAGGTACACTGCTTTATGAGCGCAGTTACGCTCTTGCATCATCAGGTAATATAGCAAAGACAATACCACAGATTCCATTCAATTCTCAAGAGAAAGTGCCAGAAAGTACATATCTTCCCTTGATGGAAATCCAAAGTCTGAGGCCCTGAGGCTTTTGGAACAAAGAGAATCACTCAACCTGTTCTCGGAATGAGAAACACCTTCTAAGGCCACTTTGACACCTTTTTGAGATCCTGAAGACAGCTGCGAGTAGTATCAGTTTGAAACTAACGCCCACCGAATTCTATATTCAGTTGACGGTAAGCAATTCCCTGGAGTGTGAAAACACTTCAATGTAAGGTGAGATGGGAGCTGTGATTTTATTTCTAGGAATGATTAAAAAACACAGAACATCTTCCAAAGGATCACTTTTATGCGAATGGACCACTTTGCATAGGTGGAAAAGATGCAGATATTGGTCCGCAGGACATTTCTTTGTTTGACAAAAGTGGAGCTCTAACTAATTCACCCATCTCCTGCCAAGCTTTGAAGAACTCCAAAGACTTCTAGATATAAAATGTGGACAATTCTGCAGAATCTTTATTAGTTAAATTAAAAAAATATATTGAATGGTATTCAAAGAGTGGATGGAATAATACTGGAGTGGAATACAGGGCGGGGGTGAGAAAGAATCTCCCTTTACTTTTTGGGGTTTTTTTCCTTTCTCCTTTACTTTTTAAAACTCATTAGTTCATCTTTGAAGTAAGACCTGTCATATTTTACTTTTCTCACAGTAGCTATTTTTACTCACAGTAGCTCCTCCTATCTCCTTAATTTTTCAGGTACTGCAGTGGGAGGAGGCCAGCATCTGAGTATCACAAAGCTGGGTTCAGGGCCCCCTTGGGCAAGTTCCTGAACACCAGAGTCAGGGACCTAGCACAGCTCCTGGTCTTCAACGGGCACTCTGTAAATGGCACCAGTAATTTTTATTTAAACACATTTAATAGCAGAGAGCTGAAATAAAAAAGATTTCAAGCACCAGGAAGCTTTCCAATCTTTGAGAAGAGATTTTCAACATCACATGATTTCAGCTGGCAAAGGGGTAAACTGTTGGGCCCTAATCCAAGGTGGCTTCACCGCTCAGAAACATCAGCCCCCAAGTGACTGAGTTCCCAAACCACGCGGGCCGCTGTGTGTTCAGCCAAAGGGAGAAAGATGAGAGGCCTGTGACTGTGGTAACTGAGAGTAACACGGACAAGCAGATGGGTTACTGGCTATATCGAGGCTCTGCACCAGGGAAGAGCAGACAAGCTCTGTGGAGCCCCCTTCTGAGGAGGATTTGACACGTGATTCTTTCCTGAGGTTGTGACCACGGCATCTCTTGGGTTGGGTAGATGATGCCAACTCTGCAACCTTGAGCGTGGCTGACTGGGTGGGGACTACCACCCCAGCCAAGCCAACGTCGATGGGACTGGACACCAGCGAGGAAGGTCATAAGCCAATCAGGCGATTTTCATGAAATTCTGCATGATGGATGGCCTCCATGTTAGCAGATGGACAACTCACGACATTCCATAAATATTTACCTGCCCTGGGCCGGTGCTCTTTTAGGTGCTGATTCCTGCTCTCAGAAAGCTTTGTATTTGATTAGGAGAGACAGGCAAAACATGTTCACCAAAAAATGAACGAGATGATTTCATTTAGTGAAGAGTGCTGTGAAGAAAATCAAAAGGGAGTGCCTGGACAAGAGGAGTGAATTTACTGTGTGGTCAGGAAAGACCTCACTGCAGAGGTGACATAAGAGCTGAGCCCTGCACAGCAAGAAGCAGCTACTCCAGGCAGAGGGAAAGGCCAGGACAAAAGCCCTCAGGTGGGAAAGAACAGAAAGGGCCAGCAGGCGGAGCGTAGTGAGGGAGCAGGCAGGTAGGTGGGGCCTGGGGGCCCTGACAGGGCTCTGGAGGGGATTCTAAATGCAGTGAAGAGCCATGAGGGTGGGGGCCAAACAACGCAGCAATATGATCTGATTTAAGATTTGAGAAGATTGCTCTGGCTGTCAGAAAATGGGAATAGAGACCCGGGAGGTTTAGGCAGCTGGTATTCCAGGTGTGAGGTGACAGAGGCTTAAGCTAGGGTGGTGGTCACACCCTCTCTCTAGCCAGCTCAGAGTTCATCGCCAAGGTGGCTGAGCACTGTGGTCTGAGCAGCAGACGCTTCCCTTCCACTACTACCATCCTGGGGGGGTGGGCACCATGGTAGGAGACCAGATGCCCCCTTCAGGATGGAGACACTTACTTCCCCAGCATCTTGGCTGCTGTTGGGTTGCCCAAAGGGTGCCAGTTAAGGTTATGTCCCTCCTTGGGGGCAGCCTACATCCAGTGGTCAGTGTGAAGGGACACAGTAGTTTGAGCCCCCTTGCCTCAATTCAGGACAGCTGTGAAGGACCGTGGGCTCCAGAGGTCCCCATGGGGTGGCTGAGGCCGTGACTGCAGCTGTGCCCAATTCAACTCATCCCTCTGCCTGATCCTGCTTCGCTTCCTCCCTTCGTGTTTTGTTCCTGAGAGCCTCCCTGATAAACTTCCTGTATGTGAATCTTTGTCTCAGAATCTGTTTCGTGGGTAAACTGGCCTAAGACACCTGCCATCAAAGATCATTGGAACTATCTCTTTTTCACAACCCGAAGGAGCCTAACGGATAAGGCGGTGGGAACAGAGGCAATGGATTCCCAGTGAGGCCCACACGGCAACTAGAGACTCTTTGGTTTCGCTGTGGCCTGGCATCTCAGCCAGGGGAGCTGGGCTGACTTCGGTTCCTAAAACCCCAGCTTGAGCAGGGATTACTTTTTGCTTTTCTCCCACACACATATTCTTTATGTATACATAAATGCTGTGACTCTCCTTAAGCTTTTTTTTTTTTTTTTCTCCTTAAGCTTTTGCCATGTGCGATCCAGGGCTGTAACCGAGGATGATTACATCCACTTGAGCCCAATCCATGTGATGCATTACACTCCAAAGCAGTGGAGTTTGATAACTCTGGCCGGGGTGGTGGCTGATATTTGTCTTTTGGTTCACAGTCCACACTCACTCTTCTGTGTCCTCCTCTGTGTTGCAGGGGCCCACAGCCTGGAAACCATACTTCCCAGAATCCCCTGCCAGCTGGTTTCCATTTAGGTTCTGCTAATGAGAAGCATTCACGGGGGATTAGAAAGTGTGCAGAAGGGAAAAGCTATTTTTTTTTTTTCTGCTTTGGTTGCAGCAGCAGGAGCTGAGTGACTGCAGGTGTCCATGGGCCCCAGCAGCCCTGCACTGTCAGTGTGTGCAGTGGGGCTCGGGATAACTGCTTAGTGGCCAGTGCTGGGGTCCCTACAGTGGCAGAAACAGCAGTGGCAGGAGCCTCAGAGGCCAGCGTGCTTGCGTCTCCATTATTTTATTTGCATTCCAAATCTGCTCTGTGGTCACTTACTTATAAACTCCTCGGAAGTTAGAATCCATTACCAATCAGCATGCAGTCAAGAAAACAGAAAGCACTTCAGGCATGTCAGAGGCAATGGCAACACCATTCCTCTTATTGCTCCTGCAGCCCAAGGGGCTTGGCCATTTTCTGTAAACAGTTCTCTCTGGTGACAGCGCCTACCTGATTTGCTCCTCCATCCCTTCCAACAAACTTGTAGCTGGTTCCCTGTATTAAATCTCCCTCTGAAATGAGCAGATTTGGAATGCAAATAAAATAATGAAGGTAAAACCCCAAGCGGATAATTTATAAGGATTTTTCTTTTTCCTGAAAGAGATGTTTGTGATGTCAAGGAGAGCAATCTGTTTCTTAAAAGCTGATCCAAACTAACAGTTCAGGTTGAATTGGGAGCGATAAATTTGAATTTTCTTTTTTAGAAAAATCTTCAGAACACATAGGACAACATATGGAAAAAAACTCGTTGCTGCATTCGCCAGACAAGAGTAAATTTGCCATCAGTGTGACCTTGGACAGTCATTGAGTGTTTCTGAGCGTCAATTCTCCTACTTGAAAAATAGGAAGAAAAATACCTACTTCTCAGGATTGTTTGTGAGAATTAAAGAAGACAATTATGAAAAAGGCATAACCCAGGGTTGGCGCACACAAAGGTTAACTCTTATAATGCTCCAGGTAATCCGAGTTTGCAAAATTCTACCTGATGTCCCCAGAAAAATCAGTGGAGAGTAACATGTACACTAAGGATACCAGCAGTCAGTAGGATTCAGTGGCCTCCTCTTAGAAAAATTGTTTTCATTGTTTATCTTTAATGTTTCACTACTAAGCATGAGTGAAATTTATTCCAACAACAGTTCATGAATTGTACAGGTCAAGCCCTACATTGGAAAATTTTTTCTGTCTCTTTCAAAGGGAAGGGACTCCCTGCCCTGGAAAATGATCTGATGTCGGGCTGGAGCTGGAGGCTACACAGAGGGTAGACTCGCTTGGCTCAGTCTAATCTTGTGGAGCCCTGGGCCCACTGAGGGACACAGTCTCTGCCGATCACGGTGCATTTAGGGAAGGCATTCCGTCCTTACTATGGCTCTAACTGCACTCTTGTCTCTGGGCAGTCATATCTGTCTTTGGGAGATGTGAGCAAGTATGCTCAGCTGAGTGTTTGAGTTATGCTGTGGGGGAAACAAGATCTGTCCTGACATGTCACACAGGCAGTGAAATCTCTAAGGAGATGGAAGCTGAAGGGTGATGGGGGACCCTGGCTGGCCCATCACTATCTGTATCGATGATCCAAGCCCACCTGAGACTGTTCTGCTGCCAGCCCTTCTCCCATGACAACGTTGGTCTCAAATGAATAATGAGGATTTTGAGAAAATCTGGGGGTTACATTGCTGGTCAGATTTTTCCATAAAGACTACAGATCCTCTTCATGTAAGCTTGAAGAAGAAGGTGCTTTCTGTTTCCCAAGGGGATGACAGGACATAAAAGAGAAACACCAAGCAATTGCGTACATCTACCCACATGTTCTGCAAAGGTGAAAAATACTCTTTTTTTTTCTGTATGTCCCTTGGGCTGTATGACAAGTTATATTTTGCATACTATTTAAAATATTTCTTACATAAAAATGCTTTTGATGGACCTAAGTCTTGAGGAAAGTTTGATGTATCCACTGGGTCTTCAGCAGCTGGTTTTCAGGGAGTTAAAAGGAGGGGCAGCAAGGGAAGTGTGGCCTGCCCACTGCCATCCTTCTGCTGGTGGGCATTAAATGGAGGGGTATCCTTCTGAGGGACCGTGATCAGGTGACCCATAGGGTTCAAGTGGTGACCAGCCACAAAGGAAGTGGAGGTCTAAGGCAGGGCTTGGTGAAGTGGAGAGGAGTGGCGACCAAGAGGAGATGGCTAGATGGATGGCCCAAGAGAGGCAGGACCAACTCCCTCTTTTCTTCCAGTTATGATACAAGAGTCAAGCTTGTTTAAAATAGCAAACAAAATAGTACAGTAGAAACTAACACAACATTGTAAAACAACTATACTCCAATAAAAATTAATTTAAAAAATAGCAAAATATCAGAAATGAATGAGATATCCAAGAAATAGGTCAATAGCAAAGTAAACTGTGATAGATGCATGATGAAATATTATGATACATGCATTCAATCAATCAGCACTGTTGAGCACCTAACGTGTGTCAGGTACATGCCAGGCAGGCACCGGCTAGAGTGAGCAAAATCCACATGGTCCTAGAGTGCATGGAACCTGCAGTCTGGTGGGAGGTATAGACATTAAACAATAAATACACTGATAAATATATAATTGCAAACTACAATAAGTGATATAAAGGAAAGAACAGGGTGCTGCAAGAAAGAACTACAAGACCTGAATTAGACTGGGGGTCAAGGAGGGCTTTTCTGGGGAGGTGGCATTTGCATTGAGACCTGAAGGACTTAGCTAAGAGTGAGGGGAGAGCTTCCTGGGAAGAGGAATTGCAAGTACAAAGGTCCCAAGGCAGGAAAGAGATTGGGAAGTGGGAGGAGCTGAAACAACAGCAGTGGAACTGAAAGTGGTGATCGAGGGGAAGATGACCATGGAGTGGAATGGGCAAGGTGGACAGGTGCAATGTCATGCAGAACCTTATAGGTTTATCAAGGATGCCAGGCTTAATTCTGAATGCAAGGGGAGCCACTGAAGGGTTTTAATCAGGGGGTGACTTGATCTAGGTTATGCAGACTTGAACATTATATTATAAAAGTTATAAAATAATGGAAAAAGTGATATTCTGATTGTGCCAGACACTGGCTAGTTGTTCACCAAATCCATTTCCTTTTCCTCCTGGGCACATGGTTAGACTGCATTTTCTTACCTCCCTTATACCTAGGTGAGGCCATGTGACATTTCTAGCCAATGGAATGTGGGCAGAAGTGGAACATGTCATTCCAGGTCTGGCCCATGAAAGCCTCCCACAAGACCCTTCATGCTCCCTCACTTCCCCCATCTGCCAACGAGATTCACAGGATCTATCAGTGAATTCTGAGGCCCAAGGAACAGTGGGGACATGAGACAAAGGAGCCTGGGTCCATGAATAATCATGCAGAAAGGCTGTCCACCAACCAGAAACATCCACTTTGGACTTTGCATAAGAGAAAGATACATTTTTACTATGTTAATTCACTGAGATTCTGAGATATCTTTGTTACAGCAGCTACTGTTATTTACTTTAACTAATACGATATATAAGTAAAAAAGGATAAAAATTGAATGTACAGTATGTTCATAAATGTAAAAATTATTCCCACCAAGTAAAAAATTACTCCCAACCAACAGTGGTTGGTCCTGGGTTGTGGGACTATGGCTTTTTCATCTTTTTACTTTTCAATATTTTCCAATATCCTTTAATGAGCATGCGTTATTTTAGTAACAGGAAAACTTTTATTAAAAACTTTTTTTGAAAGGCTCTTATAAGGAGGCACATTTTTTACAGCTAAAAATAGCAACATCATCACCAACAAAATAATACTCCCTCTTGGAATAGATTAATTTTTACTGACAGCTTAGAGTTTTCCTGAATAAGAGCCAAAGATCTGTGCAAGCATAAGCACATTTCCCCCTCAACTTAGAATAATGGAAAGAGCAATGAATGAGGGGTCTGAAGAGGTAGATCTGGGCTGTGCTCTGCCATTTTCTAGGAAGGGAACTGGGGCAAGTCCCTTTTCATCTCTGTTCTCAGGTTTCTCTCTGCAGAACATGCAGCAATAACATCCTTTAAGTTATTTTTAGCTCTGCTGAAACTTTGTGTATGTTATCTAAGATTTTTTTTCTGGGGTTCTCCTTTATTAATAAATTCTCAACAACAACCTCAGTGGGATGGACTGTGTATTATTATCTCCATTTTACAGATGAGAAAACTGAGGGGCTGAGAAGTTAAGAAAGTTACCTAGGGTCACATCTAGTAGGCTGTAGAACTGGGACTCACCTCAGACATGGTCTGACTTCAAGCTCATGCTTCTAACCACATACTATCCTGCCTTCCTTTGCAAAAACCAGTCACTGATCAGAAAATGAGCTCTTTGCAGGGGTAAGAGTGAGTCCTCTTGGGCTAGGGGGAAGGAGCAGGGGTAGAACAGGAGGTAGGTGGAAGAGGAGGGAGTCAGGGATGTGTTGGTAAGCGTTTAAATGGCTCTTTGTGGGGGCGGGGGGGGGCAGGGAAGAGTCCTGACTTGTCCTGTTTGCCAATTTCCACAGTGTAAATATTCCCACCAAGGCAGATTTCAAGCTATTAACAACTGGCTCTAGGCAGCCTGCAGGAGCTGGTTCCAGCACACCAGTGGCCAAGCCAGTCTCTCAGGAATGTGAAACTGAGGAGAAATGCAAAATGCCTAGTTTTTAACCGCTCAAGGGGTGGGTAAGAATCTCTTCTTAGAAGTGGGGGAGGGGCTTCAAATCAGAGTGGGAAGAGCTGGAGAAGGGGCTTGTGCCCGTTACGACGCCCTTCTCCACTGGGCTCTGCAATGCTGGGCCTGGGACTCTGTGGGCCACGCCTCCCAGCCTCCTCCCCAGCCTCCTCATTAGCTCTGCCAAGAGCAGACCCTGAGGGAGGGTGGAAATCGGGAGAAGAGAAGGACTCAGGGATCCCCATTTCCCCAGGCCTCTGGCAGGGTTCTGTGGCTACTGCCAGTCCTGCTACCCACCCCCCCCCCCGCGCGGTGCCAGCAGCAGCTGGGCAGTGCCCCTCCTCAGACGTCTGAATACTAGCTCTGTGGACATTTTCTGAGCTCCCAGTTTCGGATAGCCTTACCTCTTCCTTTCATTCTTCTAGCCTAGAGGTGACAACTGTTTCTTTCAGCAGTTGGTACCTCTGAACTGCGACAGTGTTCCTTTTATACTCCTTTGTCCTTCCGAAACCTATTAAACAACTCCCTGTATTAAATCTTCTCTGTTTGAAATGGCTAGTTTGGTTTCTGCTTTTCTGCTAGGACCTCATTCTCTCTGTCTACCATGTGGTCCCTGGCAGGACTCAGTCCTCCAGCATAAGCCCTATTTGTCAGGCCCCAATTAAAATGGCCTTCTCCACTCATGTCCTCGATGGTACACTGGCTGCCTGATGCTGCCTGCCCCGCCTCTACCTCAGGGTGTGATCCCCGCTTCTCCTTCCACCCTGAACTGCCTATTGTAATTGCCTCCTGCTGAGATGGAGCCCCCCCCCCCCTCACCACAACCCCCCGCCCCGGGGCAGAAAAGTGCTCTTTCCTCCTGGAGGCCTGGGAAGGATAGGAGTACAGGACTATTTGTTAATTCTCGTTGAGTTGAATGAACTGGGTTCTCTGTTTAGGGGGCACTGAAGCAGGATCCCTCAGGAAGGGCTATGGAGGAGAAGGAGAGGGAGAGAGAAAGGACACTGGCCAAGGGTAGATGCTCAGTTAGCTCCATGGTGTGAGAGCAACCGAAAGAGACAAGTGGCCCAAGGCAGAGGAGCTGGTTATCACAGAAGCTCGGAGGTTATCACAGGCTGGGAGACCAAGATGTCCCTGTGGGCTATCGGTATTGGAGGTCTGGGCCGAATGGTGTATGCGGAGACTGTTTCTTTACAATTAAACCAGAAAGCACACTGGCTTAGAGTGGGAGGTTCAGGGTTCTAGTCCCAGTTTTGTCACCATCTCCCTGTGTGCCCATAATTATGTTTCTTCCTCTCTCTGGGCCTCAAATTTCCACAGATAAAATGAGGAAGCAATTGCAACATACTGTGTTTGGGACTTGGCATGCTTTTATGCCTGACCCAGTGGAGGTGCACGAAGTCAAAGTCCTTTTTTTTATAGAAGCTCCCAGTCTAATGGAGGTGACAGGTTAAAAAAAAAAAAGTTACAAGACAGCGTGATAACTGATAGGAGAGGGTGGGTACAGAGGCTTGTGGGAGCACAGAGGAAGGGCACCTCTCTTGTGAGGGGGTGGCTTGGCAGGGGGCAGGGAAGAATGAGTGTGAGTTCGCCAGGCAGAAAGGATGGGAAAGGGAATGTTCTCGGCAGAGGGAACAGCATATGCAAAGGCCTGGAGGCAGAAGAGAGCTTAAGTCTCTGGAGGACCAGAAGGAAGGACAAGGTGGCTGGTGGGGGGTGTGCAAGGGGTGAGGGAGTGGAGGCAGGAAGGCAGGAGCCATATCAGGCAGGACTTTGGACCTCATGATCCAAATGGGGGCCACAGAAGGGCTGTAAACCAGGAAGTAACAATCCACAGATGCTCTTCAAAAGGAAGGAAATCCTGCCATTTGTGACAACACGATGGACCTGGAGGACATTATGCTAAACGAAATAAGCTAGACACAGAAAGATAAATACTTCATGGCATCACTTATATGTAGAATCTACAATAGTCGAGTTCATAGACGCAGAGAATAGAATGGTGGTTGCCAGGGGCTGGGGGTCGGAGAAATAGGGAGATGTTAGTCAAAGGGAACAAACTCCTAGTTATGCAGGATGAATAAATTTTGGAGGTCTAATGTACAGCCTGCAGACTGCAGTTAACAATACTGTACTGTATATTTAACACTCGCTAAGGGGGTAGATCTTAAGTGTTCTCACCACAAAAAAAAAAAAAAAAAAGAAAGAAAAGAAAAAGGTAACTTTGTGATGTGATGGGTATGTTAATTACCTTGATTGTGGTGATTATTTCACAATGTATACGTATATCAAATCATCAAATTGTACCCCTTAAATATATACAATTCCTGTATCTCCATAAAGCAAACAACAACAACAACAACAAAAAAACTACTCTGGCTGCTGTATGGATAATGGCTGGTCACAAGGGCAAGACTGGAGGCAAGGAAGACAGTTAGAAGCTGTTGTGGAATCCAAGCGAGAGATGAGGGTGACATAGATGGAGAAGAGTCCATGATTCAAAGATGGGAAGGAGGTGGAGTCCTAGGGGCCTAGAGGTGGGCGGGATGTGAGGGGTGAGGAAAGTGGAGAAGTGAAGAAAGGCTTTCCGATTTGGTGGTGCCACTGCTTGCCGGCACAGCCAGCACAGGGGAGCTGGCGGGGCCAGTGAGTGGCGTCTTTGCCTGAGTTCCTGGGTGAGTGGCTGAGCCAAGGGAGCTTTGTAGCTCTAAAGCCATGAATCACAAAACCTTCTCTAAGCTTTCTGCCCCCACCCCGAACCTCCCTTCTTTCCTGGTCATTTGCAGATGCAAGCGTCCCCACGATTAGAAATATTTAATTTTGCTTTACTGTATGTTCTAGTTTTGTTAAATAGATTAGTCTCCACAAGGAAAACCAAACTGCTGACCAGTCAGCCTGAAAATCTGAGACATGCAATTTGCAATCTGTTGCAAGCTTCACTTTAAGCCGGGTGGGCTGCAGATTGGCCTGGGGGCTGGAGGGAGGGCTCAAAAGAGGCAGCTGGTATGGCAGCAGTCCAGGCAGGAGGCCAGGGGGCTCAGGCTGCAGGAGGTGACCAGGCAGAAGGGGTGCTGTGCTGGGAGGTGGGCCGCCAGGGTTCTAGCCTGGGATCCTCCAGGACATCCACTTGTGACCTGTCCTATTCGGTAAGGAGACAAAGCTTACATTATCTGAAGGCTGGGCCAAGAATTCCCCTTACAGAGGGAACGAGCTTGATGTAGGAAGGAATCTTGATTAGAAGAAAATGTAGGAGAATATCTTCAAAACCTAAGGGTAAGGAAAAACTCCTCAAACAAAACTTCAAAAGGACAAACCATAAGGCAAAAAAAATGGACTAATGTGATTACATCAAAACTGAGCATTTCTGTTAGACAAAGGACCCCTGAACAAAGTCAATAGGCAGATGACAGAATGGAAGATTTTGTATGGTCTACAATCAACATGGTATTAACATCCAGATTAGACACAGCACTCCTGAAAATTAGCAATATGTAGGCAGCAAATCCATCAGAAAAATTGGCAAAGCATAAAGAAGCAATTTACAAAAGAGGAAACCCAGAGCAAATAGGCACATGAAAGGATGCTTGGTATCATTAGAAATCAGAGAAAATTAAAGTGATGTCACTTTATATGAATTAAAATGGCAAAAATTTGAAATACAGATAATTCAGGTGTTGGTGAGGACTTAGAGACACAGTGACCTAGTGCATCACTGGTGGGATGTCATAGGAGCAGCTATTCTGGGCAGCATCTGGCACTACTCAGTCCAGTTAAGTGTCCATATACCCTCGGACCCAGAATTCCACTCCTGGGATACAGCCTTAAGAGATTCTCATAAGGGGACCTGGAAGGGCGCTAATTATACACATTACAGTGTGTGTGTATGTGTGTGTGTGTGTGTGTCTGTGTGTGAGAGAGATGGAGATGACCTGGGGAGAATCGTAAGTAGCAGATTAGATATACAAGGAGCAAAATGAACGGATGCATATGGCTTAATGAGAAAGTAAGAAAAAAGATGACCTATAACACAATACTATTTACATAAACTAAAAATACATACACAAAACAATACACATTTTGCAAAACTACATACAAAAAAAAAGGTACAATTAGACTCATTAGGATGCCTATTGTGGAGAAAGGGGATGGAAGTGGGGAACAGAAATACAAAGGAATGAATAAGTGAATGAATGAATGAATGAAACAGAGCTGGGCCTTGATGACGAAAATGAACTCAGTTCTCTGTACCTGAGTGAAGTTAAACAAAATAAAACAGAACCTAGACTTTACCTTAAGGGCAGTGAAAGCCAACTGGAGTCAAGGGGGTCTATGCTCTGTTCATTTGTATGTTGTTCAGTCAGTCATTTATGCACTCATTCATTCTTCATGTTTTGGGGATCTTTCTCCTTTGGGCCAGGCACTGTGCTGGGCTCTAGGGACAACGTGGTGAACAAACAGATATTCTTGGGCTCTGGTCTCACTGTAAGGCTAAGTACCTAATAGGTCTGCTCTGGTGTTAAATGGATCCAAGCTTGGGATCCAACCAGGTGGTCCACAGGCCTAGGGATGTTACCACCTTCCCATTTCTTGGTTGAGGCAAACAAGACTCAGACAGGTGAGTCACATGCCCTGGGTCACAGCTGTGAAAGGCAGAGCTGGGCTCTGAGCTCAGGTCTGCAGAACTGAAGCCCCTTGCTTTCCTTCCAGCCCCAGCAGAGGAGGAGGAAGCAGCACAGCAGTTCTACCAGAGGTAGGCTGTAATCCTGGCCTCAGCTGTCTTAGCTTACTCACTCAAGAAGGGCTGGGAAGGCTTCAAGAAGGAGGCAGAAAAGACCCAAGCCAGGACCTGTTAGCTAAGTCAATCCTGAATTCCTGACTCACAGAAACTATGTGAGATAATAAAAGTTTATTGTTGCTTCAGGCAACTACATTTTGGGATAATCTGTTATGAAGTAATAGATAATAAATATAGGGTCACAGGAGGAAACAATTCACCCTGGATGGTTCAAAAGAAGAGACTTTATTAAGGACTACTTACAGAGCGGGGGTAGGGGGGGCAGATTAAGGGAGCAGAATAGGGAAGGTGATGTGCCCATAGATTAGCAATGGCAGGAGCTGTTACTTGGGGGCAAAGGAAGATAGAGTGTCCCTGGAGGTTCATAAGAGTGGGAGACACAGAGGAGAAGACTTAGCCATGGAGGTAGGGGCACAGCTATTTCAGGAGATGCAGCACCAAAGTGGTGGAGGGGGCTGCACTCTGACCTGTCTCTCCCATGCCCTCCAATCTCCTGCCTATGTTTTCCACTGGCCAAACTCAACCAGGAGCCCAATGACAAGGGATCCTGGGTGATGTCATCTACGGGATCAACCTCTAAGGGCACAGAGAATGGCAGAAAATACGTCTGTGGGAGAAAAGAAAAAGAGAGAAAAACCAGCAGAGGGATCTTCTAGGCTCCACTCTCAGCCTTGAAGTTCTGTGTAGCTGACCTTATGCAAGGCTGGATCACATGACTTACACTAAGCCAATCAGTGCAGCCTATCCTCTAGCTACAGTGATTGGTTCAGGCATGGGCACATGACCCAAGTTAGCCAATTGAGGCTAAGTGGGATCTCCAGGGATTTTTGTTGGCGCTTTTGGGGAAATGGGCTCCTTTTTTTCCCCCCCTAGACTTGGTGCTGTGATTATGGGAAGGAGAAGCAACTGTGCAGAGGCTGAGGATGGAGTTGGCATAGGAGAAAGCAGAGCCAGGGATGGAGAGATGGAGAAGCCTCATCCTGGATCTCACGGTTATCTCTGGTTAAGTACAGTTTTTAATTACTTGCACCAGAAGAGTCCTGAATGAAACATTCTAACCCACAGCTTTGATGATCTTCGTGGCAGCTCTCTGGGGTAGGCTGGGCAGAGATCATTAATTCCATTTTATAGATGAAGAAACTGAGGTTCAGTTCTCTTTATCACTTGGCAACCAGTTCATTTAAATTCATTATTAACTTCATTACACTAGCCTAGGTCTTTGGTGTATATTTTGTCCTTACATTGTACGGTTTTAGATTTTTGACTTCTTTTTCAGTGGTCTTTATGTATGTATGCCTGTTACTGAAAGTTGCTTCAAGCTCTCTTTAAGTAGGTGGCACTCAATTATTAATCTTAATCAAACAAGCAAACAAAGCATGTAGATCTCCACTGCTCTCCCCTCTCCGTGCGGCTCTCTCCTCTCGACTGCTCTGCCTGCAAATTCTAGCCTCCTTGGTCTCTCTAAATTCAAATTTTCAACTCTGTCTCCTCAACTTGGTGAGACTGCCAGGCTCTGTTTGGGCTCCCCCTTCCTGTGCTGCGGCCTGGAAACTCTCCAGGCAGTAGGCTGGGCAATCATAAGGCTCATGTCCTTTGTGTCCCTTTTCTCAGGGGTCACTCTCCTCTGTTGTCTGTAGTCCAACGTCAGAAAACTGTTGTTTCACATAATTTGACTGGTTTTTTTTAGGTGCTTAAGGCAGGAGGGTATATCCAATCCCTGGATATCACTCCTCCATCTTGGCCAGAAGTAGAAGCTCCCCCCACCCAAGTGCTCCAGACACTCTCACCCTAGACTTCTGCACCGGCTGCCCACTGCCTGGATCACTCTTACCCCAGTCATCACATGGCTCGCTCTCTCACCTTCTTCAAGTCTTTTCTCATACGTTACCTTCCCAATGAGGCCTCCTCTGGCCATCCTGTTTAAATCCCTGCTCCCCCTCCACTGGTGGTGTTTCCGATCCTCCTTCCTCCAGCACATTTCTTCTTTTTTTCTTTCTGAATAGCAACCATGCCTTCTAACATACTATATAATTTACCTATTTAGTATGTTGACTATTGACTGCCTCCTTGCACTAGATTAAAACTCTCTGAAGGATTTCTGTTTGCTTGGTTCACTGCTGTATCCCTAGCTCCCAATACAATAGTTGGCCCATCATAAGTTCTCAAAAATTATTCACTCAATGAATAAATGATTGAAAAGATGATAGAAAAAAACCCCATGAGCACAGTTATGAAGCTTGGAAATTATGGTGCGTGTGTGGGAGAGTAGCTAGTGTCCCTTGCGTGGAAGAGCAGCATGAGGAGAAACAGCGGGAAATGCAGGTTAGAGCCTAGGGGGCAGAACTCCGAAAATGCCAGGCTGTATACTGTAGGCAGTGGGGAGCCATGGAGGCTTTTCATAAGGATTAACAGGGTCATAGGTTTTTTAGGAAGAATAATGTGGTGAGTGTAAAAGTGAGAGCCAGAATAAGTGAGTGGCAAACGGGAGAGAGAAGAGAGGCGGTACTTGGGATTTCAGAGTCAGCAGAGCTTGGCAAGTGGAAGGAGAAGTGGAGTTGATACCCGTATAGATTTCTCTGTAGAAACATGGCTGGTATAATAGTGCAAACTCAGGTTCCAAAGGATTCCACTGAGGGAGGTGGGCAGGGGTGTAGAAAGAACCTGGGCAATAGAGGTGGCTGACATCAGGCCTGAAACCTGGACCCACACTTCCCACCTTGTGAACTTGGGCACAGTTCACCCTTCCCACCGTGTGAACTTGGGCAGGCTAAACAGGCTCTTGAGCTTTGGTTTCCTCTTCTATAAAACTACTAATCACATCTTCCTCACAGGCAGGGCTTGCTCCCTGGAAATTCAGTACCTCGGGGGCTTAGTAAATGTTGGTTTCCAACTTGAAAACCTTTTCTCGTTCACTATTTCAGAGTTACAAGAGGCCTGAGAGATCTGAGATCCCCTTCTCTGACCACGCCAGGCAACATCCCCCCATCCCACAGATGAACTGAGGCACAGAACTCATCCCTAGCTGAGGTCCACTGACTGTCCAATGGAGGAGATGTCTGATAAATCCCACTGCCTGTTATGGTTGCTGCTACTCATAAAAGTTGGGGTAGGAAGCAAGAGCCCAAGGAGTAGATGCCAAGCTGGACATCTGCTCCAAATCCCATTTCTGTGGGGGTGGGTGGGGGAAAGAGGACTCACTTCCATTACACTGGGGTTTAGAATCTCAGGATACTCTGTTCACAAGAGACTTTAATTCCCAAGACAGCTGTCTAGTGGCTAAGGCCATTAAACATGGATTACTGAGGCAACTCTTCATAAGCTAGTTGACAGAATTACTAGATTTGAGGACAAACAGGGAATTTTTGGGTACATTTCAGAAAGCACTGTGGAGCCTGCACACACTGCAGGGACCCTGCCAAATTACTGAAAGGGAATTGACAGTGGTTATGGGGATTAGCTATCACTACATACGGCTTACTAAAGATCCTGTGTACTGAAGAGAGAATCTAGGTCACTGCTTTATCATATACTGTGGGCCTGTAAAAATACATATGTATGTGTACATGCATGTCTATAATACATACATACACATATACAAAGTCCTGCACTCTTCATCCATTTACAAGAGTCTACCAGAGCTGATCAATCATGATAGTAATTAACTGTATACACCCTGAGCCCTCCAAACCTCATTAGCCCTCCAAAAGGCTTTTTCAAGCTGTCCTATACCCTGCGTTAGGCAACACCGTATGTAATTTTTATTCTACATATTCAAGATTAAATTGCATAACATGCCCTCAGTTAACTGGACTCCAATCAGTGGGGATCCAACTCAGTAGAGTTTGGTACTGAGGAGAAAGAAGATGGCGTCAGTTCCTCCAGGCCCAGACAACTGAGGCTCACATGAGGGCAGGACACACTGAAGGCCTCTCTGGCATCTACTTCCACCTTTTCTCCCCTCCCTGCCCCATTCTTTTTGAAATGAGAATTAGGGTTCACTTAAGGCAGAATGGGACAGAAAGGGGAAAAAAATTAATATTGGCTGACAGTCCACATGTGCCAGGAATGCCAGATAGGAATGTGTCATAACAACTCTGTGAAGCAGGTATTAATATACCCTATTGTACAGATGGGAAAACTGGGGCCAAGGGCTTAATAGCTAAAGTCCTTTGGCTAGTAAGGGCCAAGACTAGATTAAAGTCCAGGACTTCTGAAATTAAGATTTTTTTTTTAAGTCTTCCTTATTTTTAAAAAAAAAACTGAGACCTAAAGTAATGTGTATTCACTGCAGAAAATTTGGAAAGGAAGAAATAAGCAAAGAGAAAGACTTCCATCCAGAGACAACCACTGTTAGCATCTTGGAATGCATTCTATTAGCCTTTATGTATTTGTAATTTTTTATCAAAAGTGGGGATTTATTACACAAATTTTTGTAACCTGCCATTTTTTTTCCCACCAAACTATTTTTTTTTTTTTTTTTTTTTGGCCATGCCACACATCTTAACAGGATTTTAGTTCCCTGACCAGGGATTGAACCCGGGCCACGGTAGTGAAGGCTCTGAGTCCTAACCACTGGACTGTCAAAAAATCCCCCAAGCACTATATTATAAACAATCTTCTATGTCATTAGATATTTTTCCATAACAACTAGTTTTAGTGGGCTGCCAACAATTCCACTGTAAAGATGCATCAAAATTTATTTAGCTAAGCCCAACCACTGGGCATTTAGGTTATTTCCAGTGTTTCCTCTGCCCGCACCGTGACAAACCATGTTGTCATGAACACTCTAATTGGCCCTGTCTTTGCCCATATCACAATTGCTTCCTGAGGAAAATATCCTAGAAGTAGTTTTTTAGGTCTAAGGGGATATAATACTCCTCACACGGGGTGTGGGAAAGCCTGGGTGCTTATTTCTAGAAAACATTTTCCTCCCTGCTCCAATTATCTCTGATTTTCCAAACCCTACCTGTCCTTTGAAGTCAAGCCCAATTGTCTAGACTGAAAGTCTATGCCACTGGCCCAGGGACTCCTTCAAAGTTTAAACCAATAGGATATGAGCCACGTATATCATTTAAAATAATCGAGTAACCGTAATTTAAAAGTTAAGAAAAACAGGTGAAATAAATGTTGATGATAAATTTTATCTAACCCAATATATCTAGAGTAATATCATTTCAATTGTTATCAATATAAAAATTATTAATGAGATATTTTATAGTTTTTGGTACTCAGTCTCTGAAATCCAGTGTGTACTTTACACGGATGGACCAGCCCCATTTTAAGTGCTCTTGAATGGGGCTACAGGTGACCACGCTGAGCCGTGCAGGTGCAGAATGTGTCTTACTCCCTCCTATATTCTTATGAACACAGGGCCTGGCATGAGTGAGTGAACCACTGAGAGAACAATAGCCCCTCCTTCGGACGGTCTCATCCTAGCTCCAGCAGGAAGTGATTGTCTCTGCTCTGATTCCCTAGAACCCTGAAATGTTCCTTCTTAATGTCCCCCATGGATGGATCCAGTCCTATCCGACACACAGCTATGTAACACCAGGGGGCCTGGATGCACCTAAACCAGGACGCAGAGCTCACCCCGGCCTGATGATCCTTGGGGCCGCAGCTCCCAGACACTGAGATGTTTAACGTGTCAGTGCCTTGGTGAGTCTATGTGGGGACGGGGGCTGGCAGGTCAACAGGCACAGGCACCAGGTCTGACCCCTGTGGAGACAGGGACAGATGGAAGCTAAAGGGGCTGTGTCCACAGGGAACCTTGGGGCTCAGGGCAGAGGAGCCGGGCTTTGGGCCCAGGCACAGCAGGGTGCCGGGAGTGTTTAACAACCAGCTCTCTGAGGTGGATAAGAAGAGAGCTCTGATTTGTTAGTGTTTGCTGATTACTGTGGTGTAAATACTCCTACCATGGCCAATTTCACACGACTGAGATGGTGACGTCACACAACAGGGAGCTAGGAAGACTTGCAGACAGTCGGCTCTAATGAGCTGATACAAGTCAGCCCCAGGACAGCACTGGGCCCAGCTGAGCAAGTGTGACAAGCAAGGGGCAGAGTGGCCTTCTTCCCCAGTGATGACTGAGGCTGGTACAGCCCTGCAGGGGCCCATCATTTGGGGGGACTGGGGAACGAAGATCTGGCGATAGGATGGTGAGAGGCTTTCACCAGTGGCTTGTGGGCACTGGATGTCACCAGGAGGCTGTGGCACTGGGCCAAGTGAGGACCATGTGTGAGGACACTGAGATCCAGGGACACAGAGGGATGGTTGGGGTAACTGTGGTTGGTGGAGTGGGACTTGAGGTCACACTATTCTGCAGGTAGGGGCACCACACCAGGGAGGTCTCCTTAATGTTGATGTAACCTCCTTTGTAGACAGGCTAGAGTAGGTTTTATATCATGTCTGCCTCCCCACAGGTGTGAACGCCTAAAGGCTCAGATCAGATTTGTCCTGCACACTTGTATTCTCTGTTTTTAATGAGCGTTTGCCAAACATCTTTCTGGACCTGATCCTTGCTTCTCATGGACAGAGTGTTACTCTGCAGGATTAGGAGGGGTGTCTGCACCATCCAGTTTTCCCTGGGCCACCATGCAAATTTTCAAATTATCCAGTGTTAAATTGTACAGAATACCATAGAGTCTGTAGATGAATCTCTTTAATTTACTGTTGTAATGTTCACAGTGTATATAATTCGAAAACTGTTTAGTTCAAAATTGGAAGTAATTGCATTAGGAGTATGTACTTGATCATCCCCTCTTTTCTGCCATAACTGGTCAATAACCAAGCCCTGTGATCTTTCTCCTGACATGTGCCTTGAATCCACCTGCCTCTCTGTCCACTCACTGCCATGGTTGGTACCTCATCCCTGCAGTTGCTCTTGCTTCCTTCTCATCTGTTCTCTCTCACGGCAGCCAGGGGAAGCTTCTTAAGCACTACAATCAGGGTCCGCTGGTCTTGGGATAACAGGCACGACATGATCTGGCCTCCACCAACCGGTCTCCCCCACACCCAGGCTCATCCCATCCCACCCTCAGCTCCAGCCACATGGGCTTTCTGTTGCTTTCTCAAAAGTGCCCTCACCCCAGGGCCTTTGCATTTGCTCTTCCCTTTTCCAGGAATTCCCTTCCATCCTAAAGGAAGGGTATTAGCTCCTATTAGTTCCTATTCATTCTCCAATCTCAACTCAAAGTCACCTCCTCAGGAAAGTCTTTTGTGATCCCCAGCAGTGGCCAGTCCTCCACGTTATACACTCTCCACACACACCCCATAACTGTCTTTCGGAGCACTTTCCACAATTTATACTTAATAGTTATTCAGGTGATTATCTGTTTATTGTCTGCTTCCTCCTGGGTACAAGGACCACATTTGTCTTGCTCAATGCTGTAGCCATAGTACCCCCCTCCCCTGCTTCCCATACTGTAGGTGCTAGTAAATATTTGTAGAAGAAATGAGAAAAGGGAATTAGCTACTTCTCTGCAGTTGTGCCAGGTTTTTACACTATGGTCCCATCACTGATAATAAAAATTCCATGGTCCAAAAAGATGTTCTATTGGTTCTTGGACATATAGTTAATTTTTTTTCACTGAAATATCTGATTTCTCCTGTTAAGGTCGCCAAAAAGAAAGAAAAAAAGAAATAATGTGATACATATGAGATATGGCTTTCTTTCTTCTTCTACCAGGCACCCCTCAATCATATGGAGTACTTTACAGTTTCTAATGCACTTTCCTTAATTCATCTCCAGAGCAACCTGGCGAGGGGCCCTTGTTCATTGGTCTCACTTTGTAGAAGAGAATGCAAAGATTAGAGACTTCCCCGAGGTCACCACTGCTAAGGTGGAGGGGACAGTGTGCAAACCCAGCTCCGTGGACTCCGTGTCCAGTGCTTGTTCTGCCAGACCGAGCTTCCTCTCCCAGCAAGCTAAACAAGCACCCAAATGAAAGAGTGTCACTTCAGTTTTGCCTGGCATTTTTCTCAAATGCTTTCAGAATCATTTTTGTAACTGAAACATCTCTCAAAGGAAGAAAACTAGTTCATCACAGTAATCAAGTCTGTCATAGAGGATGTGTGATGATGTTTGAAAATATAATCCTATGAACATCAGAACTGACAACTCTGAAACATCTCTAGGCTAAATCTGCTAATAACAGTCTTTAGCATTCAGATTGGCACTCACATGGGTTTGGTGTGATAAATTTCACATCAGAAATGCCCTAACAAGGAACTTTCTCAAAGAATAACCAGGTCGAGGGCAGATTTTAATGAGGCCCAATCCCTGAAAGGGTGAAATGTGAAGGAAGAATAAAGGCATGAGATGCAACATGTATTTCTGTGAGTCTGATGACAAGGTGGGGGCTCACATCAGAAAACGTGGCGAACACTTTCTAGAGGTCAGGACTCATACAGGAAAGGAGTCAAGCCATCAGGGCCATCACCTCTGAAGACTGTCCGGGAAAAAAAATGTGCTTTGATTAGAATGAAGCAGACACATATGAATTGCAATTACCTCTTCTAAGCCTGCTGTTCACTCACTCACTCCTTCTCACCTTCTTATCTACCTACCAACTTATCCACAAGTTCATCTTTGTCTATCTACCCACCTGCTCATCTACCTACCTATCACTACCCATTTATCAATCCATCCGTCCACCTACCCACACGTCTATCCATCCATTCACCTACACACTCATTCATTAATCCATCTACTCATCTCCGTCTCTCCATCATCCATTCATCAACATCCATTCACCTACCCACGTATCCATCTATCCATTCACTCATCCACTCAGCCATCCAATTATCTACTCATCTGCCAGCGCTCCACTCATCCTCTCACCCATTCAACTGGCTAGTAAATCTTTCCTGTATATCTGCTATGCATAAAGCCCTGAGAAGATGTTGAAGAGGTTGGAGACAGGGGCGGTCATAAAAATATTTCTGATGTATTTGTTCCTTTACTATCAGTTGGAACTCAAATATAGGCCAGACTGTGAGCTAGGCCCTGAGAACAGAGAGGTGAATCTCAGATAGACACTGCTCTCAAGGAGTGGGTAGTAGAAGCCTCTGCTGTAAAGCTAGCCAACTACTTGGGAATCAAAAAGATGGCACAGTAGGGACTAATGCAAGGATCTCCACATCATGCGGCTTGGGTTCAAGGACCATGTTTCAGTGGCCACCACAGGTGGCTTCACCCAAAGCAGCTTGGCTCTTGTGTTGTTTAATGGACACTCACTCCCTGGCCAAACACATTTTATTACTAACACCACACGAATGTGGTGAAAGGGCATTAAACAAAAAGGCTATTAACCCTACCATCAAAAACTCATGTGTAAAAGTACAGTACTGTTTGCTGCTTTGGTAACTATACAAGCTGGGCAAGGAAAACAAAGTTCTGCTGTTGGTCAATCGCTCATTTGTTGTCTCTCTCTCATTCTCTTTCCCACTCTTTTATGATTCACTTCTTAACCTTTTTAGAGGAAAGCCATAGTGCTTTTCAAGATAATGTAAAGATAAAGCAATAAGGAGGTCACTGTTTCTGAAACCTCCATCATACGTGGGCCACCTTCACGATTTTTTGTAGCCATCTGTGCTTTCATTAAATATCTGCCTCTTTAAAAAAACTAAAAAAGAAAACATCTCGCTACTTTAAATGCTAGTTATTCTTTTATAGTACATATTAAAATCAAACACAGCTATTAAAATAAAGAGTGTAGGTCCTCAAGAAACTAAAAATAGAATTACCATATGATTGAGCAATTCCACAGCTGGGTATATACCAGAAGAAAATGAAATCAGTAATCTGAAAAGATACATGCACCTAGCGAGGAGAGGGGATTCAGAGCACCACCTAAATGAGCTCCAGAGACGGGTGCGAGCCGCGGCTATCAGCGCAAACCCCAGAGACAGGCATGAAACGCTAAGGCTGCTGCTACAGACACCAGGAAGCCTGTGTGCAAGCACAGGTCACTATCCACAACTCCCCTTCCGGGAGCCTGTGCAGCCTGCCACTGCCAGGGTCCCGAGATCCAGGGACAACTTCCCCGGGAGAACACACAGCGCACCACAGGAGGTTGCAATGTCATGTTGGCCTCTGCTGCCGCAGGCTCACCCCGCATTCCGTACCCCTCCCTCTCCCCGGCCTGAGTGAGCCAGAGTCCCCTAATCAGCTGCTCCTTTAACACCGTCCTGTCTGAGGGAAGAACAGACGCCTCAGGCAACCTACACGCAGAGGCGGGGCCAAATCCAAAGCTGAACCCCAGGAGCTGTGTGAACAAAGAAGAGAAAGGGAAATTCCTTCCAGCAGCCTCAGGAGCAGCGGATTAAATCTCCACAATCAACGTGATGTACCCTGCATCTCTGGAATACCTGAATACACAACGAATCATCCCAAAATTGAGGCGGTGGACTTTGGGAGCAACTGTAGACTTGGGGTTTGCTTTCTGCATCTAATTTGTTTCTGGTTTTATGTTTATCTTAGTTTAGTATTTAGAGATTATTATCATTGGTACATTTGTTTATTGATTTCGTTGCTCTCTTCCTTTTTTTTTCTTATATACAGATATATATATATATATTTTTCCTTTTTCTCTTTTTGTGAGTGTGTATGTGTATGCTTCTTTGTGTGATTTTGTCTGTATAGCTTTGCTTTTACCATTTGTCCTAGGGTTCTGTCTGTCCGTTTTTTTTTTTTTTTAGTATAGCTTTTATTGTTTGTTATCATTGGTGGATTTGATTTTTGGTTTGGTTGCTCTCTTCTTTTTTCTTTGTTTTTTATTAGTTTTTAATTTTTTTCTATTTTTAATATATTTTTAATAACTTAATTTTATTTTATTCCTCCTTCCTTCCTTCCTTTCTCTCTCTCTCTCTCTCTCCCTCCCTCTCTCCCGCCCCCCTCCCTCCCTCCCTCCCTCTCTCTCTCTCTCTCTCTCTCTCTTTCTTTCTTTTCTCCCTTTTCTTCTGAGTCATAGGGCTGACAGGGTCTTGGTGCTCCAGCTAGGTGTCAGGCCTGTGCCTCTGAGGTGAGAGAGCTGAGTTCAGGACACTGGTCCACCAGAGACCTCCCGGCTCCACGTAATATCAAATGGTGAAAGCTCTCCCAGAGATCTCCATCTCAACGTTAAGCCCCAGCGCTACTCAACGACCAGCAAGCTACAGTGCTGGACACCCTATGCCAAACAACTAGCAAGACAGGAACACAACCCCACCCATTAGCAGAGAGGCTGCCTAAAATCATAATAAGGTCACAGACACCCCAAAACACACCACCAGACACGGTCCTGCCCACCAGAAAGACAAGATCCAGCCTCATCCACCAGAACACAGACACCAGTCCCCTACACCAGGAAGCCTACACAACCCACTGAGCCAACCTTACCCACTGGGTGAAGAAACCAAAAACAAAGGGAACTACGAACCTGCAGCCTTAGAAAAGGAGACCCCAAACACAGTAAGTTAAGCAAAATGAGAAGACAGAGAAACACACAGCAGATGAAGGAGCAAGGCAAAAACCCACAAGACCAAACAAATGAAGAGGAAATAGGCAGTCTACCTGAAAAAGAATTCAGAGTAATGATAGTAAAGATGATCCAAAATCGTGGAAATAGAATGGAGAAAATACAAGAAACGTTTAACAAGGACCTAGAAGAACTAAAGAGCAAACAAACAATGATGAAAAACACAATAAATGAAATTAAAAATTCTCCAGAAGGAATCAATAGCAGAATAACTGAGGCAGAAGAACGGATAAGTGACCTGGAAGATAAAATAGTGGAAATAGCTACCACAGAGCAGAAGAAAAAAGAATGAAAAGAATTGAGGACAGTCTCAGAGACCTCTGGGACAACATTAAATGCACCAACATTTAGAGTTATAGGGGTCCCAGAAGGAGAAGAGAAAAAGAAAGGGACTGAGAAAATATTTGAAGACATTATACTTGAAAACTTCCCTAATATGGGAAAGGAAATAGTCAATCAAGTCCAGGAAGCACAGAGAGTCCTACACAGGATAAATCCAAGGAGAAACATGCCAAGACCCATATTAATCAAACTATCAAAAATTAAATACAAAGAAAAAATATTAAAAGCAGCAAGGGAAAAACAACAAATAACATACAAGGGAATCCCCATAAGGTTAACAGCTGACCTTTCAGCAGAAACTCTGCAAGCCAGAAGGGAGTGGCAGGACATATTTAAAGTGATGAAGGGGAAAAGCCTACAACCAAGATTACTCTACCCAGCAAGGATCTCATTCAGATTCGATGGAGAAGTTAAAACCTTTACAGACAAGCAAAAGCTAAAAGAATTCAGCACCACCAAACCAGCTTTACAACAAATGCTAAAGGAACTTCTCTAGGCAGGAAACACAAGAGAAGGAAAAGACCTACAATAACAAACCCAAAACAATTAAGAAAATGGTAATAGGAACATACATACTGATAACTACCTTAAATGTAAATGGATTATATGCTCCAACCAAAAGACATAGACTGGTGGAATGGATACAAAAACAAGACCCATATATATGCTGTCTACAAGAGACCCACTTCAGACCTAGGGACACATACAGACTGAAAGTGAGGGGATGGAAAAAGATATTCCATGCAAATGGAAATCAAAACACTGCTGGAGTAGCAATTCTCATATCAGACAAAATAGACTTTAAAATAAAGACTACTACAAGAGACAAAGAAGGACACCACATAATGATCAAGGGATCAATCCAAGAAGAAGATATAACAATTGTAAATATTTATGCACCCAACATAGGAGCACCTCAATACATAAGGCAAATGCTAACAGCCATAAAAGAGGAAATCGACAGTAACACAATCATAGTAGGGGACGTTAACACCCCTCTTTCACCAATGGACAGAACAACCGAAATGAAAATAAATAAGGAAACACAAGCTTTAAATAACACATTAAACAAGATGGACTTAATTGATATTTATAGGACATTCCATCCCAAAACAACAGAATATACTTCTCAAGTGCTCATGGAAAAGTCTCCAGGACAGATCATATCTTGGGTCACAAATCAAGCCTTGGTAAATTTAAGAAAATTGAAATTGTATCACGTATCTTTTCCAACCACAACACTGTGAGGCTGGATATCAATTACAGGAAAAAATCTGTAAAAAATACAAACACATGGAGGCTAAACAATACACTACTAAATAACCAAGAGATCACTGAAGAAATCAAAGAGGAAATCAAAAAATACCTAGAAACAAATGACAATGAAAACACGACGACCCAAAACCTATGGGATGCAGCAAAAGCAGTTCTAACAGGGAAGTTTATAGCAATACAATCCTACCTCAAGAAACAAGAAACATCTCAAATAAACAACCTAACTTTACACCTAAAGCAATTAGAGAAAGAAGAACAAAAAAACCCCAAAGTTAGCAGAAGGAAAGAAATTATAAAGATCAGATCAGAAATAAATGCAAAAGAAATGAAGGAAACAATAGCTAAGATCAATACAACTAAAAGCTGGTTCTTTGAGAAGATAAACAAAAATGATAAACCACTAGCCAGACTCATCCTGAAAAAAAGGGAGAAGACTCAAATAAATAGAATTAGAAATGAAAAAGAAGAAGTAACAACTGACACTGCAGAAATACAAAGGATCATGAGAGATTACTACAAGCAACTCTATGCCAATAAAATGGACAACCTGGAAGAAATGGACAAATTCTTAGAAAAGCACAACCTTCCAAGACTGAACCAGGAAGAAACAGAAAATATAAACAGACCAATCACAAGCACTGAAATTGCGACTATGATTAAAAATCTTCCAACAAACAAAAGCCCTGGACCAGATGGCTTCACTGGTGAATTCTATCAAACATTTAGAGAAGAGCTAACACCTATCCTTCTCAAACTCTTCCAAAATATAGCAGAGGGAGGAACACTCCCAAACTCATTCTACGAGGCCACCATCACCCTGATACAAAACCAGACAAAGATCACAAAGAAAGAAAACTAAAGGCCAATATCACTGATGAACATAGATGCAAAGATCCTCAACAAATTACTAGCAAACAGAATCCAACAGCACATTAAAAGGATCATACACCATGACCAAGTGGGGTTTATCCCAGGAATGCAAGGATTCTTCAATATATGCAAATCAATCAATGTGATAAACCATATTAACAAATTGAAGGAGAAAAACCATATGATCATCTCAATAGATGCAGAGAAAGCTCTCGACAAAATTCAACACCCATTTACAATAAAAACCCTCCAGAAAGTAGGCCTAGAGGGAACTTACCTCAACATAGTAAAGGCCATATATGACAAACCCAGAGCCAACATCTTTCTCAATGGTGAAAAACTGAAACCATTTCCTCTAGGATCAGGAACAAGACAAGGTTGTCCACTCTCATCACTACTATTCAACATAGTTTTGGAAGTTTTAGCCACAGCAATCAGAGAAGAAAAAGAAATAGAAGGAATCCAAATCAGAAAAGAAGAAGTAAAGCTGTCACTGTTTGCAGATGACATGATTCTATACATAGAGAATCCTAAAGACGCTACCAGAAAACTACTAGAGCTAATCAATGAATTTGGTAAAGTAGCAGGATACAAAATTAATGCACAGAAATCTCTTGCATTCCTATACACTAATGATGAAAAATCTGAATGAGAAATTAAGGAAACACTCCCATTTAGCACTGCAACAAAAAGAATAAAATACCTAGGAATAAACCTACCTAAGGGGACAAAAGACCTGTATGCAGAAAACTATAAGACACTGATGAAAGAAATTAAAGATGATACAAACAGATGGAGAGAGGTACCATGTTCTTGGATTGGAAGAATCAGCATTGTGAAAATGACTCTGCTACCCAAAGCAATCTACAGATTCAATGCAATCCTTATCACATTACCAATGGCATTTTTCACAGAAGTAGAACAAAAAATTTCACAATTTGTATGGAAACACAAAAGACCCTGAATAGCCAAAGCAATCTTGAGAAAGAAAAACGGAGCTGGAGGAATCAGGCTCCTGGACTTCAGACTATACTACAAAGCTACAGTAATCAAGACAGTATGGTACTGGCACAAAAACAGAAATATAGATCAATGGAACAGGACAGAAAGCCCAGAGATAAACCCACGCAGATATGGTCACCTTATTTTTGATAAAGGAGGCAAGAATATACAATGGAGAAAAGACACCCTCTTCAATAAGTGGTGCTGGGAAAACTGGACAGCTACAAGTAAAAGAATGAAATTAGAACACTTCCTAACACCATACACAAAAATAAACTCAAAATGGATTAAAGACCTAAATGTAAGGCCAGACACTATAAAACTCCTGGAGGAAAACATAGGCAGAACATTCTACGACATAAATCACAGCAAGATCCTTTTTGACCCACCTCCTAGAGAAATGGAAATAAAAACAAAAATAAACAAATGGGACCTAATGAAACTTAAAAGCTTTTGCATAGCAAAGGAAACCATAAAGAAGATGAAAAGAAAACCCTCAGAATGGGAGAAAATATTTGCAAATGAAGCAACTGACAAAGGATTAATCTCCAAAATTTACAAGCAGCTCATGCAGATCAATATCAAAAAAACAAACAACCCAATCCAAAAATGGGCAGAAGAGCTAAATAGATATTTCTCCAAAGAAGATATACAGATTGCCAAAAACACATGAAAGGATGCTCAACATCACTTATCATTAGAGAAATGCCAATCAAAACTACAATGAGGTATCACCTCACGCTGGTCAGAATGGCCATCATCAAAAAATCTACAAACAATAAATGCTGGAGAGGGTGTGGAGAAAACGGAACCCTCTTGCACTGTTGGTGGGAATGTAAATTGATACAGCCACTATGGAGAACAGTATGGAGGTTCCTTAAAAAACTAAAAATAGAACTACCATATGACCCAGCCATCCCACTACTGGGCATATATCCTGAGAAAACCATAATTCAAAAAGAGTCATGTATCACAATGTTCACTGCAGCTCTATTTACAATAGCCAGGACATGGAAGCAACCTAAGTGTCCATCAACAGATGAATGGGTAAAGAAGATGTGGCACATATATACAATGGACTATTACTCAGCATAAAAAGAAACAAAATTGAGTTATTTGTAGTGAGGTGGATGGACCTAGAGTCCGTCATACAGAGTGAAGTAAGTCAGAGAGAGAAAAACAAATACCATATGCTAACACATATATATGGAAGCTAAAAAAAAAAAAAAAGTTCTGAAGAACGTAGGGGCAGGACAGGAATAAAGACACAGACGTAGAGAACGGACTTGACATGGGGAGGGGGAAGGATAAGCTGGGACGAAGTGAGAGAGTGGCATGGACATATATACACTACCAAACGTAAAATAGAAAGCTAGTGGGAAGCAGCTACATAGTACAGGAAGATCAGCTCGGTGCTTTGTGACCACCTAAAGGGGTGGGATAGGGAGGGTGGGAGGGAGACGCAAGAGGGAGGAGATATGGGGATATATGTTTATGTATAGCTGATTCACTTTGTTATAAAGCACAAACTAACACACCGTTGTAAAGCAACTGTACTCCAATAAAGATGTTAAAAAATAAAACTTAGATGTAACATAAAAAAAAAAGATACATGCACCCCAATGTTCACAGCAGCATTACTTACAATAGCCAAGATATGGAAGCAACCTAAGTATCCATCAACAGATGAATGGATAAAGAAAGTGTGATATATACATATATATACAAATATATATGTGTTTATATATACATACACACACATACACATACAATGGAATATTATTACTCATTCATTAAAAAAAAGAAATTCCGCCATTTGCAACAACATGGAGGGATCTAGAGGGTATTATGCTTAGTGAAATAAGTCAGAGAAAGACAAATAATGGTGTTATTACTTATATGTGGAATCTAGAAAATAAAACAAATGAATGAATATAACCAAACAGAAACAGACTCACAGACATAGAGAACAAACAAGTGGTTACCAGGGGGGAGACGGAAGTGGGGAGGGGCATGATAGGGGTAGGGGATTAAGAGGTAGAAACTACTATGTATAAAATAAAAAAGCAACAAGGATATACTGTACAATACAGGGAAATATAGCCATTATTTTATAATAACTTTAAATGGAGTATAACCTTTCAAAATATTGAATCACTATATTGTACACCTGAAACTAATATAATACTGTAAATCAACTATACTTCATGTTTTTAAAAAAAGAATGTAGGCCTGGGTGCCAGCTAAGATCATCCCCTCTCCTGCCTCTGAGGCACTGTCAGGGAACCTGCCACCACGGCCGCCATCCTCAGGCCCTACTCAGAGGCCTGACCAGGGTGAGCTGAAATGATGGTTTGGGCCAGGTTCCCCACTAAGCCTTTGCTTCATCTTTTTTCCTGCAGAAATTTGCTTGCTGATTTTTAAATAAAAAGGGAGGGTTAACAAAGTCTTCCAAGGAACAAATTTTTAAAAAAAAGTAACATTAAATGTAATTTTAATGTAAATATTAAATGAGGGACAATGATATTGGGCTTACGTGTAAAGCCCATAAAATCTCTTTTGAAAAACAAGTTTGAAAACCAGTGGAATAGACTGATAAATTGCTATACACACAATGAACACGAATACCCATAAATCACACATTTAGGAGTGTGTACACGTGTGTGTGTGTGTGCGTGTGTGCATGTAAGTATGTTTGCTACTGTGCCTATGAATGTGAGAATGTGAATTACCAAAGATGGCAAGAGCTGCAAGAATGCAACTGAAGTAGTGATATGGGGATCGACCAACCCCAATATCTCCTGGAAAATTAATTATAGGTGTTTGGGGGTCTAGAGGACTGTGTGCAACTGGTATCCAAATACGTCCTTCCCCATCATCCTCGCACTAATTTAGCAAGGATGTCCCAGGCACTCTGCATGCCTAAACCTCTTTAATCCCCACAACCCTTTAAGGTACACCCTGTTGTTATCTGTCAGGGATACTGGGGGATTCTGCTCAGATTCCCTCTTTCTGGCTGAAGCACCATCCCCCAACTCCTGGGAATATTGGATACTGAGGGTCCCAGCTAACCCTCTACCATGGGGAGCTGCCTTGCCCAAGGATACACCCCTCCTGGGCCCATCCATGGCCAGTGACTGGCTGGTGAGAATATCCAAAGGCTCAGGCCCCGTGCCTCCCTTTGGACAACTCTGAGGGCCATCCTAGCTCCAGAACTCCTCTAGGATCAGCTGTGGCCTCAGTTGCAAACTTCAGATCAACTTCTTGCTCTGCCCAATCCTGCCACCCTCACTTCCTTACAGTATATTTCCTAAGCTCATTCTCCCACAAACCTTCTGCATGTAAGACTCTGTCCCTGAGTCTGTTTACAGGGAGCCCAATTTAAGGTGTTATCCTATTTTATAGATGTGAACCTAGGAAGTCTGTCTCCAGAGACTGTGCTCCTAAGTACTTCATGCTATTGTCTCTTAGGAAGACAAAAGTGGGCACCTCCCCATCCCAGTCCCTTCCCCACCTTACCCCCACACCCAGTTCCCCCTCCAGAATTTACACTGCTCTCTCTAGACTCCAGGTCTCCACTTGCTGTGAAAATTAATAAAATTTCACTAAATTGTCATCGGGAGGCCAGAAGGGGGAGCTCTCACACACAAATCACTCACTCATTATATTCACTCTGTCAATATACATCCCAACAGGAAGAGACATGCCTTCATCTCTGGCAGGAAGTGACCCTACTTTAATACCACCAGCAGGAGGAAAGAAGATTTCTCCTTGCCTGGCAACAGCTCAGTCAATGAGAGACTGTCACAACTCAGCCAATAAAAAGCCACTATACTTCGAACTCTCAGTTTCCTCCAATGGATTTCTGTTTATAACAGCCCCTCCCAACTTCCCCTTCTCCTCTATAAAAGAGTTTCCTCTCCCTTGCTGAACTGGACTTGTAAGTGGTTTGCCTTAGTTGCATGTCCTGAATTGCAATTCTTTGCTGCTCCTGTATAAACCCATTTTGCTGGTAAAATAACTGGCTGCTTTGTTTTAGTTTAACATTACCAAATACTGGTTTAAGCAAGAATTCTAGGACGACTGAATTCCATTGAGAAAGAAGAAAGGGGGTGAGGTGGTGTTGCAATTCCATGAGAATATGGATTTTTTCAGCTTCTTCCACCCGCCTTGCTCAGGGCTGGCCATTAGCCAGGCAGGTGCAGAGGGTCACATCCAAGTGTGTCTGAGTAACCTCTGCTTGAGCACACACAGGCGGAGCTGGCATCCATCAGTGTTCAAAGCTGTGCAACTTGTCAGCTGAAATTTATGTCAGCTGTCCTCCCCTGATCAAAGAAAACTTCCCTCCTGCTTAGCAAGCTCACAGGCTAACATACCTTGACACACACTGAGGGGGTATTCTGGCCTAATGCAGAGAGAAATGCATGGGATGTATTATGGACCTCTTCAGATTTGTTTTCCATACAGGATCTGGGTATATCTTTATCTAAGGATTTTCCTCAATAGTGGGAATATCACTAGTGTTTAACTATATCACTTACTTTAAAATGTTTGCTCACTATTTATACTCTCAACATTTAAAAATGTACATTCTTAGGTTTCTGTATGAAAAGGCAACCAAACTTTTGCTGGGCTAATAACTATTTGGTTAGAGATAGCTTGCAAATACTACAATTTCCCTATATAATTAGTTAGCAAATTACTTATGATATCTTTACAAACACTTTTGGAAATAATTAATAAATAAATATTCTCATAATAAATAATAGCTTTAAAATGATCACATCTAATGGGGAGTTATTGTTCAACGAGGACAGAATTTCTGTTTGCGAAGAGGAAAACATTCCGGAGATGGATGTCTTGATGGTTTAACAACAGTGTGAATATGTTTAATGTCACTGAATTGTATACTTACAAATGGTTAAAGTGGTAAATTTTATGTTATTTGATCATAATTTTAAAAAAAGGAAAGATGGGGTTAAAAGAGTGAGAACCATTGCCAAAGAAGAAGCTTTATAATGTGAGGGATCAAAACAAATGGTTGGAAAGGAAATCTTTTTGTTTAAAGAGCACATCTGAGTGTGAAGTATAAGTGCTTACAGTACCCCACAGGCCTGTCTGAATGATGAAGTTACAGGTGACTTGATTTTCTTTCTGGTGCTTGTCTTGTGCTTTTTACATTTCCTATAATGAACGTGTATTATTTTAGTAATCAGAAAAAGAAATATGTGTGTGTATATATATATATACACCCACATGAATAAGAGGGTAGTAAAATACCCTCCCTCTCCCCAGTCAGGGAAGAAGTGAGTAAAATGTAAGGTACTGCTTCCAGGATGATCTGGCCAAACTGAGATGTGTAGAACATTCCTCCAGATGGCAGCAGCTGGGCATCAAGGAGGGTCCCCGCCTAGAAATGAGGGGCCAGGGTCCTGGCTTCAGCCTTATTATTATTCAGCAGGTCCTCGAGGGCCACGATCTCCCCACCTGGCAAGTGGGGCGGTGGGGGTGATGGTCTCATTGGTTCACTTCAGCTCTGCTCACCTCTGGCTGATTCTTTTGCCCCCTAATGGAGGAGAGCTTGTACAGGCGCAGGATGACAGTTACAAGTGAGGGTCTAAGTTAGAACACCTGTGTCCAAATCCCAGCTCTTTTCTCACGAGCTCTGTGACGTTGGGTAAAGTATTGAACCTCTCAGTTTTCTTGCCTGCAAAATGATGACGATAACAGTCTCCACTGTGTGGGGTTATATTAGTTTAGCAGGGCTGCCGTAACGAAATACCACAGACCAGGTGACTTAAAAAGAAATTTCTTGTCTCACAGTTCCAGGAGCTAGAGGTCCAAGATCCAGGTGTCAGCAGGGTTGGTTCCTTCTGGGGGCTGTGAGGGAGAATCAGTTCCCCAGCTATTGGTAGTTTGCTGGCAATTGTCAGCATTCCTTGGCTTATAGAGGCGTTGTTCCATCTCTGCCTTCATCTTCGCGTGGGGTTCTCCCTGTGTGCATGTCTGTCTCCAATTTCCCCTTTCTATAAGGACACTAGTTGTATTGGATTATCCTACTCCAGTATGGCCTCATCTTGACTAATTACATCTATAATGACCCTATTTCCAAATAAGGTCACATTCTGAGGTACTTTGCATTAGGAGTTCAACTTATGGATTCTGGGGGGACACAATTCAACTCATAACAGGGGTTATTATGAGAACTAAATGAGAATACATCTTAAATGTATTAAATGCCTAGCATTTAATACATTAAATGCCTAGCAGAGTACCCACCATATAGTGAGCACTCAACACTGTTAGCTATTCCTATTATCATGACATTTGTCATTGCAGTAATGTTACTACAACTACCATGTCACTGAACCCTCGCTTTGTCTGTTTCTCTCAGGGACCCGGACAGAATCTGTACATAGGGCTTCTGCTGAAGCTCTCCCCCCACACGGCTTCTCATAAGGAAACAGCTATTTTTCCCTGACTTGAGGAAATCAAACTTGCAAGCTTTGGAAGGCTAGGCATCAATTCAAACAAATTGCTAAACCACATTATTTTGATCTTTCAAATTTATCTAACAGCAGAAGGAGTAGGTTTCTTCCCCGTGCTGTACATTATCTGCAGTCATTTGTAACTGTGTTTAAATAAACGGGGGGAGAGCAGCCAAGCAGCACCCAAGAGCACAAGATTTGGAGACACTTGCATTTAGAATCAGAAGACCTAGGATGTAGATCTGAACAAGGCTCACCAGCTATGCACCGTGGGACTCAAGCACAGCTATTTTGCCTTGCTGAGGTACAATTTCCTAATTCATTCAGTCAACAAACATGTGTTTCATAGACTAAGAGCCAGTATGATATAAGGCACCAAAGAGGATTACAGGCCCCAGTCCCAGGGAAGGGGCTCAAAGGCTCACTGTCCAGTGGGAAAGGGCAGATGGACACACATATAACCCAGTGCAGAGAGGGGACCATAATATCCTCCACTATTAACATGGGGAGAGTTGTTCCTGCTCTCCCTCCCCTGCATCTCCTATGGTTATTTGGACAGTTTTACTCCTCCTGCCTGGCCCAGGCCTGGCAGATAGGGGGTGCTGGGAATGCTAGCTGAATTAATAGACCTGACACCTAAATGGTTAAGAACATGGGCTTTTGAGTCAGCAAGATTGGGCAGCTTTGAATAAACTCTGTCACTGGCTACCTATAGGATGCTGGGTAAATCATTTATCTGCTCAGCCTGTTTTTGTTTGTTTTTTTAATAATGATATGGTCGCTAATTATCTAAATCATCAACTCATTTACAAATATTTATTACGCACCTACTATATCCCAGGCACTCAGTTCTAAGTCTTAGAGATACGGCAGAAAACAAAACAGACAGTGAGTGCATAAGTAAAATAGGGCACACGTCAAGTGGGGTAACTATTGTGAAGACGAACGAAAGAGGTGAGACTGCAATTTTAAATAGGGTGCCAGGGAGGCCACTGCGAAAGTGACATGTGGACAAAGATGCGACATCGGTTAAAGAGCCAGATGCAGCTCATTGGGAGGAGCGCTCCTGGCACTCAAAATTACACATCCCCTGCGGGGTGGCTGTTCTGAGCATCACATTCAAGAACGTGTACAGTGCTCAGGATGCTGCCTGGGATATAGTAGGAGCTCGCATGATGTTAATAAATGTATTGCATTGAGGAACGAAGGAGATAAGAGACTATAAATGTACCCTGAGCACAGGGCAGTCACACTGAGGATTATTATTATAGTTGTTGTTTATTACTAGCAATTAATTACCTCTAGGAAATGCTCCTGACAGTCTGAAGTCACAGAGGGCCCATGAGCAACTCCCTCTCCCCCTCAGACTCTGGGACTTGAGCCCTAGAGAGATGCTGATGGGAGAGACTGGGGAGGGGGTAAAGCATGGGTCTCTCATCCCATCCCAGCAAGAGCCCCCCATCCCTACCCCAACACACACACACATGTCGGGGAGATTTCCACAACCTGTGTGAAACAGTAACACCAGCTGAAATTATCACAGCAATAATCTGGGCATTGCTATCAGCAGATTCGAGAACTATAGACCCTGTTAATACTTCTGTTGTCAGTTCTGATAATTTATTGGGTAGAAAAAGTCTTTTTAGTTTATAGAATCCTGGAAGGCAGCAGAGTAGGAGAGTGTGACTGAATTTCTCAATCATGTGCCGATTCAATCCCACAAAGTTAACTCAAGGTTACCAGTGTTTATTGAGCATCTTCCAGGTGTAAAGCAGTAGACGAAGTACTGTGGGGACCAGAGGGGTGAAAAACTGTGGTTGCTACAAATCTGGGAGCTGCTCATTCATTGGAGGATATGAATATGGCTCTCCCACAGGCTGACTGCAAGAGGCAGGGGTAGGAGCAGAGTGCAATGGAGTATAAGGGAGATGAGTCTGGAACCCTCTACCTGGTGTGGGGGAGGTGATGGGGGGATTGGTGCTAAACTTAACACAGAGATAACAATTAGTTTACAGTAAAAATTCCCTCTTGAAAATGTTTAAATTTTCTATAAAGACACATAGGTGTCTTAGATTGGGTCCCCTAGAAGTAGAGCCTAGGACAGGGAATCGTGTGCAAGCGATTGATTAAAGACATGTTCTCAGGAGAAAACTGTAAGGGAGAGAGGAAAAGGGAAGAGGCCAAGCTCCGATGTGTTTTCAGGCGAGGCAAGCCTCAGCCTAATCGTCCAGGGAGCCCTGGAGGCGAATCGCGCTGGTGTCATACCACCACACCAGCCAGTCATCGCTGCAGGCTGCTGGGGGGTGGGGTGTGAATCCCAGGCACCTCCAGGCCAGGAGGCTCCAATCGCCCAAGGTGTGGGATATTAGCAGGGGTACCTGCACAGCCGGGGGATGGGCAAACCTCACCAAACCCCTAAAAGGGATCCCAGAAGGTCTGGCTGGTCACCAACAGCATCTGCTGCCATTAGTTTTTGTGTATGATGCTGAGTGATAATGCTTAGGGCCATGGGACTTTGAGTGGCATGGAGCTAGACTACAGGGAGGAACAGAGGGAAGTCTGTGAGCAGATGCCTTCCACATTTAAGGTGACTATCAAATCCCCAGAGTGAATGGCAGCAGCAGGTAGAGAACTCCAAAGTGTTCCTGCAAACTTAATACAAGTTCATAGATTTGTTTATTGTTGAGAGAATTAAATGAGATAATGTATCTGAAACAGACTGGCACTTAGGAGGTATAGAATGATTGCTGGACTTGATTACGAACATTCCTTGATTAAGACCCACATAAACTGTGCTTTGAAAAATCACTATTGTAATAGCAGTGGTAATAATAATAATAATAGTAATGAAGATGATGCAGTTATAGGGTGCTAAACACAGTCGTTATTTCTCATATCAACCCTATGAAGTAGGTTATATTTCCCTGCATAGATGAGGAACCCGAGGCACAGAAAGCTAAACAATTTCCCTGAGGTCACACAGGGAAAGTGCTGGACTGGACTGTGGCCTCCTTTTGCCTGACTTTTCAAATCTGCATTTCCTGTTACAGTTTTCACTGGCCATGCCCTGGGAAACGTGCATTTTATCTGAGTTTGCGGGTGGGCTGCTTAGCCAGGGAATGAAGGGTGAGAGGTTAGGTTTCCAAACCAGCTCCTATGTTAACTTTGTGTATAATGCAATTCCAGTGGAACTCCCTGGGTCTGGGATGGGGTGGAGACAAGTGGGGTGCAGAGGAAGTTCTGGAAGTTCTGGGTTTGCTGTTGGTCTTAGAACAGAAAACCCTGAGCAGCGTTGGGAGCTAGCACGAGGTCACTGGGACAAGCCCCATTTTCTAGGACATGCAGTTGGCACATCACACTCAGACCACGGCAGAGCTTCTGACAAGCTCTCTAGTGACTGCGTCAAGGATAAAATCGAAACAGGTGGAATCATGAGAGTCCAGGGGACGGAGTCATGACTGGTTGAATGACCAGCCCCCAAAGGGGTCAAATCCTAAATTGGTAGGGTTTTCTCTACCTCTGGATGGAGCTCCTAGCGCTCTGTTTCTTGTCTCACTCAAGTTCAACCTAAAAAAAAAATCCATAGGCTAAATGATGATATCAAATATGAGGCACGAATGGGTGGCTGGTGGGAAGCTTCTGTATTGGAGAATAAAACCAGGACCCCAAAAGATCAGAGAGGCAGGAGAGATGGGCCGACTTGAACAAGATGATGTTTAACTCAGTCGTGTGTGTGTGTGTGTGTGTGCACGCGTGTGTGAGTAGTGTAGCTTCCTATTTGATAAAAAATCAACTGCACAACTTCAGGGTCACAGTAGGGCCAGGCAACAGTGGTTGTGAAATAAATGGGGCTTCAGCCAACACACAATCTCCCTGGGATGAGGAGCTGGTTGGCTTCTTCTAACCACCTGTTTCCAAGAACTTAGTGACTGCAATCCCAACCAAACTGAGCTTACTCTAGGATGTCCTCTTTTCAGGTAAAATGTTGGTGGGGGAGGAGGCGGACAGTATTTGAGTCTTAGTAGAGATAATTTTTTTAAAATCTTGCATAAAAACTTGAAGTTTAAGGGACACACTGGCAAAGGCTGGATTCCCGCTCTTCAGCAACAAACACAAATAGATCAATAAACTCTGCAAATTGCCACCTGCTGTCTTCATCACCTTCTTGGTGAGATCAATTAGCGATAACAGCTTTAAGAGGTGACTGCCTGAACCTAAGGCTGCCGGCCTCTCCTGACAGATGTTAAATTGAGATGTCCAGACCCACAGCTGGTTGAGAGAGGCTGGGCAGAGGATGAAGATAGGGTCTATTATTTGGAGGAACTCATGGGTCACCCTCTTTGCAGCTGTGATTGCTTCTATATGAGGTCCACCCATAGGTGGTGAGGAGGTGATCACAGGAAATAGTTTAGCAAGAATGGGCCCTCTTCTCACACTCAAAGATATTACCAGGAGCCCTTTCAATTTCTCTATGGCCAGGTGCTCTTGGAAGCCTCACAGCCCCCAGCCAAACCTGGGGTGCATACTCTCAGTGACTTCCCAGAGAAACTATTACACACATTACACCTTCACAATAGGGCATAATGAGATTCTATTAATTTAGCCTCTGTCATATGCACCACAAAGTAAATATGGTGTCGTTTTAAAAGACAAACCAGAAGAAACATTTACTAAAGGGGGAATACTGCTGGTTAGAGCCACTGTATCTTGGTCTGACATACTCAAAGGATGTGTCCATTTTGAGATCTGGTACATCACCTTTTTTAAAAGAGACTGGAAACTGGGAGGAATTAAAAAATCATCACTCAAGGAAAATTTAAGCTTTGTTTTTTTCACCTGGAAACAGCACATGTTCCGAAGCCAGCTTTGAAGGGTTACGGATATAAGCTTGTGATGAATTTAGTGTCTCTTTGGTAGAAAAGCCTACTTGGAGGAGTCTATTAAGCCACAGTATATGGCCCTGAGTGCTGGGGAGGGGGGAGCCTGGCACTGTACCCTTGCTCCCCAGCACATGGCACAGGGAGAACCTATAGCATGGGCACCTTGCAGTTACCCACACATGGAATTTTGCTTACTGAACTGTGAAAATCGAGGACAGCTCCTTGGTCTTTACTCCCATAAGCAGAATGAAGCCCTCCCTCCAAGGGTCTTGGGTTGACCTTGAACAGTGCCCAGCAATTGTTCATTTACTGTCTCTCCCCGACTGGGCAGGGAGCCCTTGAGGGACAGACCATGTTATTCCTCTCTATGCTCCCAGCTCCCAGCACAGGGTCTGCTAAGGAGCGAATGAATGGAGGAACGAATACATCTCTGACAGGTTTAAAATCAAAAAGTGTGTGTGTGTGCATGCACGTGCACATCCAACAGAGCTCCAAGCAATTCTCAAGGTTGTTACTTGAGACTCACCGGGACTGCTTGTTAATAATGGGGATGTCCTGGCGCTACCGCAAAGCCACCGGATCAGAAGTTCTGCAGCGGGGCTAGGAAATCTGAATTTTTAACGAAGCTCCCTGGGAGATTCTCATATATATAGAAGTTTAGGAATCCTTGCCCTAGATGAACGCTGCTGAGCTGGGATTCTCAGAATGCTCTGGGCTTTTGAGACCTAACAGCCAATTCGAGCCTGAGTTTCTGTCACATGTTTGGCAGAAGAAGGGTTTCCAGGTGAGAAAGCATTCTGAGATTTGCAGACCAGAGAGAGGTAATGACAGGGCCAGAACTCAGAACTGTGTACTCAGGGAATCAGAGGTGGCAGGACCCCTAGGCCATCAGTGTGCAGGTGGGGACACAGATCTCGTTCTCCAGTGTTCTCTGAGGAGGGTAGCTGGGAGGAGAGCTCCTTAGAAAATAAAAGAGAGCTGGGCCCCAAGCTAAGCCAGATTCCTGATCTGGGATGCCTGGAAGAAATCTCTCCTTCAACACACCAACCGGCAGCCACAGGCCCAGCTCCCAGGCGAGAGTGCATACTGAATCAATTGAAATTGAGTCATGGATATAATTAATTTAATGCGTTTAAATGATTTTCCGTATAGTAAACATGCTGAATGAGGGTGACCCAGAATAAAATGTCTGCCTGAGAGTGGAAAAATGGATACCGTGTGTGCTGTATAATGAAAACCTTTCAGCAAATATAAAATGCTTCAATTTATTTCTACCTCCTGTTCCTTTCCTAACTCTTTATTTATGGCTGAACTTGGCCTTCCATGGTCTCCTTGGATCACAGGGACACTTTTTATTTTGTCAGAAGATGGCCTTTTTTCTCTGATCAGAAGACAATTTTAATGAAACCTGTCTACAGCTCAGTGACAAACACATATTAATATGTGACAAAGGGGATAAGGAGGAAGGGAAAAAAAACTAAAGAAATGTTTCACTATTGCAATCTCTTTCTCAACTAACGGAGGACTTGTACAAAGAAGAGGGAGAGGGCAGGCCCATCTGAACCACCGTCCTGCCTGAATCAAACCTTCTTTCCGTGTGACTTTGAAACTCCTCCTCTGTACCTCAGATACTCATCCACAACCCAAAGGGGCTAAATCTGAGGATCTCTAAGATCGCTTTCAGTTCTGACATTCGCTGAATTATGAGTCACAAACCAGAGCTGGCAAAAATGTGTGTCAAGGAATTTCCCATTAAAAAGAAACTCATCTTCAAGCTGGTTAAAGCATTTCAGGCAGCCTCATCTAATTGCTCATCAAGTAGGGGTTATGTATTATTTGACAGCACTTAGGAGTAGTTATAAATGATTTCCACCTAAGGTACATCAGGCATCTAGACAATATGCTGAGTTCTAGGATTATGAGAGGCTTCCTAGATTCTGTAGCTCTCTATCCGGCCATTTCAACTTGGGATACTATGAATTCATTCTATTAAATAAGAAACAAAGTGTGACGATGACCTGAAAAAGTGTACCCACATTTTGAGACAGCTTCACCACAATGCTACCGGTGGGACCCCTGGCGAATCCCACCCCTCTCTAAGGCTCAGTCTGTGAATTTGTACCATGGACAGAAAGGACTTCCGAGGTACTTGGTGCTCTGTGGAGCCTTTCTGAGGGAGGGGTCTCAGGGGCTGTGGGGCGGGACATGGAGGGGGCTGATCAGGCAGGGCTTTGGGCTCTTCTTCCATTCACCTGAGAATCTCCTCTTTAATTTATCTTATACACCAGGCACTAGGTAAAATTTTATAACAAAAGGTTCTGAGGATAAAAAAAGAATTTTTGAAACCACTGGGCTAAGGAAAGTTGTTAAAGCTTCCAGTCTGAGTCTAGTCTAGACATGTCTTTTGCCAATGACTAATTAGAGCCTTTACTTCTAAACTGTGGAGCAGATGCCCAGGTCTCAGGTCAAGAGTGGCAATATTCAGGAATGTGGAAATCTCCTTCTTATAGCAAACCTCAATGCTCCCCAACGCCCAGAGCAGTGGTTCTCAAACTCTAGTGTGCATTAGAATCACCTGGAGGGTCTGTTAAACCACAGAGGACTGGGCCCCAACCCTGGAGATTCTGATCCAGTGAGTCTGGGGTTAGGCTCAGGAATTTGCATTTCTACCCAGCTCCCAGGAGATGCTGGTACTGCTGGTCAAGGTGCACTTGGAGAATCTCACTGGCCTTTAAGCTAAAAGCCAGCCTCCTTAGCTTTTCCCTGCAGAACTGGGCCCCAACTTACCTTCCCAGCCTCATCATCCTCCCGTCCAATATTCCCGACAAAGTAACTGTCCCTGCTGCACGCATGCATCTTTCCCGTGCTCACCATGCTCCATCTGGCCGGACCGCCAGCCCCGCTCTGCATGTCTAAGGCACAGCTCAAATGCTGCCACTTCCAAAAAGCCTTCCATGACTATTTTATCAAAGGTCACAGAAATCCCTCTGGGCTCACACAGTCTCTCCTATGGTGCTGAGCACTTTTAACCTCTTCCTGTCATTTGAGTCGAGGTCTCAACCCTGTATCTGGGCCACAGGCTCCAGGACAAGGAGCCCATTTTACTACCTTGGCGTCCACACCACAGTCTACACTCAGCACCTGCACAAGCCCTGGCCTGTCAGACCAACAAAGCAAGCCTGAGCGTACGCACAAAAGAACACGAACATGTAAGAAATACACAAATCAGCTCATCTTATTTACTCCCAAGAGAGACTGATTCTCTAAATGACTCTTCAAATTAGAACAAAGGACAGCACTTTAGAGTCCATTTCAACCTATTCTTTAAGCAAATTTTCCTTATTTTCTGGGAGCAGAGTCAGTGACAAATACATCATCATGAGACATGAATAACTACCATTTATTGCCATTACCAGAAGGTAGTGTGATGCAGCAATTAAGAGCTAGACCCAGGTTCAAATCCCAGCTCTACCTCTGATTAGCTGTGGTACTTAAATGCTCTGCGCTTCAGGCTCCTCACATTTATGGGATGATAATAGCACCTACCTCCTACAGATGGCATACGGATGCAGTGAGACCATTATTAACTACAACCACCACTAGCATTTACTGAGTGCTTACACGGGCCTAGCCTTAGGCATGCATCATCGAGCTCATCTACATAAAGTGTACCCACGTTTTGAGACAGCTTTGCCACAATGCTACTGGTGGGACCCCTGGCAAATCTCATCCCACTCTAAGGCTCAGTCTGTGAATTTGCACCATGGACAAAAAGGACTTCTGGGGTATTTGGTGCTCTGTGGAGCCTTGTTTGAGGGAGGGGTCTCAGGGGCTGTGGAGAGGGACATGGAGGGGGCTTAGCACATATCTAGCATATAATAAGCATTCAAGAAATAATAGTGATTCTTATCACTGCTAATCTTCCTGATTTCCATGCAAGACAGATATTATTATCCCCATTTCCCAGCTGAGAATCTTGAAGCTCAGAGCAAGTAGCTTGCTCAACAAACACTAGCAGTTTTTAATTTGTAACAGCTAATCTTTATGACTACTTTGCCAGGTAGGTATTATTCCCATTTTGGGGATGAAAACTCCATGGTCTGAAGATGGAAACTTGAAAGTGAAGGCTCAGGATTTGAACCTGACTTTGGGTCTAGAGCTTCTGCTGGCCCACCCCACCCCTCCACCTGGTGGATTCCACCTGCTCTGTGTGCGGTCAACTCACTATGGCCTTTCTAATCCATGAGTTATAGAGAAGCAGTTTCTCAACATGTCAGAGGGCGTTACCGCATGTGCCCGTTTCAGCAGCCCTGCAATCGTAAAGCCCACAGCAAGTTATTTCAACAATTGAGAAAATGGACTGTATATCAGAGGGCCTGTGGCACAGCCCCTCTTGCCTTGTATGTCTCTAAGGGGCACTAAGGAAAGCAGAGCCCGGGGGCCTGGGACTGACCGTGACCCCGAAGAAGTTGGTCTCGTTCATGGCGTTGAGGATGATCCTGCCCAGTGTGTGGTCCGTGTAGTTGAAGTCCTGGATCCGCTGGTGCCGGCTGCTGGCGTGCAGCGTCTCCATGGCCCTCTGCAGCGTCTTGGCGATGACCCAGATGCCATCGTAGGCGTACCCATGGAACTTGCTGGGCCCCACGCCTGACCGCTTGTTGTTGTACTCTCTCTCATACTGCTGTGGCGTCTGGAAAACAAGGAGACCAGGGGACACCAGGTTATAGCCAGCAGGGACATCAGGCACATGGTGCTGAAAGCTGACACTCCCCAAAGCTTACTGTGAGCCAGGCACGGTGCTAGGCTCTTAAATGTGCATTATCTCATCTAATCCCCACAACAACCCTGTACGGTGGTACTATTCTTATCTCCATTTACTTACAGATGAGAAAATTGACTCAGGAAAGTCAACTTGCCTAGGCCCAAGTGAGTGGCAGGGCTAGCATCTGAACCCTGGCTGTCTGCCAAGACTAGACTGAAGGAAAAATGCACTCTAACCAGGCCTCCCCCTGACATTTGCAGGCCTGGAGCTAGAGCATCAGTGAAGGCCCACATACCATATGTCTAAATATTAAGTTACAGGCAAGTAAACCAATTGTTCAGTAAAATATTTTCTATCTTTCCAGCATAACGGGTTAAAGGAAGGTAAATATACCTTCCTTAGGATCTGGAAGGACAAGTTTGAATTCAGAAGTCTGGGGCTCCTCAGAGCTTCAGTCTGGACACAGCAGCACAGGGCAGCCGACCTTGCTCTGTGGTCCACCCACCCTCTTCTCTTCCTACCTGGCTCTACCCCACAGGCCAGCCAAGCTCAGTCCACACTTCCTCCCCTTTCCAGCATCAGTAGCCCCTTGACCACCCCAGAAGCTCAGTCCTCCCTAAAGTGGCTCTTTGGACCCTAGACGTGGCTCCAGGCATTTGGGCACGGAATTCAGGGCATGGCCTTAGGAGGGGGGAGGCGGTACAGGCTCCGGGTGGGCAGGGCCCCATGGCCTTGTGAATTCTGAACCCCATGGGGCCTGAGTGAGGTCCTCTTAGAGCATGGGGCCCAGGGCAGGTCCTAGTTGCCCAGGTGTAAGGTCTGTTCTGACCTCTACATTGTACCCTTCCCTTTCATCTTCCATAATATAGTAGGGTCTGTGAATAACTCAGCATTTAAAAAAAAGAATTTTTTTCTCCCATTGAGCTGAATTTCATAAAAGAATTTCACTGGTAATATTAACATTCTGATTGAGGCCACAAAGTAATGAAACTGCCTTTTTACTCTAGTCCCTGAGGCTTACAGATCCAAATGAATGCCGCTCCAGGGGAACCCATTACCCTCAGCCCTTCTGTGGGCTTTTTCTCAAATCACTTCTAAACTTCCCTGCCAGAAATGTCATCAGAGCCCACAGCTTAGTCTTTGGAAAAACCCTCCTTGGGGACAAATCACACATAGAAACCATCAACTCATTGTCAGTTTATACCAGAAAAGGCCCTTAGAGATGGTCACACACGCCCACTCAACCTGCAGCTGGAGACACAGAGAGGTCTAGAGATTTGGCCAAGGTCACACACACAGAGAGAGAGAGAGAGAGAGAGAGAGAGAGAGAGAGAGAGAGAGAGTGTGTGTGTGTGTGTGTGTGTGTGTGGCTAGACTGGTCCCATTCCAGCTTTGCTGCTTCTCTCATGTTTGACTTTTGAGGTCCTAACTGCCTTCCACCCCAGGTTGTTTGGGGCCAGGTCTAGTGCCCAAGGAGGGTGGTGAAGTTGAGCCGTCGAAGGCTGGGTTGTTCCATGGCTGGAGCTCGAGCCCCTTGCCCTTGGCTCAAGGTTTAGCAGAGCCTGGGTACAGCCAAGCCCCTCCAAATGTGGAACCTGCAGGCGACCAAATCAGGAATCTGCCTGACCAAATGTGATTGGTGTCCCAGAAACAAATCCACTGCCTTTTTTTTTTTTAATCATTTGGCTCCTATTGGATGGCTCAGGTTTTATCCATTTGTAATTTCCTTTGGAAATGCATCACATCCAGCCATCACTATTCTGTTCATCACTCAAAATACCCAGCAGAAGCTCTTCAATTCCAAGGGTTCTTCAAGGAGACAGCACCATCTCTAGCCCAGCCCAGCTTCTTGAGCTCCTCCTCACAAGAAACTGCACCCCTCCACCTGTCATCCTTCGCCGTCTCACTCATCAGGGAGCATGAAACAGTCCATTATGAAACTCTCTCTTCCCTAAACCTTTTGCGTCCTTGGATCACACCAAGTCTGTTTGCAGCTTGGGGCTGTTGCACTAGATGCTTCCTCTGCCAGAAAGCTTCTTCCCCAGCTCTCACGTGATATTCTCAGCACACAAATGTCAACATGTGTCATTTCTCAGGGATGGCTTCCCTGACCAACCCTTTCCAAAACCTCCTCCCCGCCAGGCATTCTCTATCCACCAGTTTTATCTTCTTTATTGCACTTTTCACTCCCTGCAGTTTACCTACCCACAGAATTAAGCTCCATGGGGTCAGGGATGTTATGTGTTTTGATCACAGAACCCAAAACAATAACTGCAGAGACCCTTTCTAAGAATCAGTTACTCCACCTGAAAAGCAAGGAGGTTGGACTAGGTGACCTAGAAGCTTCCTCTTAGCTCTTGAGGCAGGAGCCTGACACAGCGGTAAGAACACAGGATTTGGAAGCAGGCCGACCTGTCCTCTAGCCCCATATCTGTGGTTTACTAATTGTGACCTGGGGCGGGATCCTATCTCCTCCAGGTCTCTGCATCCTCCTTTGCTGGGTGGCCATGACGGTTCCATGAGATGAAGTGTGCAGAGCGTCAGTCCTGTGTCCAGGACATGGTAGGTGCTCCACGAATGCCAGCCACTACTATTAATAGTACAGGTGGTTGTTCACCTGGCCACCTGGCACAGCTGCTCACCCAGGACACCCTGAAGGCCCAAGACTATGCCTGTGCTGCTAGGGGTTAACAGCCCTCCAGTGCATGGATGTCCTACCTTTACTTCCTTAGCTAATTTCCAATTATTGGACATTTAGGCTTTTTCTAATTGTTCCAAATTACAGAACTGCAAAAAAGCATCCTTGTATCTAAATTTTCTGAACACACACTGGTAATAATTTTTATTTATTTATTTATTTTTGGCTGTGTTGGGTCTTCGTTTCTGTGCGAGGGCTTCCTCCAGTTGAGGCAAGTGGGGGCCACTCTTCATCGCGGTGCGCGGGCCTCTTCACTATCGCGGCCTCTCTTGTTGCGGAGCACAGGCTCCAGACGCGCAGGCTCAGTAGTTGTGGCTCACAGGCCCAGTTGCTCCGCGGCATGTGGGATCCTCCCAGACCAGGGCTCGAACCCATGTCCCCCGCATTAGCAGGCAGACTCTCAACAACTGCGCCACCAGGGAAGCCCCGGTAATAATTTTTTCAGAAGAAATTCCCAGATGTGTAATTGCTGAGGCAAAAGGTACAAAAACCTTAAACGCTATTCACACATATAAAGGGCCAAATTATCCTCCCCAAATATGAAAAGCTAAAATTCCACTCTGTATGAAAGTACCCATTTCCTTGCATCCTGGACCACAATAGGTATTTCAATTTTTAAAATCATTGTCAGTTTCTTAGGTTAAGGGAAAAAAAAGTACATCTCACTTTAATTTGCATTTCTCTGATTAATGATGAAGAGTGAGCTCCTTTCACATTTTGATGGGCAACTCTCACTTCCAAGGTGCGTTTCCTCTTCTTGTTACGGTGAGAGTCACAACTTTTAAGGATGCTTTGTTTCAATGCATCCTTGTTATTTTTCCATCTTTCACTATTTGGCTATATTTTTCTTTATTTTAAAAGGCAATTTAGGTCTATTTCAGGCTATTAATTCAGCTATTGGCTATTTTTAAAGTATTAAAAATTTACTTGAATGTCTATTTATCTAATTAATTGTTTAAGCATAAAAGGAATGAGGCCCCTTTGGCCTCTTCTCTCCCAGATTTTGCTGCTGTGAGTCTTTCTCTGATGCAGGCAAAGGCATCCAAGGGCTGGTGGTGTCTCTTTGAGTCCTGTTTGTTCAACCTGATGATTACATTCAGATGACATTTCCAGACTTCTTCCCTATCCAGGACATGCCACTGGGGCATCCTTAAAGGTTTCTGTGACCCTCTTAAAGTTGGAAGGGGGAGTCAGACCTGAGGGGAACAGACACAGTATGGTCTCAACAGGAGGTAAATGAGTGTGGTTTTTTAACTTCTTTGATATAGTTTATTGGTGATGTTTTTTGTGTATAGACAGTAGAGGGGATTAAGATCAGACTGTTTATTCAATTTGACATTGGGGCCAACACAAGTCCCTATATATTTTTTAATATGTACCACTTGTAAACCCCTATCTTTTCTATCTCATAAAACTGTTCTTCATCCAGGGGAAAGGGGGGTGGAGGACCCTGGCAATGTGGCTGTTTACCTCACTTCTGTGCGTAGAGTCCTTGGAGTGGGACACCAGTGTAGCTTAGCTCTGAAAGGTGACCTCATTCTCACTGTCTTTGCAAGCACCGCGTTGAAGTCATTGCTACCACACTATATCCCAGACCATTCATCACTGTTCCCAGGTGAAGCCGGCACAGATCTCCCTCAGGCAAAACAATGACAGCAGGAAGAAACACTCTCACAATTGTCGGAGAAAAAGTAATAGTTGTTCTTAAAGCAGGTCTCCAATTATTCAGGGCAGAAGAATTTCTTCCACTGTAAAGCAGACACTGAAAACTGATTGATTACTCATTCTCTGAGGTCAAGTTTATCATGAGAGGCTAAAAGTTTCTGAGAAAATAACTTTATATAGAGAGTCCCAATTACTGACACGTTGTGTTCCACATATTTTTGAAAGGCAGTTGTTGGAACTTGAAACATATTTTCATACAGAAACTATGTTATAAATAGTGGTTAGGTTCCCAGGCTAGCCCACATAAGCTTGCTACCTCACAGTATGACTAAACTTTATGGGTCTGTCATTCCAGCAGAACCAAGCCGAGCCCTGCTTTCTAGGACAGGTGAGGCTCATGGACAGAAGAGAGGAGAAGGAGGAAACATCTTCCACATCTCCAATTGCCACCCCCCAGAGTGGCAAAACTGGCAGAGTCTCTCTCTAGCATCCCTTGTGGGATGCTAGAACCACAGTCTCATTTGGAAGGTACAGTAGGGGACAGTCTAGTGGTTCTTTGACTCCAGTTTGTAGGTCACCCAGGGAGCTTGTTAAAAATGCAGATGCCAGGGCCCTACATTTTGTTTATTGTATCTGTGGGATAACTTGGGCATCTGTATTTTTTAAAATCCTTTAAGATTTCAAAATACATAAATTGATTACCACTGATTAAGTCCCTCTTACAATCTGATTCTTGGATTTTCTCAATAGCAACTTCCAGGTATTTGTTGAGCCTTTTCTGAGACTCCTCCAGTGTTGGGAAGGTCACTATGTCTTCAGGGAGAGTCTTCCACTTAAGGGATGCCTGACGTCTATGAGACTAGTCTTCTGGATACAGAGTTTACACCTATCTCCCTGTAACTTGCTATGTCTTCCTGTGGAACCACAGTGAACATGTCTGCTCCCTCTTATCCACAACAGCACCTCATACTGCTGAAGTCAGTGACATGCTTACCCTGTCCCCTATATGCTATTCTTCACCTTTTAAGCAAAACAGTCTCAGTTCAGACTTCTACTCTGACTATGATGAAATAGGTTATGTCAAACAAAAGCTCCCATGAAGAACATTAAGGAAAGCAGCATAAAATATAAAAATAGCTATCCAAAGGTATCAGAAAGCAACCAGGACATCTAGGACTTGAAGAACCAAGATTCTGGAGAGAAGAGAAGTGTTTTGAGAAGAGTCCAACATTCTTTGCTGCTTCCTCTGGAAGCATTTGCTGATTTGTAAGTGGGAAGGCTAGTTATAGGAATAGAAAACACTGGATCAGAGTTTTCAGCAGTCCCTCAGAGATGGGAAGACAAAAAACTATAGTTCAGGGTTATCAGGGTAGCAAGGCTTATAGGCCAAGGTCTCAGAAGAAGAGGAACTACAGAATACCAGTATGCAGACTGACATTTGCACTTGAAATATTTGGTGATAACTAAGCTGCATAAAGCAAGAGGCTGAGAAGCCAAGCAAAAAGTGGTGGCTAAGGGGTTAAGAAAGTAAGCAGATGTGTTTGGAGTTTCATGGCATTAGGAAGACAAAAATTGGAATCCAGGGCCAACCCAGTAAACACCCCAGGATTTTAGAATGCTGAAGGACAGATAGGAGTAAGGGCAAACCAAAATAGACCAGGCCTTGTGAAAACTAAAACCAAGCTTGGAATCATCTCAGTTCTTTATTGGATAAAGTGACCTGCCCCAATTCTAACTGCTTGCTTGAAGAGAAATAAATCTTCTCTGGAGAAAGATAATGCCATCTGTAGCTTCTTTAATTTTTCATAACCAATTTAATGAATTAAACTTACTAGGTATGCCAGGTGATAGTATCAAATTTAAAAAGAAAAAAAGAAGGAAAGAAGAAAGAAAGAAAGGAAGGAAAGAAGAAAAATAGGCAATAGAAGCAGGCCCACAGGTGATCCATATCTTGAAGTTATTAGACATGGACTTTAACATAGCAGGTTTATATGTTCAAGAAAACAGATAAAAGATATAGAATATCACCTGAAAACTGGAAGCAATGAAAGAAAAAAAGAATAAAATGAAAATCCTAAAAAAATTTAAAATACAGCAACAAATGAAACTAAGCTCAACAGATGGATGAAGCAGCATATTGGACACAGCAGAAAGTAGGTTAGTGAACTGGAAGAAAGGTTAGTAGTAAATATTCACACTGAGGCACAGGGAGGAAAAAAGGATAGAAAATAGGAAATGAACATAAGAGATATATGGAATGTGTTGAAAAGGTATAGCACATGTATAACTGGTGTCCTAAAATGTGAGGGAAGAGAGGATAGGTAGAAGCAATATTTAAGAGATATTTTCCTAGAATTTCCCCCAATACATATCAATCCACTGATTCATGAAGTTCTATAAAGCTTAAACTCCAATCAAGATAAACCCAAAGAAAACCTCACTTCAGCACAGCTTAGTAAAACTGCTGAAGACTCAAGCAAAGCAAAGACAAAATCTTAAAAGCAGTTAGAGAAAAAAAAAAAAAAAAAAGGATGCATTATCTTCAAAATAGCAACATTAAGTCTGATGGCTGATTTAACAGAAACAATGGACACCAGAAGACAATGAAATGACATCTGAAAGTGCTAAAAGAAAATAACAAACCATCTAGAATTCTACACCTGGTTAATATATCTCTCAATCTGAAAGATGAAAGAAAATTTTAGACAATCAGAAACTGAGAGAATATGTCTCCAGCAAACCCGTAGTAAAAGGAAGACCAAGAGGAGTTCTTCAGGCAGAAAGAAAATGATCATAAACAGAACAGAAATGAAGGGAGGAATGAAAAGTAATGGGAAGTGTAAATATATGAGTAGATCTAAAATGGAACATGACATCAGGTTCAAGGACACCCAAGAAAATCTCATAGAAGAAGAGGGACTTAACACTACCACCCATCAGGTCTTATAAAACTTCAATTATTAAGGCAGTGTGGTATTGGTTAAAGGGTAGGCAAATAGAACAGTTGAAGAGAACAGAAAGTCCAGAAACAGAGCCACACTATATACACTCATTTAATTTATGATAAAGATGATACTATAGCATGGGGTGGGGGGTAAGGAGGATTTTCAATAAATGGTTCTGAATCAATTGGTTATCTATATGGAAAAAAATTAATCTTGATCTTACCTTAGACCTTACATAAAATCAATTTCACGTGAATTCTATATCTAAAAGTGAAAGGTAAAACAAACTTCTAAAAGACAAGATAGAAAAATATCTTCATGAGCTTGGGTGGGCAAAGATGCTTAAACATGACACAAATGCTATAAGTAATACATATAACTGTCTAAGAATTCATATCCAGAATACAAAAAGAACTTCTACAAATCAATGAGAAACAGGCAGAGAATCCAAGTGGAAAAATGGGCAAAAGACTTGAATAGGCAGGTTACAAAAGAGGATATCAAAATGGTCAATAACGATATGAAAAGATCAACAACTTCATTAGTCATCAAGGAAATGTAAATTGAAACAAAAATGAGATATCACTACTTACCCACTATATTGGCTAAAGTTAAAAAGCTAACAATGCCAAATGTTGGTGAGCATGAGAGTTGGTGAACTCTCAATCACTGCCGGTGGGTACGTAAATTGGTATAACCACTTTGGAAATCTGTTTGGTGGTGTCTACTAAAGCTGAACATATGTATTCCCTATGACTCAGAAATTCCACCCCAAGCATGCACCCAATAGTAATGTGCGCATATATTCACTGAAATACATCAAATACCTATAAATAAATCAAATAAAATACATGCAAGGGTTCCACACAAAAAATTACAAAACATTTCTGAGAGAAACTGAATGGATGGGAAGACCCTATATTACAAAGACGTCAGTTTTTCCTAAATCAGTCTATAGATTCAGTAAAATCCCAACAGCAAACCAGAGCAGATTTGTGTGTATAAACTGACTCACTACTCCTTTCTCCTGCCCACAAGGCTGCTGCGCTGATGGAGGAAGAGAACTACAATTTGTTGAGCATCTATTGTGTGCTCGGCACTTGGCAAGATATTTTCCTCTGTATTACCTCATTTAATCCTTCTAAATCTGTAAAAGAGATATTATTACTCCAGTATAATGAGAAACAATTTCAGAAAGGCCAAATGACTAGCCCAATGTCACTGCATCACTATTGATAATGTTCAGTTGTATATAACAGAAAAAAAATTATCACTGACTTAAATGAGATAGTCTATTTCTTTCTCATGTAAAAGATGATCTTGGGTAGGTGGTGCAGGGTTACTATGGCAACTCCACAGTGTAACCAGGGACCCAGGCTCTTATCTTTATGCTCTGCTATCTTAGAATGAAGTTTCAAAAAAATAAATAAATAAAAAATAAAAAAAAATAAAAATAAAGTTTCCTTCTCAAGGTCACCTCTTGATCCAAAATAGTTGCTATAACTCTAGCCATCCCATCCATATTCCAGCCAACACAAAGGAGAAAGAAAAAGAAAGGCACTCCCTCCCCTTAAAGGAGATTTTAGAAGTCTTGTATAATACTTCTACCTAAATCTCATTGGCTAGACTTAGAATCCTGGCTGTATCTAGCTACATGGGAGGCTGGGAAATGTACATTTTCAGATGGGTGGCAACATACCCAGTTAAAACCAAGAGTTATGTTACCGAGGGGGAAGAGGGGCTATGGATGTTGCATAAACAACTATCTGTCTTCCAGAGTCACTCAGTTGGGAAATGGTGGGGCCAAGATTCATATCTAACCAGTGCCAAAAGGCCACCATACCCCTCCTCCCGAGCCCATATTCCTTTGCCACACTGCCTGTCTCCCAGCGATGTGGATACTTAGGGAAGCAGAAGGGAACAGGAGCTTTGCGGGGAAGGCGAGGGCAGAGGCAGCAGCATTGTAAAGCTTGACTACCTGGGGAGCACCTCTACTTTTCCGTGGAACCTTCTCTTCCTCCTCTCTAGAGCCCAGAGCTTCCCTAAAAGCCCCAGGTTCTTTGTTATGGCGCTCCGATGGCAGTGACAATGAAATGGGTGCAGCTTTTCCCAGGTCATTGCTCTAAGTTGAGGACTCACTAGATTTCTGTTTCCTCTTGTTCTGCTGTGTTGGATATACAGTTGTGGGTGGTCACAGAAGCTTCTTGCCAGAAAACATTACAAAACTCTTCCAAAGAATGAGCCTGTGCCTTTGATGGAGGGTTGGGGCCCACTTCTGAGATTCCCACTGATTCCACGGTTCTGTGAACTTTTCCATCTGGTGCCTTGGCCCAACTCTGTGTGTCTCAGCAGGGGAATGGTAACAGGGAAGAATGTCCTTATTAGAGAGGCTGAGCCATCACTGGAATTTTACACCAGAACTGTAAATGCTCACAGTGGAAACAAACCCAGTGGGACGCTGAAAAGTGAAAGCTGACACTGGAAATCACCAATGTCAACAGAGTCACTTTGGGGAAACAGAGTGGTGATGGGGAACTTTAACAAGGAGAAAGAGTCTCTAGGGCCAAAGCAAGTATCCAGAGGCTGTTTACGTGAGGTTCTGAAAGACTGAGCTCTGAATGTACTCGGGGAAGCCCAAAGGTCTGCACTTGTCCCATCACTGCAAATTCCAACGGGAAGGGACTGATGAACATGCTTGGGAGGGAGACCATGACCTTGTTATTCCTCCTACCAGAAATCTCCTGGGTGCCAATGAGCAAGCTGGGGACAGCTTGGCACCAGAGACAGGCATATGGAAGAGGCAACCACGGAGAATGCATTTCAAGAGGGGCCACTGTTCCACCTGATTCTGTGACTTTATCAGGAGTTACCTTTATCCTGGGGGTTCCAGGGTTTAACATTATAACCATATCACACAGCTTGCTGTAATAACTCAATACCATACTTACAGAGAATTTTGCTGTGAAAGGAGTTACATGGTCCAAATCTCTCATTTTCAGTTGAGGAAACTGAGGCCCAGGGATGGTGAGTGTCTAGCTGAGGTGGCAGATTAATTGGTGACAATGCCAGGATTTGTACTAGATCTCCTGATTACCAGACCCATACTGTCCTGTTCCGCCACTTACTAACAGGCCCGCTAAGAAACCACAGAAAGGGCTGATTTGAATGTGCTCTGCTCCTAAGCATGTCACAAGTCTAGAGGGAGAGCATGGTAGAGGGGAAGGGGCAGTGAGTGGGGACTTAGCAGTCCTGGCTTCCACTCCTGGATCTGTCCCTGACCTGCTGGGTGACCGTATCAGTTTCCTGGGGCGGCCATAACAAATTTCCATAAACTGGGTGGTTTAAAACAACAGAAATTTATTTGCTACCAGTTCTGGAGGCCAGAAGACAAAAACTAAGGTGCTGGCAGGGTTGGTTCCCTCTGTAAGCTCCAAGGGGAATCTGTTCTGTGCCTTTCTTCTAGCTTCTGGTGGCTGCCAGCAATCCTTGGTATGCCTTGTCTTGTAGACGCATCACTCCCATCTCTGCCTCCATCTTCACATGATCTTCTCCAAGTGGCAAAACTCCCTCTGCCTTTTTCTTATAAGGACACTTGTCATTGGATTTAGGGTTTACCCAGGTAGTCCAGGATAATCTCATCTCAAGATTCTTAAATTAATTACATCCACAAAGACCCTTTTTCCAAATAAGGTCACATTCACAGGTTCTAAATGTTAGGACCTGGACATATCTTTTTAGGAGCCACTTTTCAACCCACTACAAGGATCCTGAGTATGCCCTTCCGCTTTCTGCTCCTCAGCTTTCCTATGTGTAAATAGTGAAGATGGCAAGAGTCCACTGACTTGCTTCTATACGTGTTTGCTTGTCTTCATGGATACTGATGGACCCCAGAATACAGGCATCGACCCAGCAGCCTGTGCCATGTGGATCACGGTCCCCAGCAGTCACATACACCGCAAAATCAAATTCAAGAACTATTTCACGACTTTCTAGAACTTCCTTTAGCCATATATTCTTGAAGATTGGTTGAGGAAGTTGGCTTGTGGTCAGACCACAAATACGAATGCCTTATCAACTCTGGGCCCTACACCCTGGGGAGAGAGCATTCAACAAGAGCAAGTGCAGAGCATGGGCTGAGCATGGGAAGGGGCTTGACGAACACAACCTGTGCAGGGCAAGGACCAGGGGGAGGTGAGTGAGGCCTTCCCTTCAGGGGCAAAATGGAAGGAGCCAAAACCCTCAGTAATCAAGATTAAAAAATCAAAACTAACGCAAAAAAAAAAAAGAATCCACGATGAGCAAAATTTTAAATAAAGACAAGATGTGTTCTTGTAATTATGTGACTCAAATCAGTTCACCCTAATCTTGGTTTGTGGATCTTGTCTTTAGTTAAAATTTTGATATTTTGTTCATCATGGATTTTTCCATTGAGGTCTTTGGAACACCCTTAAATTTTGCCCTTAGTCCTGGCCCTGGAACTGTTAAGTTATAACTGGAGGGATGGGCCCTATAGGGACAAGGGATGGGGATCAGTGGGGAAAATTAGGGAACAAGTAGTGATTCCTGTGCTACTGGAAGGATCTGAGAGTCTGATGAGAGAGGCTGGTCTACATGACCTCTAGGAGAGCCCTAAACCCTCTGAGTCCAAGAGGCAAAGAGTCTTCAGATTTCCCCGCGTAACTTCAATTATCTTTTGACCTCGAGATAATGTAAGAAATGCTGCCTCTTGTCTCAAAGACTGTGGGACAGGGACTACGTCGCCCGGAATTTCAGAAGCTGCCCCAAGCTGGGAGTCTGCCTGGCTCTGCTCTGATGGCACTGCTCCATCCTGGGAGGCCCAGGAGTGGGTGGCCCACACTGTGGGATGAAATGAACAGCCCCAGGAATAGCCCCAAGGTGTCCATTCATGGGCACAGTGATATGGGGGTGAGGTCAGCCTCCTCACCAGGCCCAAATTTAAAAATTTAAAATTAAAAAGGAAAGTCAGTGACTTGGGAGATGTTATCAAGTCAAAACATTTACTCTGAAAAAACACTGCAAAAAATGATCTTCCCAAAATGCATTCCTGTGCACTTGCTCACATCTGTGCATGGCTTGCCCACCCTGGGGAACATTCACGCTCCTTGGAACGACATTTGAGGCCCTTGGGGCGTCTCATGGCCCTTACCCCCACTTAGCTTCACAGATCTCACGTGTAATCATTTACATCTTTGGTCTTAAGTCTCTCATTTTAATTATTATACTGTCTGCCTGTATGGAATTTTAGTTTTTGTATTTTCCTCAAATTTTATACTATTTTTAAAGTATAGGGTATCCCTGGACCCAAGTATCTTCTAATAAACTGTAAACTTCAACACCTTTAAAAATAACACCTACTGAAATAAAAATGAGTTGTTTCTTCTCATTATTCAGCACCTCCAAAAACTTCATATTGTCATTGATTTTGGTATGAAGATATTTCTTTCAACATTTTCTACCCAAAGTGTTTTTCCAGGATCTCTCAGGTGCCACGTGATCTATAGAGCTGCTTATAAAATGTGTCCTAAGATTTGCCCTTTTTGGACAAATCAATAAGTCATTCTTGTAGTGTTGGCTCGGACTGAGATTAAATAATGGATAAAAATAATATATATGTTTTTTACTTTACTATGAAGTTGATTCTTTAAATGAAATTGAAGGTTGGTAGAGAATTTAAAAATCTGAGATCAGAGGAGACAGAAAAGAATCATGTGCCCTGCTGTACTGAACTTTGGCTGGTGGTTAGAATTGAGAGATGGATGTTGCCATCTTCACCGGGGCTGTCACCACCTGATTCTTGATAATGCTTTCACTGATAGAGAATAGTGTACTTTGGAAATACTTTTACATGCACCATGCTACCTGTTCTTTCACAGCCCTATGAGATAAGCAGGCCAGGGGTTAGTCATCCCTAGTGGGAACATCCCTAGTGGAGGCCTGAGGACTTAAGCACCCTGCCAAGGTCCTCCTCCTAGTTATGACAGCACAAGATGCCAGGTGCCATGCCAGCCACGTTGCACAATCTGCCATTCAGTCCTCCTTTTGACCCCGGAGGAGGATATTTTCACCACCACTCTACAGATGAAGAAACAGCGGCTCAGAGAACTCAAGCTCAAGGTCACACAGCTGGTAAGTGGCAAAACTGGGGTTTGGATCAATCTTTCTGGTCTTTAGTACATGTTTCCCCAAGTCTACTTGTGGGGTCATTCGTCTCCTCCAGGCTGACAGGAGCATCAGTGAGACTGAGAAATGACATTCCAGGTCAGAGGGGCACAGGATGAAATGGTGGCCTCGTCTGAAAGTCAATGCCTGCAGTTGGTGCTATACTAGTCACGACTCCACCCCTTACGCATACACTATGTTATGTGCTTACAAAGCACCCTTACCTCATTTGATTCCCACAATTCCCTAGAAGGCCATGCAGTAGAGAGCTGGATATCCTCATTTAACAGATAAGCGAGGCTCAGAGAGGTCACATGCTTTGCTCAAAATCACACAGCAAAGGCCAGAACAAGATCTAGGTGCTTTTTGCCAACATCATTGGACAGCATGATTAAGGGAGATGGGCTTGGGGGCTGAAATGAGCTGGCCAAGGCACCGACCTTTCCTGAGATGGTCTTGATCGGCTTGGAGCTCAGGGGCTCGAAGTCCACGCCGATGTAGCCCTCCATGGCAGCAAGCAGATTCTTCCGGAGACAACGGGACGAGTTGGCTTCTGTGTGCACCTGCTCCCACCAGGAAGGCTCATACCAGCCCGGGATGATCCATTGGTATTTGCTACCGTACATATTCTCCTCATATGCCTGCAACAGATGGGTTGACCATGAAGGCACCAAGAGACAAACATTTGTTCAAAGCTTTGTACCCTGTGGGAAAGGTGGAGGGGACTCAGGGTTCCTCGTACCAGAGGATTTGTTAATTTTTCTATTACTTGCTGGGTCTCCTCCTCATTATCTCTCAAGGGATCCAAGGTAGTTTATAGGAAATATGTATATTAAAATAATAAAACACTGAATAAAATAAAAACATAAGTGCTTGGGAAAATATAGATTATAATATGCTTATTGGAGGTAAAGGGAATAGAACATAGACAAGTCCACCAAAGGTTCCAACACTACAGATATAAGCTACATATTTCACCATGAACTTCCTGACAGTCCAAGAGAAAAGGGCAAAAATATGAATTGCATAGCTCTTATTTTCAGTAAGGAGAAAACATACCAGTTCTTCAGGGACACAAAATGTTTTCTAGGCTTTAATCCCTAAACAAAATGCCTCATATGGAGGTCACTGTCAAATTAGCTAGCATGGTATCAACACCATCCCTACAACAAACAGATTTTCATAAGGCTATTTTTGTATAGATCTTTACTAAAAGCTGAGATCATAACCTTAAAATATAACCCAGGGTGGAGCAATTTTGCAAAGGGCCAAGAAAATTTAATGTAAGCATGCAACTTATATAAGATGCCACTTGGCAAACTGAACATCTCTCTAAATCTTTACCCAAAGCATGGTGTACATAAATCCAGATCCTAAAAAAAAGTCCCTTATATTTATATACTTTACACGCATCTTATTTGTCATTCATGTTCACCCTTTGAGATGGTCTAGGCAGAGTTTATTATCCTCATTTTAGAGATGAGGAAACTGGAAACCAGAGAGGGAAAGTCACTTTTCCAAGGTCACACAGTCTGAACCTGGGTCTGCCTACTCTTACGCTGCAAAGCCACACTGCCTGCCTCCCATTTAAACAAAAAGTTGTCAGACTGTTCTAATATACCCCCATTTGACTTTAATTCTTACTGTGATGATTTTTTATCTGGAAAAGCATGCTTTTTGATAGCTTAGATGCACCCAGAAAATCCCAATTTGTAGGAATGTCACATTCCATCAAAGTTGGGTCCAGAATGGAGTAGAGCTCACATTCCTATCAGTAATCAAAACACCCAGAAGTTATTACAGAGAGCAGTGGTGTATGTAAATGCTCTCTGTGCACTGTGATGAACTGTATACATTAAAAAATGTGAACCTTAAACGATCCAGCAATTTGTTCCTAGGGAGCCACCTATGTTAGGAGGACATTTTGGGAAACAATTCATGTCACACCCCTTTATGTTCCTTGGCTTAGAACAAAGACAGCATAGAGGCCAGGAGGGTGTGGAGAGAGAAGCCTGCAAGATTGCTCTGGACGCCAGGGAGATTTTGGCTGCCCTCCACTTAGGCTCCAGCATGCTAATCGATGGTCTGCCCAGAAAGGGTGGGCCAGGGCCCTTTATATTTGTGTATATTAGAGAATAGTTACTGTTGAGTCTAAGAGTTGGAGGTGTGTTCCCTTCATTCCTACATCTGAGGAGGCAACTCTTCTAAAACTCTCTCAACACCTGAAAAAGCCCAGCCTGCAGTGTGGAGCGTCTCATTGGGGTAAGTGTGAACTAGAATATTTGTTCTTTAGCTTAAGCTCAGATTCCATCTCTATGGCCTCTGCCCATTGATTCAGTGAAGCCTCCAGAGATTAAACTGAAATTGTTTCATAAGAGAGCCCTTCAACTATCTCAAGGTAATGATCACATCGCCTCTTCTCTAGACTCCTCTAATGATATGGGACTTTCACCTCCCTCATTCTAGACACTGTATTTCTCATAATGCAGCCTCAGATCATAGTCATTTTTTCCAGCAACTACATTGTAATGTTGCCCCAATCAAAACTGCTGTAGAAAAAACACAGAGAGCCCTAATATTACAATTATATAACAAAACCCCAGTTCAACAAAAGAAGGCAGTTTTCTGGGCTTCCCTCTAATAAATGGGGTTTAGCCCACAGAAACTTTTTTTTTTTTTTTGAGAAAAGATAATCCCAGACCCTGGCTGGGGGCTAGACCTTTGAACAAAAGGGTCATCCCAATGACCCCAGGTCATTTAATCAATGGCAGAACCTGTGAGACTTCACAACTCTCATCTTTCACTGGCAGGGAGGAACTCACATATATTGAGCCCCTATTATGTGCTAGGCCATTTATATACATTATCTTATTTTATTCTCACAACAACCCTATGAGATATGTGCTATTATCTCTATCTTATAGATGAAGACATTGAGGCTCAGAGATTGAGGAATTTGCCCAAACACATTCAGCTAAGTCAAGGGGACAAGATTCAAAGTCTGTTTTTTTAAGTTTCCCTCTTTTCTTAGCAAAACAAACAAAGTAAAACTTTCTGGAAGCTTCCTCAGTCTTAAAAGGTTGAGACAAGATAGCCCCAATTATTAAGAATGTATGGTAAGTAAGCGTCAACAGATACAGAGTGAGGACATGAGGAGGTCTTCTGATCAGATGCAAAGGCAGATTTGCATTATTCTCTGAGACCAAAGACTGTGTGATAATTTAGAGGCAGCATGGAGCAGGAAGTCAGGAGCCTCCCAGGGATCTGCTGTGATAGCTGTCTGACCTGCCATTGTTCTGTTAGGTGTTCCTTGTGAGTGAATTTTCCAGAAAACAGAAGCTCAGTCCATTTGAATGACAACACATTTTGTTTAGAATATTAGTCAATTTTGATGAAGATAAAATTTTTTCTACTGATCTTTTGAAAAAAAAAAAAGAAAAAAGATTATAGTCAAGTAGCACTAGATTCTCTGCCACATACCAGCTGGGTAACTCTGGCACACAACTCCTTGGACCTTGCTTTTCTCATCTATAGCCTGTGGAAAGCAAAGCCCATCTCACTGGGTTGGTGTAGGAATTAAATGAGGTAATATATGAACAAAAAAACAACCTAATCAAAAAATGGGCAGAAGATCTAAATAGACATTTCTGCAAAGAAGACATACAGATGGCCAATAGACACATGAAAAGATGCTCAACATCGCTGATTATTAGAGAAATGAAAATTAAAACTACAGTGAGATATCACCTCACACTGGTTAGAATGGCCATCATTAAAAAGTCTAGAAATGGGGCTTCCCCGGTGGCGCAGTGGTTGAGAATCTGCCTGCCAGTGCAGGGGACACGGGTTCGAGCCCTGGTCTGGGAAGATCCCACGTGCCGCGGAGCAACTGGGCCCGTGAGCCACAATTACTGAGCCTGAGAGCCACAATTACTGAGCCTGCGTGTCTGGAGCCTGTGCTCCGCAACAAAACAGGCCGCGATAGTGAGAGGCCTGCGCACCGCGATGAAGAGTGGCCCCCACTTGCCGCAACTGGAGAGAGCCCTCGCACAGAAGCGAAGACCCAACACAGCCATAAATAAAATAAAAAAAAAAAAAAAAAAAAAAAGTCTAGAAATAATAAATGCTGGAGAGGGTGTGGAGAAAATGGAACCCTCCTACACTGTTGGTGGGAATGTAAGTTGGTGCAGCCACTATGGAAAACAGTATGGAGGTTCCTTAAGAAACTAAAAATAGGGCTTCCTTGGTGGCGCAGTGGTTGAGAATCTGCCTGCCGATGCAGGGGACACGGGTTCGAGTCCTGGTCTGGGAAGATCCCACATGCCGCGGAGCAACTAGGCCCGTGAGCCACAACTACTGAGCCTGCGCGTCTGGAGCCTGTGCTCCGCAACAAGAGAGGCCGCAACAATGAGAGGCCCGCGCACCGCGATGAAGAGTGGCCCCCACTTGCCGCAACTAGAGAAAGCCCTCGCACAGAAACGAAGACCCAACACAGCCAAAAATAAATAAATAAATAAATAAATAAATAAATAAAAATTAAAAAAAAAAAAAAACAAAAAACAACTCACATTATTAAAAAAAAAAAAAAAAAAAAAAAAAAAAAAAAGAAACTAAAAATAGAGTTGCCATATGATCCTGCAATCCCACTCCTGGGCATATATCTGGAGAAAAATCTAATTCGAAAAGATACATGCATCCCTATGTTCACAGCAGCACTATTTACAATAGCCAAGACATGGAAGCAACCTAAATGCCCATCCACAGATGAATGGATAAAGAAGATGTGATACATATATACAGTGGAATACTGCTCAGCCATAAAAAAGAATGAAATAATGCCATTTGCAGCAACATGGATGGACCTAGAGATTATCATACTAAGTGAAATAAGTCAGACAAAGACAAATACTATGATATCATTTATATGTGGAATCTGAAACATGATACAAATGAACTTATTTACAAAACAGAAACAGACTCACAGATATAGAAAATAAACTTACAGTTACCAAAGGGGAAAGGGGGGGAGGGATAAATTAGGAGTTTGGGATTAGCAGATATCAATTACTATATATAAAATAGATAAACAACAAGATCCTACTGTATAGCACAGGGAACTATATTCAATATTCTGTAATAAACCACAATGAAAAAGAATATGAAAAAGAGTATATATCTGAATCACTTTGCTGTACACCAGAAAGCAACACAACATTGTAAATCAACTATACTTCAATAAAAAAGAAATAATAAATGAGGTAATATGTGTACCATGCCTGGCCAACACTATGTGCGGGAACATTTTGGCTGTTCCTTCTCATGCCATTCTCTTTTCCATAACTCATGGCTTTATTCTGAAAATTAGCCACTCCTATGGGCCATGCACAGTGATACTTTTGGGCATGGCCCAAACATCAAATGGCCCAGACTGGCCCAAACACCAAATGGCTCCAGACTATTGTTCTTGGAGTTTCTGATTTACTTTTGATGGCTTTGTCTCCCTTCTAGCTGTCAGGTCTAGGCTGTCACTTTCACTGTCATTAAATCCCTCTCCTCACTCTGAATCTGCTGCTTTTAAACCACTATGGAAAGCAGGGAGTGTTAAACATATGTGAAAAAAGTACACAGCACAGGCTTTGAGTGAGGGTCTAAAAGGCTCTCCTACAAGGGAGGTAGACTGGGCTTAAATATAGCACACAGTGTCTAAAGCAACTGCATTCTGGTATTCCCACGTTCAGAAGGGCTGAGATTGTTGGACACTTGAGCTTTAAGAAGCTGCTGGTATCTTTGTCTGTCTCCTTTGCCAAATAGGGAGTTCCTGGAGGGTGGTGTCTGCTCTTTCCAGGATCCCCAGTGCTTAGCACAGTGCCTGGTGTACAGAGGGCACCCAATAAATGGTTGTAGAGTGACTGACTGAACACATTTTCAGTTTACTTGGTCACCTTGGTTTTCATTGCTTTTGTCTCTAGTAGGAATGTGGTCTCAGGACCTGTGGCCACCAAATGGGCCCTACCGGGTGATGATGGGCAGTCTTGAGCTCATGTTCTTCAGTCCCATGAACGACTCTGTTCTCATTAGCTGCAGACAGGTAGCCATGATGTAATTTAAAAATCCAATTTCCTCTTTTTATTGTTTCCTTTTGCCTCCTCACTTCCTCAGGCAAGAAGAATATTTCCCTTTTATAGGCATTTCATAACCATAATAGTAATAAATCCTCACATCAGTAAAGCAGTTAACAGTTGGGATGACAGTCACCCTTTGGTGGCCTTGTTTAAGCCTCTCGATAATCCTATGAGGCAAATAAGACAGGGGTCGTCGCTTCCATTTTAGAGGTGAGGCAGCCGGGGGCTGGAGTTGTAAAGCGGCCTCTTTGAGGTCACACAGCTGGCAGGACTAAAACCAGAACCCAGGTCAGAGAGCTTGAGAATTTAGAATAGACCACCAAGGAGGAAGGAGAAGACAAAAGCGACAGGCCATGCTCGTCCTTTGCTGGAACCGAAATGAACATTTTGCCACAGGGCTATAAATAGTCCCTGCATTTGCTGGAGACTACTCTCCCCTTGGGTGGCAGGTCCGATCTCAAGAACATACAGCAACACGCTGCAAAGTTTGCACTGCAGCATTTGGATGGCAAAGACGCGGTTGTCTCCATCCCATTGTGCTCTGACCCTGACATGGGTGGAGAAGTTCTCTCCCTGGGTCTCTGCTCCGAGCAGCCCCTCCCTCCATCACACGCCAGAGTTTTGATTCAGTGTGAGGACACTGAGAAGACTCTCCTCAGGACCTTCCAGGCCTGCCAGAAGAACTCCTTCCTAACCAGATAAGACTGACAGTCCTGACAAGCAGATCCCTCTGAGGGTCTGACACACGGAATAAACCCCCAACCAAAAACTTCTGAGAAACCACTCAGTGAATAAAGCAGCCAGCAAAGACTCTAAGAAAAAGTCCATCTGAAGATACCCAAAGTCCAAGAGGAAGAAGAAAGTGGGATGAGGAGGTGGGATGATGTCCCGTGCCGTGTGGAAGGCAAGCAGCCTGGGGCTTTGGGTCAAGAGGAAGACAGCCATGCCGTCTGTTCTGAAATGGAAACCACGCTGCTGGAAATGCCACTCAGAAAATAACCCCAGTGCACAGCATGGAGGGAAATCACAGCCATGCCTCGGCTTAGGGTTTGGCTCAAATCAGAACAGGAGGGGACTTCCCTGGTGGTCCAGTGGGTAAGACTCTGTGCTCCCAATGCAGGCGGCCCAGGTTCGATCACTGGTCGGGGAACTAGATCCCGCATGCATGCCGCACCTAAGAAGTCCACATGCCACAACTAAGAGCCTGCATGCTCCAACTAAAAGAAGATCCCTCATGCTGCAACTAAAAGATCCTGCGTGCTGCAACTAAGACCCAGTGAAGCCAAGATAAATAAATAAATAAATAAATAAATAAATAAATAAATAAATAAATAAATACTAAAAAAAAAAAAACAAAAACAGGAGGTCTGTCTGCATTTTGTGCAAACAGGAGATGGCCAGTGCTCAGTGTGGCAACTTCACAAATCATTTTTATTAATTTACTTTTCCTCAATTGATCAACAATCACCCACCATGTGCCAGCGGTTTGCAAGGCCTTGGGGATATGTAGGGATAAAACCCAGCTTCTTCTCTAAAAAGTTATGTCTTCTAATTGGAGCATTATTTTCCTTTTTTAAATGGGCCATTTCTGGACCTTAGATGGTAACATGCAAAGTATTATGAGCTTTGAAATAAAATGTATTAAATCAATTTGCTCCATTGTTTTCAATTTTTCTCATGTTCCTCCTTAGATTTTCATATGGAAATACTCCTTAATTACCCTTAACTGAGACATAGGATGCTTAACACAATCTAGGAAAGTCCATCAGTTAGTAAATTCGTCAGCCCAATGGTGGTCCATTCCATCCTCAGAGACCTTATATAAACAAATAAAAAAAGGTTGTTGACATTTGCTGAGGGCTCACTGTACGTCAGGCACTATGCAAGGTGTTTTTGCTCATTTAAGCTCCACAACAATCTTATGAGACAGGTGTTATTATTATCCCCACTTTACAGATGAGAAAACTGAGGTTCAGAAAGTGTCAACAAGCCCAAATCCAGTTACTAAGCTGCAGACCAGTAGTTCAAGCCCAAGCAGACTGACTCCTGAGCGCTAAGCTTCACTCAGGGTCCCCTGAAATGTCAGCCTATAGCTTCTCCTTCCTCCCTGCTATTCTGAAAGGTGATCAGGCAGTTCCCACTTTGCTCCTGAGCCTTCATGAGGAAATATCCCTGGGTGACTATGGTTTTCAGTCGCTGTTCTCTCCTTACTCCTGGCCTCTTTTCAGTTTCTGCATCTCTCCTGAAATGAGGCACCAGGAGCTGAGCAGGATACCCCAGGTGGGGTCTCTCCAGCAGAGAGAAGAGGGACGACCCACCCTAGCTGTGGACGTGCAGCCTGAGGTCGCCTCGGCTCCCTGGAAGCTGTGCTCACACTGGTTACTCATGGTAACCTTGAGGTCAACTGAGACTCCAAAGTCTCTTTTGTTCTAAACGCACAGTACTCCTCAGCTATGCCTCTATCATCTTGGACATAGGCAGCCCAATTTGTTCTAATATAACCTTATATTAGGACTATTAGATTTAGTCTTCCTGGATTTAATCAAACATTCCAGCTTGTTAAGGTTCTTTGCACCCTGGCTATCTTCCAACATATTTCACAACTTCTAAAATTCCTATAAGCCTATTTTTATAATCTCATTCAAGTTACTGAAAAAAGGTCAAAGAAAACAGAGGCCTGTGGCCCATCACTAGAGACCACACCTAGAATAACCTCAGTCTAAGAGGAGGAGCTTATTGGGTAGACAATTCATGTAACTAGGCTCTCATTCTGTTGATTTCTCTCCTGACCCTGAGTTGGAGGAGGGTGAGCCAGGGCATCAAAATGGAAAGACATAGTCCCTGTGTTAGAACTGTTATATATGTTCAGGTTAGAATATCATGTGGAGAAAAGAGGATTTGATTGGGAATCAGGTGAATGGGGATGGAGCCCTGGTTCTGCCATAAAACGTCCCTTGGACAAGCTTCTCCACCTCTCTGGGCTTCTAGTTCCTCATCTGTAAAGCAAGGGTAACAATAGTAGCTTCACATGGTTATTGAAAAGATTAAGTGAGATAAGGTTTAAGAATGTGCTTTGTCACCTATCACACACCAGACAATTAAAAGGATTCAGTGGTAGACACTGAACAGTTGACGGTCTGTGCTAAACCTGAGACTCTGAGCCCTGCTTACAGGGCAGGAAGGGGTCTGAGTACTCCTGGTCTTGCCCTGGAATCTGGTGTCTCCCTCTGTGTGGTGCACACAGCACTGCTCCATTAAGCGAGGCTGGGTGGAGGAGACTTAAAACTAGCCAGCAGCGCTGAGGCAATGGTAAGACAGTGGGTTTGGTAAACTGAGGTTCCTGGTTCCTCCTACAACTGCACTGTTCTGAGTCCTGGGGTTTTAGCTCCCCGGAAAGACGAAAGAGCAGTAAGAATAACACTTCTGCTTCCAACACCCCAGACTCCGGTCCACTCAAGGACCAGGCAGTGACACTGAGTGCAAGAAAACGCTTTGTGAACCTCCCCAAAGACATCCATGACACAACCAAAGTGTTACTTACACAACAGAACACTTTTGCTGCCATATTCTGGTCAAACTGGCCAAGGATGATCCGCACGTCGTTGCCCTGTGGATAGAAGGACACGGATTGTGAAGGTGAGAGTGTGATCGGCATAGTCCAGAGGGTTTGAGGCAGCGATCATTCACATGCCCCAGGCTCCCCAGCAAGAGCTCTGCCTGAGGGGGTGGGCAGGGCAAAACCTCACCCCCCAGCCCAGCCCAGCCTGGATCTCCGGCTCTCTCTGGGCCCAGCTTTCCCTCAGCTACTGCTGTTGGCCCTGCCTGGTCTCGTGGGTAAACCCTGGGGCAAGTCTGCACGGGCTGGAGGCTAAAGGCTCTGAGGGGCCTCATTGTCTCCCCTGCTCTCCTCCAACAAGGGCAGGCAAACGCTCCGGGGCACTGAGACAGCGTCTACTCTCCGTCCTCACTCTACACATAGGGAAACTGAGGCCAGAGGAGAGAAAGGAACTTCTAAGGTCCCCAGGGGAGTCGGCAGCAGAAACAAGTTCCCAGCCAACACACCCTCCCCCTCTAGTATTCTAGACTTTTCCACCTTTCTGGAGTCCACAGAGCCTCCCAATTAAGAAGTTTCAGAGTCTCTTTGAGTTCTCAGCTTTGTTAAATCTCAGCTCCACTTGGGTGGCCTCAAGCGGCTCCTTTTCCCATCTTAGCCTCAATTTCCTCATCTGCAAAATGCAGATAATGGCAGTACTTAGAGGGTTGCTGAGAGGACTAAATGAGATAATCCTCATAGAGTGCTTAACATAGTTCCTGACACACAGTAAACACCCAGCTAGAATTAGTGTTTTATAACCTTCTCCTAACCTACTCTTCTCCCTTTATTTCAAAGGAAAATCTATATTCAAAAGCTCTATAAATGGTTATTTATTATCTTAATATCTCAATATGGTTAATAGGTATATATCGTACCATGGGTCCTATGACTCATTTATTCATTCAACAAACATTTACTGAGTGTCTGCCTGAGGCTCCCTCCTGGGTCAGGGTAAGGGGTTCTTGGTTGCTTTCTAGGGGAAGGGACCCTGCCCTGCCCCCATAGAGAACAGGCAGAAGGCGGATGTACAGGTAGCCCCCAGGAGACCAGCCAGGCCCTGGCCCACACGCTTGCTCCCCAACCCCGTCCTGCCCTCCGCACTGACACTCAGCCCTGCAGGTGGTGCTACCTTCCTGCCATTTATCCCATCCTTTCCAGCAAGCCTCGAGGCTCTTTGATGCATAAAGAAGAGAAACATCCCTTTAAAGATCAGTTTTTAGCATCTTTCAAAATTGGAAAGTGCTGACTGGGAGGCCATTTTACTCATCATGTACTTTAGCAAAATAAAAAAGACTTGGATTCTAAAATCACCCTTCGTTTGCAAGCAAGAATGGAAAGAAAAAAAATTTTCCTCTGAAAGAACTTTAAAAGATCATTAACAGAGCAGTTGAAGGAAGGCAAGCTTTTGTCATCACCATGGCTGCAATGCTATAGAAAGTTCTAAGCTGCTTCTGTTCTGTGGCCATACTCCCGGGCACACTCCAGGGTCTTTCTGCTTGTTTGTCGAATTTTTTATAGCATTTCTTGCTGCTAACAGTATTCACCTACCCATATCCATATCCATATGCATATCCATCCATCCAGCGAACATTTATGGAGCATCTACTCTGTGCCAAGCCCTGTGTTGCTAAACATGGTATAGTAGAAACAGCTTATTGGATTTTGGAGTCAGAGAGACCTTGGTTCACATCCCAGCTCCAGCAATGACCAGCTACATGACCCTGGGTCTTAATGCCCTGGAGCCTCAACTTCTTCATCTCTGAAATGGGGATAATATTCCCTGCCTGACCCGGTGGTTGTAGGATTCATGATAATGAAGCCCACCCACTGGCTTCCATGGTGCTCTCTCCTGGCTCCCTCCTGCCTCCTGGTCATTCCTGCTCAGACTCTGAATCAGCTCCTCATCTTTCTGCCCATCCCTAATGCTGGTGTTCTGTACAGTTCTGCCCTCATCACTCTCCCTGGGCAATCTCATTCATGACCCCAGCCACAACTCCCCTCTGAGCACTGTGGACTCCCAAGTCTCTCTCCCCAGCCCAGACTTTTCTCCAGTTGCCCCCTGGACACCTCCCCTTGGATTCTCCCAGGCACCTCCACTTGGATTCTCTCAACATGCCCCAAGTTGAACTCATCATCATTCCCAACATGCCTACTTCCTTCTCCTGTATTGTCCATCTCTAGAATGGTGTTGTCAACCTCTTACTCCCTAAGATCAGAAACTTGGGAGCCATTCTAGATTCACTCCTCTCCTCATCTTAGCCATAACCATGGCCTGTTGGTTCTGTCTGCTCACTAGCTTCCTGAATCGCCCCCATGTCTCCAGCCCCATTGCCCTGGGTTTAGCCACCATCACTCCCTACGTGGTGAACCTCTACAGCCTCCCAGCTGGATCCCTGCCTTTAGTCCTGCTCCATCCACCCAGTCTCCAGAAAGCACACAAGGGAATCATTCCAAGATTCAAATCTGATTACGTAAAATCTTTCCATGGCTCCTGGAGCTTTACAGATCAAACTCTGAGCTCCTTAGAACATTCCAAATTCTTTACCAACTCACTCCTGCTCATTTCTCTAATCACATTTTTTGCTACTCTTCCACAGCAGGGAGAATGAACTACCTGCAGTTCTCTTAAATGGTCTGCCATTCACTCATTCATTCATTCACTTTCTCACTCTGTCCCCTTTCTTTCTACAAGTTCATTCATCCAGAATGCCATTCCCTCCCACCCTACACGCTCTGCCTGGAGAGCTGCTACTCCCCCTTCCTGCCTTAGCTCAGGCACTCCTACTCTGAGAAACCATCTCTGTCCCATTAGGCTTGGTGGTCATTTGCTCCTCTGTGGGCCCAGAGCACTCTGTGCTTCCCTCTATCACGGCCTGAGTCTACTTGTTTGTTGTCCCCATTGGACTGAGGATAACTTGATTCATCTCCGGGTCTCCAGCTCCCAGAACAAGGCATGACACATATATCAATAAATAGGTATTAAATGTGTGATTAAGTGAACGAATGCTGTGTGAAGCACAAGCACAATGCCTGGCCCACATTGGTTATTCAGTATCTGCTGGTTATTATCATCAACTGCACTAATATCCTGCTAGCCTAGGGCCTAGGTACTGGTTGGGTTCACCATGTTCATTCCTTGAATGGACCGAGGGACCCGATCTTCATGGTTGACCACCTGACCACCTGCTAACAGATAAATAAACAGCTCTGCCACTTGTGGACCATTTAGTGTCTCTGTTGCCATGACAACCAAGTTGCATTGACTGCTTGGTTCTATGCTCCCAAACTGTTAGGACTGGATGGGGCCCAAGGGATCGCTGATCTAGTTAACCCCTTCCCAGAGAGGCAAAAGGCTTCCAAATCCAGCACAGTACCCCAAAACCAGCAATCTTGCCTTGGTGTCCCCTTACCATCAGAGGGTCCTGGAGAAAGAGCCTATCCAGGGCCAGGTTGTACCTGATGCAGGAAGCTATCCACACCCACTCTGACTCTAGACAGTGAGTAAGAGGGGCAAGATGCTGCAAAGCCTGGGAGAAAAGAGGACGAGCCAGCACTCAGTGCAGGTGAAGCCTGGATCCCAGGGTAGGGAGAGGATAATGGGAAATATGACTGGACTGGGATCCTCAGGCGGCCCTTGAGAGCAGCATAAAGAGCTTAAGGTGCTTCTCAAAATGGGATATGTGTACTCCCAGGGCAGAGGAGTTCTCCTGAGAGTATGAAAAGTGCAGATATACCTGGTTCTTCTTTCTGGAGTAGCAATTTATTGGAAGATTCAGGGGTGAAGGGAAAGATTTTCAATTGGGGGAATCTTTTTTTTTTTTTTTTAACTTTTCTCATCTTACATTCAGTGCTCTAATTTCTATTTATTTATTTATTTATTATTTTTGGCTGTGTTGGGTCTTCGTTTCTGTGCGAGGGCCTTCTCTAGTTGCGGCGAGCGGGGGCCACTCTTCATCGCGGTGCGCGGGCCTCTCACTGTCGCGGCCTCTCCTGTTGCGGAGCACAAGCTCCAGACGTGCAGGCTCAGTAACTGTGGCTCACGGGCCCAGCCGCTCTGCGGCATGTGGGATCCTCCCAGACCAGGGCTCAAACCCGTGTCCCCTGCATTGGCAGGCAGACTCTCAACCACTGCGCCACCAGGGAAGCCCCTGGATCGGGGGAATCTTAAAAGTTTTTAACACACCCACACTCTCACAAAAGTTCCAGAATCACACTTTTCAATGTTGCATAACTTGTATGTTTTCCTTAAAATCTAGAGAGAGGAAAGAGATTTTGTGTTGGCAGTGGACCCTGCTTCTGCAAGCCCGCCCACCTCCCTACCAGGGGTATCAGTGCACTCTCCTCTATGGTTGAAAGGGCTTGGGGGCAGTTGAAGGAGTGCCAGGGGTAGGGGAGGACAGCCATGACCATCTCTGAGGATGACAGTACAGAATGGTGCTGTGATGTTAGAGACCCTGGGAAGTGGCAGAGGGCAGGGTCTCAAAAATCCCTGCCATGGACTCCTGGCTCTGCAGGGGGCCGCCTGGAGTGAAAGTAGATGTCCCGAGATCAGACAAACGACAGCTTCTTCTAGAGGGCTAGATCTAAGGTAATGGATGGTAGCAGAGACCTATGTTCACACCCTCAACAGGCCACACCCACGCGGGGCAAACATGGAAGGGAACAGCCATGGGGTGGGAGGCCTGGGGAGGGGTGCTCAGTTCAAACCCTGGGTGGATTTCCTTTCCTCTTTCCTGGCCCCTCTCATCTGTTGTCTAGGACCTCTTTGTCTCTGGGGCCCTTAAAGGGAGCTAAAACTCACATACAAAAAATGACACTTAAGAAGGATGACTCAATACAAAGCACTAGTGTATAACCCCCACTTTACAGGGGATCCTAGCAGAGTCAAAATAAATGACAGCTCCCGAGCTCTTTCTAGCCATTGCCCTAGGAGGTAGGTGCTATAATTATGCCCACTCTGGATAGTTTCATGAGCAAACTGAGGCCCAAAGACTTAAGCAACTTTCCTAGGCACAGCAGACGTTGTTGGTCCTGCTGGATCCCCTCCTCGGGGCTAGTGCACCCAACCCAGCTGCAGCGATGGTAGGCTGCCACCAGCTCCCTCCCTTCTCTGGAGAACTTCCCTCAGCCAAGGGGAGCTTCCTGGCCCTAGAAGGCCATGTTGTGCCCCACATCCCATAGCAGCCAGTGACTGACTCACATGGGTAGAAAACTCCAGCCCCCTTGCTGAAAGGTGGGACCAGCTCTGTGGTGCAGACTGTGCTCCAGAGATCTGGTGAGGCCAGGTTAAACCCATCTCCAGCCAAAAGGCATTCTGGCCTAGCTCCCCTCTTGCCTTATCCTGCTTCTCTCCCCTTCTCCTGAGCCCACTCTCAATAAATCTCTTTCACAAGAATCCCAGGCTCTGTTTCTAGGGAGTTCAACCTAAGACACCAGGTCACAGGGATAAGAAGTGGTGACTTTGGCTTCGACCCAAGGTGGGTCTGGCCCCAGAGCCCAAGCATTTGACCACTCACTCCTATATATTACCTCCCACGCTGAGAAGGCCAACCCCACCAGGCCTGGGCTGCTGGGGCTCAGTACCCAGTCTGCAGCAATGACTCATGGAGAAAAGTCCTATGGATTTTGAAGTCAAAGGACCTGAGCAGCAAATGTAACCCTGAGACATTAAAATAGCTGATGTGCATTTAAAAGAGCAGGAAAGCAGAAGGCAACCCATGTTGCTTCCCTGTGACAGCAGTGTGGGGTCCTGCTAGAAGATCAAGGTTGACGCTGACACTGACCTCCTGCCATTTCTGCATCTGTCTCAGCCTACGTTTAATAGCTTCCTGGTTTCCTACAGACACACACTACCCCACTACCCCACTGAGCTGCTGAAAAATCAAATGAAACCATGTTCAACGTTGTAGAAAGGGGTAAGGTGCAATGAGCCCAAAGGTGGCTGAGCTATTAGAGGCCAGCCATGATGCAAGCTGGGAGGTGCCCCTGACCTGGAGCAATGGGCACTGGTGAAGTGGTGAGAAGCCCAGGCCTGCTCCTACTCCCCCACTTTGGTCATGAGACCTGGGGTAAGCCTGAGAGGGTTAGCATAGATGTTTTCCAAAGTCCCTCTTGGCTCTGACAGACTGATTCCACACCCAGAATGACTATTCTCTTTTGTTTAGCTAAAATTAGTCTTTCTTAGACTTTGTTTTTCTTCTCCAGAAGTGTCCCTAAAAGCAGAGAAGCAGGAGACATATACTCTTAAGAACGGGAGTGAAAAAGGGTACAGCCCATAGCAGCCCACTGGCAAAGCATGGCATTTCTTTAAA